>NC_034183.2:63822854-64159615 GCF_002021735.2 Oncorhynchus kisutch
TCCTCTCCAACAGAAAAGCACCAGGCACCATCCCCCGAAGGATATGGGGAGAACAAGGCTTTCATCATTTGGGTTATGAAACAATAACCAAGATTGGTAACACTTTACATTAAGTTGCCACCATTGCGATATACAGTAAGTACACAGTTATAACTGAAGTAAGAACATAGTAGTTCCATAGGTGTTGCTACGTAATTACATAGTAATACGGTTGTATCGCGACCAGTTATAGCCTAATATTAATACAAAGACCACATGGAAACTTGGAGTAATCTATATATGGTTGGTTAGATGAGGACATCAAGAAGGCTGCTATATATACTGAACAAAAATATAAACACAACATGCAACAATTTCAAAGACTGAGTTACAGTTCATATAATCAATGGATTTCACATGACTGGGCAGGGGCACAGCCATGGATGGCCCTGGGAGGGCATAGGCCCACCCACCTGGCAGCCAGGCCCACCCACTGGGGAGCCAGGCCCAGGCAAACAGAATCATCCCCCCCCCCACAAAACGGCATTATTACTGACAGAAATAATCCTCAGTTTCATCAGCTGTCCAGGTGGCTGGTATCAGACGATGAAGAAGCCAGATGTGGAGGTCCTAGGCTGGCACAGTTACATGTGGTCTGCGGTTGTGAGACGTAGTTGAACGTACTGCCAAATTCTCTTAAACCCCATTGGAGGCGGCTTATGGAAGAGAAATTAACATTAAATTCTCTGGCAACAGCTCTGGTGGACATTCCTGCAGTCAGCATGTCAATTGCACTCCACCTTAAAACTTGAGACATCTGTGGCATTATGTTGTGTGACAAAAATGCACATTTTAGAGTGGCCTTTTATTGTCCCCATCACAAGGTGCACCTGTGTAATGATCATGCTGTTTAATCAGCTTCTTGATATGCCACACCTGTCAGGTAAATGGATTATCTTGGCAAAGGAGAAATGCTCACTAACAGGGATATAAACAAATTTGTGCACACAATTTGAGAGATATAAGTGTCGTGTCTTTGGCATCATTTTATCAAATCAATTCTCTGTAATTATTATTACGTGATTAAACTAATCATGTAAATGTAATTATCTAGGAAGTCGGGGCACCAAGGAAAATCTTCAGATAACAAAGTTATAATGTTCCTAATATTACTCTTTAGATATTTTAATATCTGATCAATTAGTCTTCTAATTAATGAATTATTCTTAACCTCACATTAGTCTCATTCCAAACGTCGTTGTTGTTATCTGTTGGTTATCTGCACAAACCCAGTTTTTACTATGAATCATCCATTCATCAATTGTCTTCATCATTTATTTACTAACTATCTAAATAATCACAGAAATGCATAAACAAACAAACAGTAGATATGGATACAAGGAAATGATAGGGGAGGTTCCCTAGTGGGCTAAGCCGATATGACGGCTTGGGGGACAAAGGGAAGTGGGTGTGGACTGAGAAGGCCGGGAAAGACAAAAGAGTCACTACACAGTTGATAATTATATTAATTTAAATGCTTGTCCTTTGCACATGAACGCTCACTCATTCGGGAATAATTGCAATCAGTATATATTTGCGCTCAGTGTGCCATCGTGATCTCTGTTGGAATCATCTGTCTTTCTGTTGGAAAGTTCATCCAAGCGTCTCTCTGCTTCGCTGGAGTCTTTCGTGGTTAGAATGGAAACTTCAGGGCCTTCCCGGGTGGGAGTGCTAGCTGTGCCACCAGAGACTCTGGGTTCGCGCCCAAGCTCTGTCGCAGTCAGCCACGACCGGGAGGTCCGTGGGGTGATGCACAATTGGCCTAGCGTCGTCCAGGTTAGGTAGGGTTTGGCCGGTATGGATATCCTTGTCTCATCGCGCACCAGCGACTCCTGTGGCGGGCTGGGCGCAGTGCACGCTCACCAGGTCACCAGGTGCACGGTGTTTCCTCCAACACATTGGTGCGGCTGGCTTCCGGGTTGGATGCGCACTGTGTTAAGAAGCAGTGCGGCTTGGTTGGGTTGTGTTTTGGAGGATGCATGGCTTTCGATCTTCGTCTCTCCTGACCCCTTACGGGAGTTGTGAGCGATGAGACAAGATAGTAGCTACTAACAATTGGATACCATGAAATTGGAGAGAAAAGGGGGTAAAATTCAAGGGAAATAAATAAAAAAAAGAATGGAAACTTCAGCGATTCAGAAATGTTCTTATAGAGTAGATGTTTCGGCGGTTGTGGTCTTCACATTTCAGGTTGACATAATTTCTAGCTGCAGACTAGTAATTAGAATCTAATGTCGGGATCGATAGTCTCAGAGTTTAACAATTTCATGTGGTATGGTTAGGAGTTCAACAAACATTACAACCTTACCTTATACTGAGGTTTTTGTGGTCTCTACTCAACCTTCGCCCCTTTAGCTGACCGAGGTACGCGTGGTCTGAAGAGGATTTCTTCAGGTGGGGGTTTTATTCGTAACAGTAGAAAAGGGCTGTCCCATAAGCCAGATCATGTCTGTGCTCATGGGGACGGGCCAATGACTTAGTTCAACTTTAAAGGGTATAAAATTCTATCACATTAACAACATTACATAATTTCACAAATAGTTTCATCTTTACTCATTCATTTTATACAATAATTAGACGCAAACCTCAAAATGGAGGCACCTGTATAAACAGAGTTATGGTAATGTGGCTGTATTGTCTTTCATGAGGTCACAAACATGAAACAAAATGGACCGGGTCGTAGCTGGCTTCTCATTGGCTTCTCACGATTTACACATTCTCCAAAACATGGACATTGTTCACTTCTCAAGTTCTGTGACGTAGAAGAAGTTCCTTGTTCTACTGTCATACTCTCTCTATATATATACTGCATGGCCAGGAGGAGAGAGTCTCCTCCAGGGATTTACGACCTGAGATAAGAGAACCTGGGTATAGAAGGGAGAGAGAGGGGGATGCCACGCTCTATACCCAGAAAGGGCCACGTTATGACATAAGCTTTTTGCACGTATGAAAAATGTCTGGGATCTTTTATTTCAGCTCATGAAACATGGGCCACCACTTTACATGTTGCATTTAAATTCAACGAATCACCACTCCACATCGGCTTTTAAATAGCTTTCATTCGAATGATAGTTTAACCTTCAAATCCATGAATTCATGTGAGGCCAGAGACTTTTTATGGGAGGAGAGACCCATTTTATTCTAGCCACCGTGGTCTGAAAATGACAGCCGCATTCTAAGTTCCACTATGGACTGGCGTGTATGACAAAAATACTTGTACTAAACCAAAGATATGATCCGTATCAAGCAATCGATTTTGGGAGAACGTGATGACTATAAACCATAATACTCACATCACCAATCTGAGGTAAAATGACGTGTCCTGTAATTGTTGTGTGGTGAAAACATTTGTCTGTGTAATGTAGTAGGCCTAACACGTTCTATCCACCAGTTTACAGTCAAATAAATGTCGGTAAAACTTCCTCTGTGTATAATGTATGTATATCCTAGCACACCCATAGTGCATGTATCCATAACAGGTAATAGATACTCAATTAAACCATTCGACAAATACAGTAAGATTTTCTTCACCTGAAGCTCTTTGATATTCTTCTTAAATTGTGCAAAAAGAGACTTAGCGTAATATAATATAATTCATAAAGTCAAAATAATTCAATATTTCGATATAGGATGATAGTAAATTAAGCACACAGATTTTTACAACAATGACATCTATTTATCATTACTTTAACCATGGAGGGAGTTTGAAACAGGCGCCCTAGACTATAGCTTCAACTTAATCTGCAAAGGTTGTTGCAATGTAACTACAAAGTAATACAACATTTCACTTCACTTTACATTAAGTTGCTTGCTCCTGGGTAAGTACGTTGTAAATACATGTATACCCCTTGTAACAACAGTGTAATTACAAAATTGGTTGTTAAAGATTGTAACGGCTGAACGGCTCATGACGAGAGTTGTGCACCTCCGATCAAGTTTAATTGTGATTTTTAATCAACATTTGTGTCATATTGGCTTAGATGTGATTTATTGTGAGTACAGTGAAAGGGTTATACCTAATGTTCTCCTATCTCCTGTCTCCTAATTAATTTCTCTTAGTTAGCCTGTTGTGTGCAAAGGTTGCTACATTGTAACTACATATGAATTATAAAGGTTATACCCTACTGGGTTTCACATCTCATGAAGTTGCTTGCTCCTGGTTAAGTACATGATAGTCAAATAAAATGTCTCAAATGCTTCATAAACAACGAGTGTAGACTAACAGTATATACGGGCCCTTCCCAACAGTGCAGAGAGAAAGAAAATAGTGAAATAATAGAAAAATAAAAACACATAATAATAAAAGTAACAATAAATACACCATGAGTAACAACTTGGCTATGTACACGGGGTACCAGTGCCGAGTCGATGTGCAGGGGTACGAGGTAGAAACAGTATGTACATATAACTAGGAATAAAATGACAGATAGTTAACAGTGGCAGCAGCGTATGTGATGAGACATAACAGTTAGTGCAAAAAGAGTCAATGCAGATAGTCCGGGTAGCTATCTGGTTAACTGCTTAACTAACTATTTAGCAGTCTTATGGAAGCCGATTCTAGATTTAATTTGGGATTGGAGATGCTTAATGTGAGTCTGGAAGGAGAGTTTACAGTCTAACCAGACACCTAGGTATTTGTAATTGTCCACAGTTTCTAAGTCAGAACCGTCCAGAGTAGTGATGCCGGACGGGCGGGCAGCTGCTGGCAGCGACCGGTTGAAGAGCATGCATTTAGTTTTACTTGCATTTAAGAGCAGTTGGAGGCCACAGAAGGAGAGTTGTATGGCATTGAAGCTCATCTGGAGGTTAGATAACACAGTGTCCAAAGAAGGTCCATAAGTATACAGAATGGTGTCGTCTGCATAGAGGTGGATCAGAGACTCACCAGCAGCAAGAGCGACATCATTGATATATACAGAGAAAAGAGTCGGCCCAAGAATTGAACCCTGTGGCACCCCATAGAGACTGCCAGAGGTCCGGACAATAGGCCCTCAGATTTGACACACTGAACTCTGTCTGAGAAGTAGTTGGTGAACCAGGTGAGGCAGTCATTTGAGAAACCAAGGCTGTTGAGTCTGCCGATAAAAATGTGGTGATTGACAGAGTCGAAAGCCTTGGCCAGGTCGATGAATACGGCTGCACAGTATTGTCTTTTATCGATGGCGGTTATGATATCGTTTAGGACCTTGACCATGGCTGAGGTGCACCCATGACCAGCTCGGAAACCAGAATGCATAGCGGAGAAGGTACGGTTGGATTCTGAATGGTCGGTGATCTGTTTGTTAACTTGGCTTTCGAAGTCCTTAGAAAGGCAGGGTATGGTAGATATAGGTCTGCAACAGTTTGGGTCTAGAGTGTCTCCCCCTTTGAAGAGGGGGATGACCATGGCAGATTTACAATCTTTGGGGATCTCAGACGATACGAAAGTGAGGTTGAACAGGCTATTAATGGGCCTGCAACAATTGCGGCAGATAATTTTAGAAAGAGAGGGTCCAGATGGTCTAGCCCAGCTGATTTGTAGGGGTTCAGATATTGCAACTCTTTCAGAACATCAGCTATCTGGATTTGGGTGAAGTGAGAAATGGGGGAGGTTTGGGCAAGTTGCTGTGGGGGGTGCAGGGCTGTTGACCCTATAAATATATGGATGAGCGATGGCTGTGCGGCATAGGCAAGATGCAGTAGATGGTATAGAATACAGTATATGTCACGCCTTGGTCTTAGTATTTTGTGTTTTCTTTAATTATTTGTTCAGGCCAGGGTGTGACATGGGTTATTGTGTTGTCGTATTGGGGGTTTTTGTAGGCATTGGGATTGTGGTTGATTAGGGGTGTGTCGAGTGTAGGCTTGGCTGCCTGAGGCGGTTCTCGATCAGGGTCAGGTGCTTCTCGTTGCCTCTGATTGGGAACCGTATTTAGGTAGCCTGAGTTCGCTTTGTTTTCGTGGGTGATTGTTCCTGTCTCTGTGTAGTTTTACCAGATAGGCTGTAATTAGGTTTCACGTTCCGTTTGTTGTTTCTGTATTTATTAGTTATTTCATGTATCGTCACACTTTCATTCATTAAAGACATGAGTAACCACCACGCTGCATTTCGGTCCGACTCTCTCTCAACAAACGAAGAACGCCGTTACAGAATCACCCACCACACACGGACCGAGCAGCGTGGTAACAGGCAGCGACCGCAGGAAAAGCGAAAGGAGGAATGGACATGGGAAGACGTATTGGATGGCAAAGGTTGTTACACTTGGGAGGAGATACTGGCTGGAAGAGATCGCCTCCCATGGGAACAGGTGGAGGCACTTAGGAGAGCAGAGGCAGCCGGAGATAAGAGCCGACGATACGAGGGAACACGGTTGGCAAGGAAACAAGGAAACCCGAAAAGCAGCCCCAAAAATTTATTGGGGGGGGGGCTCAGAGGGAGAGTGGCTGAGTCGGGTGTCAGACCTGAGCCAACTCTCCCTGCTAATCGTGAAGAGCAGTTGCAGTGGGAGAGGCTGCATCACTTGGAGAATTGGACATGGGAGGAGGAACTGGACAGAAAAGGACCCTGGGCTCAGCCTGGAGAATATCGCCGTCCCAAGGAAGAACTAGAGGCGGCTAAAGCAGAGAGGCGCTGGTATGAAGAGGCAGCACGGCGACGCGGATGGAAGCCTGAGAGTCGGTCCCAAAAATGTATTGGGGGGGGCTTACAGGGAGTATGGCTATGCCAGGTAGGAGACCTGCGCAAACTCCCTGTGCTTACCGAGGGGCTAAAGAGACCGGGCAGGCACCGTGTTATGCTAGTGAGCGCACGGTGTCTCCAGTGCGGGTGCATAGCCCGGTACGGTTCATACCAGCCCTTCGTATTTGCCGGGCTAGAGTGGGCATCGAGCCAGGTAAGCTTGGGCAGGCTCGGTGCTCAAGAGCTCCAGTGCGCCTGCACGGTTCGGTCTATCCAGAGCCACCTCCACACACCAGTCCTCCGGTAGCAGCTCCCCGCACCAGGCTTCCTGTGCGTGTCCTCGCTCCAGTATCACCAGTGCCCGCGCCACGCATCAGGCCTACAGTGCGCCTCGCCTCTCCTGCTCTGTCGGAGTCTCCCGCCTGTTCAGCACAGCCAGAGCCTTCCTTCCCTCCTGCGCTGTCGGAGTCTCCCGCCTGTTCAGCGCAGCCAGCGTTTTCCTCCTCTCCTGCGCTGTCGGAGTCTCCCGCCTGTTCAGCGCTATCAGAGCCTTCTCTCTCTACAGCGCTGCCGGAGCCTCCTGCCTGTTTGAAGCAGCCTGAGCTGCCAGTCTGCAGGGTGCTGTCAGTCTGCAAGGAGCTGCCAGTCTGCAGGGAGCTGTCAGTCTGCAAGGAGCTGCCAGTCTGCAGGGAGCTGCCAGTCTGCAAGGAACTGCCAGTCTGCAGGGTGCTGTCAGCCTGCATGGAGCAGTCAGAGCTGTCAGTCTGCATGAAGCAGCCAGAGCTGTCAGTCTGCAAAGAGCTGCCAGTCTGCAGGGAGCTGTCAGTCTGCATGGAGCTGTCAGTCTGCAAGGAGCTGCCAGTCTGCAGGGTGCTGTCAGCCTGCATGGAGCAGCCAGAGCTGTCAGTCTGCAAGGAGCTGCCAGTCTGCAGGGAGCTGTCAGTCTGCAAGGAGCTGTCAGTCTGCAAGGAGCTGCCAGTCTGCAAGGAGCTGCCAGTCTGCAAGGAGCTGCCATCCTGCAAGGAGCTGCCAGTCTGCAAGGAGTAACCACCACGCTGCATTTCGGTCCGACTCTTTCTCAACAAATGAAGAACGCCGTTACAGTATATACATAGGTGTTGAGTGATAAATATGTAAACATTATTAAAGTGGCATTATTTAAAGTGACTAGTGATACATTTGTTAAGTCCATTTATCAAAGTGGCCAGAGATTAGAGTCTGTATGTTGGCAGCAGCCTCTCTATGTTAGTGATGGCTGTTTAACAGTCCGATGGCCTTGAGATAGAAGCTGTTTTTCAGTCTCTCGGCCCCAGCTTTGATGCACCTGTACTAACCTCACCTTCTGGATGATAGTGGGGTGAACAGGCAGTGGCTCGGGTGGTTGTTGTCCTTGATGATCTTTTTGGCCTTCCTGTGACATCAGGTGCTGTAGGTGTCCTGGAGGGCAGGAAGTTTGCCCCAATGATGTGTTGTGCAGACCGCACAACCCTCTGGAGAGCCTTGCGGTTGAGTGCGGTGAAGTTGCCATACCAGGGAGTGATACAGCCCGTCCGGATGCTCTCGATTGTGCATCTGTAAAATATGTGAGTGTTATAGTTGACAAGCCAAATTTCCTCAGCCTCCTGAGGTTGAATAAGCTCTATTGCTCCTTCTTCACCACGCTGTCTGTGTAGGTGGACCATTTCAGTTTGCCGGTGATGTATACACCGAGGAACTTAAAACTTTCCACCTTCTCCACTACTGTCCCGTTGATGTAGATGGGGGTTTGACCCCTCTGCTGTTTCCTGAAGTCCACGATCATCTCCTTTGTTTTGTTGACGTTGAGTGTGATGTTATTTTCCTGACACCACACTCCGAGGGCCCTCACCTCCTCCCTGTAGGCCGTAATGAAGCCTACCACTCTAGTGTCATCTACAAACCTGATGATTGAGTTGAAGCCTGCATGGCCATGCAGTCATGGGTGAAAAGGGAGTTCAGGAGTGGGCTGAGAACGCACCCTCGTGGGGCCCCATTGGGGAGGATGGAGATGTTGTTTCCTACCTTCACAACCCCCGGGTGGCCCGTCAGAAAGTCCAGGACCCAGTTGCACAGGGCGGGATTGAGACCCGGGGTCTTGAGCTTAATGACGAGTTTGGAGGGTACTATGGTGTTAAATAGCTGTAGTCAATGAACAGCATTCTTACATAGGTATTCCTCTTGTCCAGATGAGATAGGGCACTGTGCAGTGTGATGGAGTTTGCATCGTCAGTGGATCTATTGGGGCGGTAAGCAAATTTAAGTGGGTCTAGGGTATCAGGTAGGGTGGAGGTGATATGATCCTTGACTAGACTCTCAAAGCACTTCATGATGACAGAAGTGAGTGCAACGGGGCGATAGTCATATAGTTCAGTTACTTTAGCTTTCTTGGGAACAGGAACAATGGTGGCCATCTTGAAGCATGTGGGTACATGTGGGTGCAGACGGGGATAGGGATAGATTGAATATGTCAGAAAACACACCAGCCAGCTGGTCTGCGCATGCTCTGATGACGCGGCTAGGGATGCTGTCTGGGTCGGCAGCCCTGCGAGGGTTAACACGATATGGAGAAGGAGAACACACAGGCCGTGTCAGTGGCACTGTAAGATTAAGACGGTTTGACAGCAGTACCCAACTACTATAAATCTGTTCTCTCGTATCCTCAAAGCGAGCAAAGAAGTTGTTTAATTTGTCTGGGAGCAAGACGTTAATGTCCCCGACGGGGCTGGTTTTCTTTTTGTAATCTGCGATTGACTGTAGACCCTGCCACATAAGTCTTGTGTTTGAGCCGTTGAATTGCGACTCTACTTTGTCTCTATACAGATGCTTTGCTTGTATGATTTTCTTACAGAGGAAATAGCTGCATTGTTTGTATTTCGTCATGTTTCCAGTCACCTTGCCATGATTAAAAGCGGTGGTTTCAGTTTTGCGCGAATGCTGCCATCAATCCACGGTTTCTGGTTAGGAAAGGTTTTACTAGTCACAGTGGGTAAGACATCTCCGATGCACTTTCTAATAAACTCACTCACCGAGTCAGCATATACATCAATGTTATCCCAGTTCACGTGATCGAAGCAATCTTGAAGCGTGGAATCCGATTGGTCAGACTAGCGTTGGATAGACCTGTGCATGGGCGTTTCCTATTTTAGTTTCTGTCTATAGGCTGGGAGCAACAGAACGGAGTCATGGTCAGATTTGCTGAAGGCAGGGTGGGGGAGGGCTTTGTATGCATCGTGGAAGTTAGAGTAGCAATGACAGGATGTACCTTGTTACAATTGTTGTTACCAGGTCCTAGCCTATTTCTCAACCCTGGAATTCCATGTAGATTCAATGATACCCTTGTACACCTTGTAGTTAGTAACAAGTAACAAGGTCCGATTTTGTTAGTTATTAACGTGGTAATTCAAAGATGCATTCAAACATTACTTAAATAGTGGAACAAGAAAATGTGTAATAACATCCATTATTGCACATGTGGAATAAACTGCAGCAAGTGGCTGTGTAATTACACATTCCTTGTTCCAAATGTTTAATAACTGAAAGCGCTACAAAAGTATTACCATGTAATTACATAGTAACGCCTATGTAACTACTGCAGTATTACTACAGTTATTACTATGTAGTTACCTAGCAGTAGGGGCAACTTAATGTACAATTCATTTAAGACGGTTTGACAGCAGTACCCAACTACTATAAATCTGCTCTCTCGTATAGGATCAATGGTAATCTGTAAACTCTCTGTGTGGTTGATTATTGGGAATAAAGGGCCCGATGAATAGACAGAGGCGAGCGTCAGGAGCATGGAGATGTGGGATTTGAGGCTGAGCTAACCAACACTTTTCAATTTAGGATACACCGCCGCCGTGTAATTTGGAATTCTGCCATCTAGAATGGAATAGCCATTCATTGCCGAGCCGAAGAATCTCTCCTGAGAACACAAACAGATCCTCAACATATTCAAGAGCAGCTTTTTGTCTTGACTGTGATTTCTTCATTCAGTAGAGTGCCACACAAAATGTGTCGTACTTGAAGTGTTTTACAATTACTAGGCGATTATATCAGCCAGCATTAGCATATTAAAAGGAAGCCAGTACTTGAAGACACAGATAATGATGGAGTGTTGAAAATCATTTCCTACTCATTATTAACGGCAGACATTGAATACTGGGAGGAAAAGGGGGCTATAAATACCCATAAACCTTTATTGTGTAAATAATCACAATTAGGCAGAAGTAAGATCAGACTGTCTGTGTTGAAGGAAGCTAATTAAAAATGGGGAGATAGCTGGTGAACAAGGCATTGTGTGGGAGATTGGAGCTGTGCAACCATCTATAGGAGGAAATTATTGTTAGCATATTCCTCTCATCCAAACAGAGAAAATAATGTGTTAAGCTCTAAAACCAACCCTGCTATTTTGTTTCAAGTGTGGGGTTTCTCTGTTTGATATCATATTTCATTCAACAAACGTAGACTTGTCGGTGCACTACATTAATGTTGAAAAGGTCTGTGCAGAATAAACATTGCCTTTCAGAAAGTAGTCACACCCCTTGACTTTTTCCACATTTAGTTAAATGTGAGATTGAGAATGCTGTTTCACTGATCTACACATGAAACCCCATAATGTCAAAGTGAAATTTTGGTTGTAAAACATTTTCGAAATTAATAAAAAAATGAAAAGCAGAAATGTCTTAAGTCATTAAGTATTTAACCCTTATTATATACCCTTATTATAGCAAGCCTAAACCTAACCTGTTATAGCAAGCCTAAATAAGTTCAGGAGTAAAAAGGTGCTTAACAAGTCACATAAGTTGCATGGACTCATTCTGTGTTTAATAATAGTGGTAAACAGGATTTTTGAATGGCTACCCCATCTCTGTACCCCACACATACAATTATCTGCGAGGTCCCTCAATCGAGTAGTGAATTTCAAGCACAGATTCAACCGCAATGACTCATAAGGAAGGGCAAATTCTGGCATAGAAATCCATTTTTTGTCCTGACTACAAAGCGTTATGTTTGGGCAAATCCAACACAGCACATCACGGAGTACCACTCCTTATATTTTCAAGCATGGTGGTGGCTGGATCAAGTTATTGGTAAGCTTGTCATCGGCAAGGATTAGGGAGTTTTTGAGGATAAAAACAAAGGGTATAAAGCTAAGCACAGTCAAAATCCTAAAATCCTAGAGGAAAACCTGGTTCAGACTTCTTTCCAACATACAGTGGGAGACAAATTCAGCTTTCAGCAGCAGGACAATAACCTAAAACACAAAGCCAAATCTATACTGGAGATACTTACAAAGACATCATTGAATGTTCCTTAGTGGTCTAGTTACCGTTTTCACTTAAATTGTCTGCAAATCTTTGGCAAGACTTTCAAATGTCTTTCTAGCAACTTGACAGAGGTTGAATTTTTTTTTTATAATTATGGGCAAATATTGTACAATCCAGGTGTGCAAAGCTCTTAGAGACTTACCCAGAAAGACTCACAGCTATAATCACTGGCAAAGACGTTTCTAACAGGTATTGTCTCAGGCGGTGAATACTTATCTAATCAAGATATATTACTGTTTTATCTATTATTCATTTTTAATAAATGTAGTGTGAATACTTTCTGAAGTCATTGTATGTCATGAGAAATGGTAGCATCAAATTAGTTAATATGAATGATTTAAATGAATCAAAGATCTAAACCCTGCAGTATGCTTTCCAGTGTCCAAATTTGTCAATTTATTAGACAAAAGACCCTTTCACCAGAACACATATTTGAGTTGTGTTCACTCACATATTTCCTATATTTCTCATACAGCTTCAATGCACTTGGCAGTAGTATGGTCTGTATGATCAATAAAAAGTCAAGAGCTAAAAGCAAACATTGTGTACTAGTCAAGAGCCAAACACCTCTAATATACTGTTTGATCCAGCAAAGTACTCTTAGTGCAACACTTCAACCACGGCCCACTTCTGTGTCTCATTTAGCTGGTGATTATGGCTTTCAATGACATCAAGTAGAGAAAAATTACACATAGATACATCTAATGTTGATGACTGTCATCGACAATACCATATCAACTCTACTGTTCAACATCCACAACAGGTACAGTATATCCTCCGATCCATTTTCCTCTCCCATTATTCCTTGTTAATAAAGACAGGTCTTTTTTCTCTCTCTCTGTCCTACAGAGCTGCATATCTCCCTGTCTTACCGACCTGGGTGAATTTGTGCTCCTAATCAGCTAGGCAGTCTTGTTTCTTCAGTAAGAGGCAGGCGACACGCTTCCCTTCCCCCTTAATTCCCTGCTCTCGGCAGACAGACAGACAGACAGACAGACGGACAGACAGGCAGGCTCTTATTAACATGCACGCCCAGGTAAAGAGTTCCCTCCAACACAGCCCCCACTGCCCATCAGGTCTGCACACCATTATCCCCGCTATTCAATAGCTGGCCGTCTCAATGCACATCTGTCGAGCCGCCGCATCCCCGCACCTTAATTAGCTTTACAACTTCTCCCCACTTCTGGACGGAAATGAATGATAAAGCTGCCGTGGCCGGGGAGAGATAGAGAGGGATGGGAAGGAGGGAGAGGGAGGGATAGAGAGAGGGAAAGATGGAGAGAGGGGGAGAGAAAGCGAGAGAGACGATAGCTGAATGCTGAGGTGGGAAACTAGGAGGACTGGAGTGGGAAGCCGAGCCAGTCTCCAGTCTCTCTCTACATTAATTCCCCTCAGGTCCAGGGCTCAGCCTCGGCACCAGGAAACCCTTTCCTGTCCCCCCACTGTAGTCTCTCCACCCCGAGGATACAGCCCTGTGTGTGCCTGCCTTGTCTTATCAGGCTCCCTCTCACATCGATCCCCCTTTTCATTTCTCCTTCACAGAGGGCTTCAAAGCTAACTCTGACTCCTTTCTGAATGCCCTCCCTCTCCTTCTCTCCCTGGGTAGAGGTGTTTCCAGAGGGAGTTTGGGGCATGGCTAATGTTGATCTGGCGTGACTCGGTGTCGCCTAATCGCCAAGCCTTTTGTTTGCTGCTGAAATTACTTAAAAGTAGGGAGAAAAGAAAAGCCACCCAACTAATTCAACATTTCCCCCAGAAGTCAATGTGGGAGTGTGTTTAAATGCACGGAGGCTAATTATAATCCTGCATAGTATTTATGCTCTGTCCCTGTCATTACTACATCCTGTAATCCTCTGACCCTTGTTTTCTGGAATGTGTTGATGAGCCTTATGCCAGTTGCCAAATATATTAAGCTCATCTCATATTCCTAAAGGCCCTAGCAACTATCTCATGCACAAACAATATGAAATTAACTGCCGTTACTATGGTGATGCGCATGGAACAATATCGTAATCAGCGTTGCTATCAACAATGGGAGTTTCAATCCAGGGGCAAGGGTTGGGGAGAAAAAAATACGCTATTTTAGTACAACTGCTATTATATATACACATCCATTAAGGCAACCCGCTGTATATATAACCTTCTGCATGCTCCCTTCCTTCCAACTGCCTGCAGTATTAGATATACTCATCTCCCGTGTGTTAAGATTCCTCACACTTCATCCATCCATCCCTCCATCCATCCAGCAATTATGCCCCCCACCACCAAAAGCCATCAAAACAGTAATTTCACTTCTTCTCTGGCAAGCGTTCCCATTTCCTCCAGTGAAAGGCCTGAATCATCCCCTTATCTCCATGGCCATTACACAGTGTGTATGAGAGTGAAAACAATGGGCCTGTGTGATGAGATCATGGCACTTCATTTCTCTGGGGCAGATCTTCTAGAAACAAAAGGGATCCCTGGCATGGAGGATGAGAATGGTACAAGGGCCTGTGGATTTCGCGGTCACTGAGTACAGGGCTGTAGGGTAAGTCATCCTCCGTAATAAGAGGAGCGAGGAGAGGAGGATAGAGAGAGAGGGTCCCACGGTTTAGGGGATCAGCAGAGGGGCTTTGGGGCTCCTAACCCACAGTCAGCCAGTGGAACTATCCAGTCCAGGCACATGAATCAAACCAGAGCCTGAGAAGAGCCGTGGCATCATAGCGTTCTCTCTGTGTCTGGTGGAGGAAGACAACGTTGTGTGACAGGGTCTGTTGAGGGAAGGAGGAAGTGCTGGGCTGAAGAGGAAGTGGCAGAGTGAAGTGACAGGCTCGGGGGAGGAAAGGCAGGGAAAGACAGCACACTAGTGAATAAAACAGCAGGTCTGGGACCTGACCTATCTTCTCTCTCACACTATCGCTCTCAAACTTCTTGTCGCTCTGTTTTATTTCCTTCCTTGTTTTTCTATCGCTCTCATTTCATATTCAAAACATAGTTTTACAATTGTCCTAACTGTTTTCTCTATCGCTCTCATTTCATATTCAAAACATAGTTTTACAATTGTCCTAACTGTTTTCTCTATCGCTCTCATTTCATATTCAAAACATAGTTTTACAATTGTCCTAACTGTTTTCTCTATCCCTCTCATTTCATATTCAAAACATGGTTTTACAATTGTCCTAACTGTTTTCGCTATCGCTCTCATTTCATATTCAAAACATGGTTTTACAATTGTCCTAACTGTTTTCTCTATCAGCTGTTTTCTCACACATATATCAGACACTATCTCTCTCCTGATGAGTCTCTCTTCCTCCATTTCACTCCATCGCAACCATTCTGTGTCTCTACCTCTCCCTCTGTCTCAAATACACACCACCCCTCTTCCTCTCTCTCATTGGAGAGGGGGGAGGGGGGGGTTGGGTGGGGTGGAATGATCGTGTTAGGGGGTTCACAGAAGACTGACTGTTTATTATTGTCTTCGGCCCACTTAACTCTGACAGTAACAGAATGAGATGGGGAGAGAAGCGAGTGCCATTAATCACGTTGTCGGGAGGGCCTGAGCCGAGAGGAGACGCATCCATATCCTGTCGCATGTGCCTAGGAGAGGAACGGAAAGTGATTTTCAGGCCAGCCGATCGGCCTCACAGCACAGCACCACTGGATAGCTACAGCCATTCACATTTGGCCCGCTCACCCTCTCAGATGAAAAGTGCAGGGAAGAGAGAAGTGGGCGGCTGTTCACACTCAATCTTCTTCAAATGCTCCGACACATCGCACCTCCAGCCACCTCGCATTACCAGCAAGACCAAACAAAGTCCACAGTCATTCAAATGACTAGCTTACTTTCTCGTGTTGAAAACATAGAGTGAATGAGACCTCATTGTCACATTATGCTTACAAAAATATATTAGCGAATATCCTTGTAGGTTGATGATAATAAGAAATAAATTGGATTAAAGCGTGCGTAGGCTGGCTATTTATTTATGAATTCTCAAACACATTGAACAACAGCAACCAGACCAGGCTCTCTCTGTCGCTGAGGAATGGAATTCAAAGGTACAGAAGCACACAAAACTATCCAACAAAAGTACCATCTACGACTCTCCGATGCCATCCAAAGTCTGTCAGGCATCAATCCGTCTGAGTATGCCCACAATGGTGAGCTTCGTTACGACTCTGCCCACTGATTGACAGATGGCTGCGGCTCTGAAGTCTCCTTTCGGCTCCAACGGAAGACAGCCGCACACCTTCCCCTGCTATCAGTGGCACCCAGATGTGGCACAGCAGCTGTCCCCCAGATTATTCTGCCGCGTCTCTGACCGCCATCTACATTGACAGGCGTCTAAATATTTAATCATGCCAGAAGGCGCTGCCGCACCACACACTTTAGTAGACAGAGAGAAGGAGAGAGGGAGGAGAAGGGAGAGGCAGAGAGAAAGAGAGAGGTGGAAGGTTGGGTCATGGCAGGGCATATTTGATGTTTGAGGAATGGGGAAAGGGAAAGGGAAAGACAAGAGGGTGACAACACACCATCATTTTTTAGAACAAATGACAATGCCTGAAGAATGGGTGACAGCAGCCTGTGTTTTATAAATTCCCTGAGGACAGCCCAAGCTGAGACAAGACTATTCTGATTTCCTTCAATACCTCCAGGGAGATATTGAGACCACTTGAGTTTTCCATTAGTATCCGTGGTGCAAAGTGTGTTGACTGGAATGACGAATGACTTTGTGTGTGTGTTTTAGTGTCTGTGTGCACGTGTTTACTGGTGTGTGCCGTGGCTGACAGCTGATCAGGATCCACGTGATGTGCCTGAGGTACTCTCAGTAATTCAGCCTTTTTTAATGCCTTGGCTCATCCCCAAGCAACAGATTGCTGCTGTCGCTGGAGTTGCGCCTCACAGATGGAGCAGCATCACTTCCTCAGGAGCCTGACAGGATCAATCCAGGGGCTCATTCGCTCGCAGTCAATTAAGCCATGTTAGTTTTGACAGGAGCCACAGGCAAAATAACAGCCATCACTGTCACCAGAGAAAATATTGTGACCGAACAAAAAAATGGTCTTGTTTACTGAAGGGAGGCTTGACTTTGCTGGAGAAAGAAGCTGTTTACTGTATCATGTCACCACTGCAATCCCATCAGATAAGACTGAGAGCACTGTCTGAATCTTCAACACATGGCAAAGGCTGCCATGTGTTGTCATAGATGAAGAGACTAGGAAATCATGAATAAGGACTAATGCTGACCTTCATCTATTTCCAAGCTGAATTCAGTCCATATGACACAGACACTATTTATATATAAAAACACTCTTTCTTATTCTGCCCAGCTGCTTCCCACTGTTTCTACCATTTGAAGTTTGAGTGTGATATAGGTCAGCCTATTTTGAAAGTCAAAACAACAAAATGCTTCATCTTATTCTTAAAAAATTACTCACTGGAAATATGAACACTGGAATATTCATATTTTTCTAAACAACACGAGCATGGGGCCTACCTACTTATGAACCTGCCTATATGCCTCCTGCTGTGGGAAAGGTGCAGCGTGGCTCTTTGAACTCACTGAAGGGAGAGTGAGTTGGACATGTAGGTAGGTAGCTGTGGGCGACGGATTGAAAACACTTGGCATCTGCTTGCGAGTCTCCACACACCCAAGGTGAGCTGAGCAGAGCAGCGGCAGGACGGCATGGTTCACACTTCTTCCCGGCTGAGCCTGGCTTTACCCTGGGCATCATTACAGACACTACACATCCTTCCTTTGAAGGGTTATCAAGGCCCCTCATTAAAGATGTCCCTGGCTTTCTTAGTGATGGGGGCCCCCACAGGGCGTAATATACCCCTTTAATTAGTTTGCAAACTCATTAGTGTGCGCCGAGCAATTAGGCGTCCTTCCTTCAGAATGGTTTACAACAGAACAAAGGGATCCCAGGGGCCATCAAGGAAGGAGAGCATAAATCCCAGACAACTCCTCTCACCACTAGCACTACTGCAGGGAGGTGTCATTAGGGAGCTTCCAGCAACATCACTAGCGCTCAGTCCCTTTTCCTTGTCCACTCAGTGGCCTGGTTCACTCTGCAGTGCTGGGAAACATCCAGCTCTATGCGTTTGATCTCTGTGTGCCAGTGTTTTAATTTATACGTTGGATAGAGACATTTATCAAGACAGGCATTTTTATGACACCCACTCTAGACACACCTAAACCTTCCTGTCATCACAATCTCTGAATCAGGGCCTAAACCTTCCTGTCATCACAATCTCTGAATCAGGGCCTAAACCTTCCTGTCATCACAATCTCTGAGTCAGGGCCTAAACCTTCCTGTCATCACAATCTCTGAGTCAGGGCCTAAACCTTCCTGTCATCACAATCTCTGAGTCAGGGCCTAAACCTTCCTGTCATCACAATTTCTGTGAGTCAGTGCCTAAACCTTCCTGTCATCACAATCTCTGTGAGTCAGGGCCTAAACCTTCCTGTCATCACAATCTCTGTGAGTCAGTGCCTAAACCTTCCTGTCATCACAATCTATGTGAGTCAGGGCCTAAACCTTCCTGTCATCACATTCTCTGTGAGTCAGTGCCTAAACCTTCCTGTCATCACAATCTCTGTGAGTCAGTGCCTAAACCTCCCTGTCATCACAATCTCTGTGAGTCAGGGCCTAAACCTTCCTGTCATCACAATCTCTGTGAGTCAGTGCCTAAACCTTCCTGTCATCACAATTTCTGTGAGTCAGTGCCTAAACCTTCCTGTCATCACAATCTCTGTGAGTCAGGGCCTAAACCTTCCTGTCATCACAATCTCTGTGAGTCAGTGCCTAAACCTTCCTGTCATCACAATCTCTGTGAGTCAGGGCCTAAACCTTCCTGTCATCACAATCTCTGTGACTCAGTGTCTAAACCTTCCTGTCATCACAATCTCTGTGAGTCAGTGCATAAACCTTCCTGTCATCACAATCTCTGTGAGTCAGGGCCTAAACCTTCCTGTCATCACAATCTCTGTGAGTCAGTGCCTAAACCTTCCTGTCATCACAATCTCTGTGAGTCAGTGCCTAAACTTTCCTGTCATCACAATCTCTGTGAGTCAGTGCCTAAACCTTGCTGTCATCACAATCTCTGTGACTCAGTGCCTAAACCTTCCTGTCATCACAATCTCTGTGAGTCAGTGCCTAAACCTTGCTGTCATCACAATCTCTGTGACTCAGTGCCTAAACCTTCCTGTCATCACAATCTCTGTGAGTCAGGGCCTAAACCTGATTGCTTTCATTGTATGAACACACTCTTGAATGCCAGAAATGCTGAGAAGAGATTATTGTGTATAGATGGATGTATTTATGTCCATCCATAGTCTTGATCCTTGTCTGGCGGTGACTCATAGGAACATGAGTCAAGTCCCTGTGCAGTACGGATTTCCAGAAATTCTGTTAGTATGAAATCTCAAGGGTTAACTTTGAGAAGAAGAAGAGCCAATTCGCTGTCTTACAGCCTTGTGGCTGCCCGCAGAAGGGAGACATGTTTGCCGAAGTGTTCATGCTGAACAAAGTGATTGTATCATCTGGGCTTACTCTTCGTTTGTGTGCTGCCTCTCCTGAAACCCTTTCAAGCTGTGTCACCCACAACTCAGGAAAAGTTTGAAAAATGGAGGAAGGGAACCATGCAAAGTGGACACATTCTCCAGTCAGCCGTAAAATAGCTGAGGGATGGACCATTAGCCATTCACTGCTACCAACTGAGTTGCAGATCCCACATCTGCAAAAGCAGAAGGTCACTATAAACTTAACGAAAGAACCATGGCTTCGTAGGAGGGGACAAGTTAATACAAATACATAAACAATAATGACAAATAAACAACAATATATCCTACCTTTAGAGCCCTAAAACATTAAGAGGTTACAATAAATGAAATAGATTACACAATACATAATCACCATATTTTTAGATTAACAAGTGCATGTCTGGATAACCCTCCTTATTCCAACAAGTCTCTGTGGTCTTGCCCTGTGATGACCTCACTAAAATGCCATCTCCACTGCTCTTTACCTTGAAGGTTGGCGAGCCATGGCTCCTAAGGAGTCTGATGGACTAGACATGTACCTTCACTTTTCCAAGGCACAAACCAGTCAATGTGTCATCCAGGGATGAGGTTGAACCTTTAATTAAAGCGGAGAGCTGCTGTCATCAGGCCCCTGCTAAATGCCACACGATAAATAACCCCACCAGATGATCTCAGGAAGCTGCGTTGGGAGTTTCTTTCACTCAAAGGGAGATAAAAGGCCATACACACTACAGGATAACCACGCATCAACATGTTAAGGACTTTCAATTGTAGAAATACATTAACTGACCTGATTGCGAACCAGGCATGCCTGACAGACCCTGTTGTTTGGGGGAAGAATGTTGACAATGTCACGTAGACTGGTTATTATTGGAAACCAAGCTGAAAGAATGTGCCTGTGAGCGACATTATTAAGGATGGATCATGGGTTACAGAGTGATCACTCATGGAATGCAATCAATATTTATTCTGCTAAATGCTAAATACATTTCAAAGTGCATTGCTAATGGTTAAGAGACATTGTGGTGAAAATAAAATGCAGAGGTTTGGACACAAATTATTTGGCAAATTGGTTGATTGTGCAACTGCATTAATGAATGCATTATTAGGTGAGTTCACACTACTACTTAGCCCTGGGCTAAGGGAGATTTAACCTGGGGCTAAGCGAGTGTTAATATTGGTCTTTCCTAAATTAGCCATGGATGGAGATATAGATTTGAACTTGTAGTTTTACTTAATTCTCCGTACTGGCCAATGATTATAACAGGGATCCTGATCCAACCATAAATTCATACATTGTGCCCCTAAACTGAGAGGGTGGAAGTCCAATTTGTAGCTAGAGACTGTAGGCTAATGTTAACTAGCTGGCTCATCGTTGCCCATGAAAGAAAGGCTAGCAGGCAAGCATTTTAGCGAGGTAGCCTAGGTCAACAAAAACTAAAAGCCTGTACAATATGACAGAGTCATAGACCGTTTCGTCAACATGAAAGAGAGGAGGATAGCATTGACGTTTCTCTACAAGATGAGTCATTGTGTTATTTTCTACTTGCAAGCACGCACAAATACACGTGTACACACACACACACACACACACACACACACACACACACACACACAGACAGAAATCAGTACCATGGACAGCCACATCATATTTTGGCTTACGTTGATTGGACTAAATTGTTTTTGGCACCTTTTAGTTGTCACTGTATAAGACTAAGCATAGGTGATTTGATGATGTTGAAATGTTAAAGCTGAAATGGTACTCTAATACTGGAGGCAGCTCCTGTTTTCTTTTCCACTTGTGGTAACTCTCCATGGCTCTAAAATAATAGTTGTTTAGTAGTCAGAAGGTGTCAGAAACATGAACTTCCTTGACCATGCTGTAGGTCATGTTACTGTTTGTTACATGCTATATGCTTTGTGGACTTCACAGGACAGATGTTGCTCTCCAGTTTTGTGATGAAACAAAAGTGTGGTTGAATTTATTCTGCAATTGTGTCTTCTTATTGTCTTCTTATTGTGTCGGCCTTAGCCCTATATATCATGGTGGCAAGGAATATGAACTAACGCATAGGTTGTAATATGGCCATGTTTTTCCTGGCTTGGCTTCCCCAGTGATTTTAACCACGCTCCGCTACTGAAAGTTGATGTCTCATTTGTGCACAGCATTCCCTGTACAGGGGTGAGGTCGAATTTCAAAAGTGAAACATTATTTCTGAGGTCAGACAGGCAGACAGCAAGGTTTATACAAACAAACAATCACTGTTGGAAATCAAATGCTAGGCTAGAAGCAACAGGATGTGATGATAAATATCTTATTATTTATAACATGGGTCACACGTCAGAGAAGAATGTTGGTCTATATTGTATTTGTCCGTTAGCCCAGGGCTTTGGAATAAGTGTGAATCCTTAGCCCAGGGCTAAATATTAGCCCAGGGTTATCAAATGCTGGTGTGAACACAGGCTAAGCTAGCCCAGGGCCAGTCTAGCCTGGGGCAAAGATAGCACAGAGCTAAGAAAAGGCCTATTGTGTATTGTTCTCACACATAAGCTATGTAATAATTATTACTGATGTCTTAATTGTCGGCCCAATCTAATTAAAAATATACTTTAAGAAGACATTTTTCAAAAAACTATATGAGATTTATATTGTAGAATTGGAAGGAAGGATAAGATATCATTTACATTTGAAGCAGATCTTCGCTTGTTGTCTGACACCAAGCTATAATTGAACGCACATAAAACCGTATTTATTTTTCCCATGTCTGTGTTCCCCCTGTATTTTCAATTTAATTTAAATCTGGTTATCACGAAGCTTCATCTTGACCCTTCAAATCTAAAAAAAAATGATCACCCTATCTCGTCTTCCCTTCTTCTCAGAAACCCTTGAATGTGCTGTCAATTCCACTGAATTCCTTTCTCAGCGTTCTCCACTTGATCCCCTCTAATCTTGCTTTTGTGGAGCTCACTCAACGGAAACAGCTCCTCTGTAACTGAGTGCTTATGCAGCTCCTCTCTGTCTTAATTCCCCTTGATCTCTAGGCTGTATTTGATACCGTTAATCTTTAGACACATTTTACTGTTGCTGATCTGACAATCTTTGGCACCTCTTGTTTCTCAAATTATTCTCTAACCTTGTTGATACTTTTCATAAGGTCAACTGAGAAAAGTCCAGCCCAGTGTTCACAACAATGAGGTTCCCCAGGGCTCAGTGTTATATCTATTCCAATTCCATCTCCCTTCCCATGGTCTTGACCCATACATTATTTCTTGCTAGTTATCTTCCATTTACATAATTCTCATGAAGTCTGCTTTACACTGTCTTTGTCTTTATCCTGATGTCTTTTTGTCCTTGTGTTATTCAACCACAAGCAGGTACTAAAATAGTTAATTTACTTTTGAAATAAGCTTATTCAATTGATTTTTATAGTATCCACAGAAGCTATTTTTATTGCCCTTGACCCATACTCAATCAATATCATCTTAAATATTCGTTTTTGTGAATTAATGCTCTTACAACCATTTCATTTGAACCATGATCTGTTTGTTCCAGTGTTCATATTTCATTGTCGGAGATCCTCGTTCATCTTACCTCCTCCCCTACTGTTCCCCAGCCATATGATAACGTATCTACAACTCATTCCCTAATTACTTTTCATTGTGGCCTTAGGATGCCTCTCTTTTGACAATATCTTAATCAGCTGATATAAAAATAGCTAATATTCATTCCTCATTAATGTACTTAATTTACCTCACCATCTAATCTTCCTAATAATGAATTTCCTCCCATATCAATTAGGCCTCCCTATTTCATGTGGACACATTATTTGGGTTTATTTAGTGCATGTCGAAAGGAATGGTTATGTCACATAATTTGCAGAGTGCTAGGTGGCCAGAGCTTTGGTCACAACCAGGAGCCTTCATTTAGCTTACTCTACTCCTCAGCGTCCACTAGCGATCACATTTCCCACAAACACACCATATGTGACATCTCAGTTAATTATCCAAAAGAAATTGTCCGAGGACATGGAATAACAGCAGGTGACCATCTCCAGCCCAGAGCAAAACCAACACTAACTGGTCAAGCTCAGCTGCCCTCTCTCCTCAACTAATGGTGGTGCCCGGAATGTGTTCATTCACGCTGCTTGGCCTTCATTACAGATCAGGGAAGGTGCAATTAGTAGGAGCTCCCCACCAGCTTATAATTACCTTAAGACATCCACTTAAATAGAGAACATTATAAATCAGCTCCTGTTGCCTATCAGGCTCTATGCAACATTATGCCAACAGATGTCAGATGCAGCCATGGACAGGCCCCTTGGTGGCAGTGACAGCCAACAGCTACTGTTAGCTTCTCTAATGAATCGGATTGGGCTTCGGCTTTGTATTTTTGAGGGGTTCATTTGAGGTTCAGAGCTATATTTCTTGTGATTTAAAAAAAGAAGGACAGCGAGGGAAGGCGAACAAAAGACCAATTAACAGTTGGATACAATGCCACAGATAACAGTTTGTTTGATGTTTCTCCCAACTTTGTGACATTTGTGCCATTTTAAACTTTTCATCTTCCATTTATACATAAACATGATCCAGCGATGGGGTCTCTCTCCCCTTAGCCTCACATTGGGGTGAGGTGCCTGTTAAGGGTTTTGTGACATCCACATTCATTTGCATCAAAGCCCCACAGTTGCATCAAAGAAGTTATAATGACAGACAAAAACATTATTCACAGAAGGAGCATTGTTTGGTCACCCACTGTTTCTCCATCACATAAAAGTGTGTCAGGCTTAGAGGGAGAAAAATATCACACAATACAAACATAACCACACAGACAAATCCTGCTGAAAATTCTCTCATAAACAAAGCACCCATTTGGCATGATTTAGAGGGGCTTGGAAAAGCTGTTATTTGACAATAGCCGTTCCAAACGAACAGAGACTATCTTTTGAAACTGAACTTTCCGTCCTTCCCAATTCTTTGAGCTTGCTGCATAAAAAAAAAAAATCGCCTCAAAGGTTTTCTGTCATTTCACATGTGAAAAATAATTAAATGTCCATTAAATTTTTTATCACTGTAGGTGTCTCTGAAAACAAAAACACAACATTAATTCGGAGAGCTGTGGGAAGACATATGAAAGGTTCCAGCTTCAAAGCCTGACCTTCATCCACCTGAAGTCATGAGAGACTGCAAGAAAAACAAAGCTGAATGCATGAATGTCAAATATCCCCATTAAAGACCACTGACAAAGGAATGATATTCTATAGGACATGGCTGTTTCTTCATATGGAACTGCATTTCGAAATGCGTCTACCAATTGGCAGCCTCTGGGAGAAAAAGATCACCCCTAACCTCATCTTGTTCCTATACCAGGAAGTGCAACGTTGCGTACAGCAATGAATAGGACATAACAGGATGCAGACTGGTGCTGTGGCGAGAAAAATAAAGCAACGCTTGGATAATTCTTCAATGTATCTTGAATAGGTCTCGCTGGTTTAGTGATAAAGATCACTTGTATATTGAGTAAATTTCGGTCTGAAGAGATTTTCAATTTAAAAAACATAAGGTATGCCATGCTTAATGTTGTATAACAAATTTGCAAATCCATGTCTTAAAAAACTGTTTAAGCTTTTGAAGATAAAGTTAACATGGAAAACAACATTTCATATCAAGCCCACAATAAGCCTCTTTGGTCACACTTTACATTACAAAGGCCTTATACCAGAAGTAACAAGCTGGGAATGTTGTATCATCTGGCCGATCTGCTGTTTCTCAGCTCTAAGCCTCAAGCCCACAAAACAACTGTCCTCTGGTCTGGTGTAGACTTTCAGTGGCCTTAAAAAGTGTGTGTGTGTGTGTGTACTTCCCTTGGCCACTTTACATTATGAGGTCAATGAAAGGTAAGGGCTTCACCCTCTCTCAGGGTAGTAATCAGACAAAAAGCAGGTGTTGTCTCTAACATAACCCGGGGTGGGCAAAGCTATCTATTCCAGAGATATCCATCGGCCCTTTGTCTATAGAGGACCTTTAATAGTGGCACTAATCCACTTAGCTACCATACAAATTGTATTTCTGTGATGATTTGAGGCTGACATCAGCAAGTTCAGTGTCCAGAGCTATCGGATGGCACTGACTAGATGTATGCCGACAGTACATGACCTATTTAATGGTTAAGAAATGATAGATCAGATTATGGCTTTCTACTGGAGTGGCCTTGTGAGTAAACGACCTCTGCTGTCAACCTTAAGCTTCATTGTTTGCACCTGATACGAAACTTCATATTTTAATGCGATTATCTTGCTTGGTATGTATGAAACAAGAGATGATTTATGAAGTGAGTTCATGTGGCTCTAGTCAAGCTTCACTTGCCGACCATATCAACATCATTTGTCATTTCTTTGTTACATCTCGCTCAATATCTCTTAGGAAATTAGATTTGTTTTTTCCCCGCTCTCCTCTAAAACTTTTGTGAGAAATTATAAGTTTCTACGGTTGACGAGACAAAACAGGACAAATAAATCAATACAAAGCAAATGAAAGCAAATTGAATCTATTAAAGCAAAATTACTGGGAGAAAAATCACCCAAACGCGACACAACCCAGAGAGTCATGGCCATGGGCACAATTAATGACAGAGGTAGTAAAAAGGTGTTGGATCATTAAGCTTGCAGGGGCCTGTGTGCATGCAGACAAGATCCCTACGCCAGACCAGCACAAACAAGCCCCCCCATCTTAATGGCCCATTGAAGTATTGCTGCCCTGCATATCAGTGAAGCAGGCTGCCTGCAAGGGCCTAGCCTTCTACAATACCTCAGCTATCACTATAATCACTGGGGTGTGTTGGATTTTCACACAAAAAAGTGAGGATCAGGGAGCGACCCTGTGGCTCCACCTCCGTCTCATTCCTTACCTGAGGAATACCAAGCAGCGGGGTGCCAATGGAGGACCTTGAGATCAGCGTGAGCTCGCAAGGGGGGCTCTCCCGGGCAGCCATGAGTAATTAGCTCTAATTAGTAGCAGTGATTAACTGCGCTGGGGAACGTGGGGGCCGTAGGGGAGCAGATTGATAGAGCTGGCCCTCCTAACCCATAGAGGCTCCACTGCATCTTAAGCAGAAGGGACCCTGCCTGTGGCCGCCAGCCAGATAGCATGTTCACCTAGCATAAACAAATTAAAATCAAATCCAACTTTATTGGTCGCGTACACAGATTTGCAGGTATTAAAACAGGTGCAACGAAATGCTTTTGTTTCTAGCTCCAACAGCGCAGTAGAATGTCTAGCAAATACAATACAAATACACAAACAATCAAGAAACAAACAAACAAACAAGAAATGACAATCCAGAGTAGATCTATTTCAGTGAGCATGTGTCAGAATCCACAACATAAATACGTGGTTTGCAATGTTTCCTTTGTTGGGGCACTCAGCAAATTTTAGGTCATGTGACCGGAAACTTGAACGTTGTGAGAATTTTGTGCAGCTTCTGGCACTTGTTTACAGTGAACACTGAGGCTGTACCCTTACAGTTTTAGACTGTAGTCAATAGGCTATTGTGGCTATTTGAGCATAATGTAGGCCTACCAACAAAACCAATGGAGCAAATCCCATAACATTTTCACATTTCTATGATATAGCCTAAAGTAGCCTATATGTGGTGTTCAATGCAGACCTACATTGCGTAACGGATGTGAAACGGCTAGCTTAGTTAGCGGTGCGCGCTAAATAGCGTTTCAATCGGTGACGTCACTTGCTCTGAGACCTTGAAGTAGTAGGGCTTTTGTAGAGCGATGGGTAACGATGCTTTGTGGGTGACTGTTGTCGATGTGTTCCTGGTTCGCGCCCGGGCATGGGCGAGGGGACGGTCTAAAGTTATACTGTTACAATTGCATGAGACTTTTAAAACGTTTTACATTATTAAGAGCTTGACATTAATTAATAATGTTTTACTTGGTCTGTAACACCATGGGCCAAAAAGGTGACTGTAAATTCCATTGTATTGTGTTGTATGATGCAAGAAACCACTTAAAAAAATTAAATGTATTATTATTACCATACAGAGAATTAGACAATGTAGACTACCCCTCTGCCTTCTTGGCCTATTTACATATTAAAACCTGTCTAAAAGTACAACTCTGCCCCTTTAATGAAAACATATGCTTTTTACCTGACTGATTTAAAAGAAATGTAGCCAACACATTTTCTCTTTCTCTTGTTGGAAGCAGTAACTTCCCATTGCTGACCTATACGTATCTATAACTGGGCTAATAATTCGCAAACTAGCAAAGAATATCAACACTGCACACACATGGCTCTGCTGATCTAAACCCATCTGAAAAGCACATTCACTCAGGGGTGATTGAAAGACCGCTCATGGGCTACCTCAGCCAATAGAATTCTACTCGGTTGCGTTCTGGTTCTGCCTACAACAAAATTACAGACTCAATCTTGCAAAGTTAGATTTGTTTTGGTTTGTTGCATTGAAAAGGGGCTGATATAATGTTGATTAGGTCAAATAAAAACATTGATCTATATAGGTCAAACTAATGGGGCAAACTCAGTGATGTTCAATCTCTTGCGTCTCTGCACGGCCTGGCATTTCTTCTGAGTGGCAGTCCTGGAGGAGGTATGCAGCCACGCATGTGCGCAGCTTAGAGGGAACATTAGTGCTGTGTAGACAGTGTATCATTTGGAAGGAAAATGGAATGTACAGTAGTAGGTATATTGGGATGAACTATGTCCAGAATACAGTACATACTGTACATACACAGTGCGTAAATAACAGGATAGAAAGAGAATATGAGGTGACCAGCATACAATGAATCTAAAGTGCCTTTGGAAAGTATTCAGACCCCATCCCCTTTTCCGTATTATGTTATGTTACAGACTTTTTCTAAAATGTATTACATTTAAGAAATTCCTCTTCAATCTACACACAATACCACATAATAACAAAGCAAAAACAGTGTTTTATACATTTTAGCAAATGCATTAAATAAAAAAACAGAAATACCTTATTTACATAATTATTCATTTTTACCCTTTGCTATGAGACACGAAATTGAGATCAGGTGCGTCCTGTTTCCATTGATCATTTGCATACATTTCTAAAACCTGGTTTTGCTTTGTCATTAGGGGGTAGATTGATGAGGAAAAAACTATTTTATCCATTTTAGAATAAGGCTGTAACGTAACAAAATATGGAAAAAGTCAAGGGGTCTGAATACTTTCCGAATGTACATACATGGGGCATTAGTCTCAAGGATCAGGGCTGAGAACCGGGCAGGTAGCTGGCTAGTGATGGCTGTTCAACAGTCTGATGGCCTCATGATAGAAGCTGTTTCTCAGTGTGTTGGTCCCAGCTCTGATGCACCTGTACAGTCTCTGTCTGCTAGATGGTAGCATAGTAAACAGACCGTGGCTCGGGTGGCTGAGGTCCTTGCTGACCTTCCTTTGACACTGAGTGCTATAAAGGTCCTGGAGGGAAGGCAGTGTGCCCTCGGTGATGCAGTTGAGGGCGTTACAGTTGCCGTACCAGGTGGTGATGCAGCCTGACAGAATGCTCTCAATGGTGCATCTATAGAAGTTTGTGAGGGTCTTAGGGGCCATGCAGAATTTCTTCAACTGCGTGAGGTTGAAGAGGCAGTGTTGCGCCTTCTTCCCCAAGGTGATGGCAGCATTTCAGGTCATCAGTGATGTGCATGCCAAGGAACCTTTGAAGCTTTTGACTCGCTCCACTGCGGACCCATTGATTTTGATGGGGGAGTGCTTCCTCTTCACTGTTTTGTCTCATGTCTACGCTATATTGCAGGTGTAAACAACATTGTGCCTACCCATCTCAGAAGCTGCATCTCAGAAGCTGCTTCCTATTGTGTCCCTGTGCAGGTAAATATATTGTTTACTTTTTGTGTGCTTTGAAATGCATTGTGTCATGATACAATTCCATCCAAAGTGTTTTCGATATACCTACTATTATGACACATTTTTGTTGATTCTCTATGTCATTTCAAACTAGAAGATTATACTTTATACTCTGCAATTGAGCACCAATCCAGCTTTTGATTCAAACAAGCAAATTCAAACAAGTGAATGTACCGAGCTTGATTTTTAAACACGTCAATGAGTCTAATTAGTGTCATTCTCCCATCCCCAATAATGTTCCTAAAAGCTGGGCCCAGTCTCCGCCAGCCAGTAATTTCTTTAAGATGGCAGGGGGGCTCTTAACAAGATAAGCCCTGAGATCAGTGTTCCTGGGGGAACATTACCTGAACAAGCGAGCTGATGAAAATTACTGTAGTGTACCGCCGCCTGCTTGGAAACAGCTGAAGTGTTGTTCAAATGTCTCAGATAAAACAACCAACACGAGTACCACTAGAATACCTATAATTCCCACTCCGCACAGGGAAAGGCTGAGAAAGACGGGAGATGATCCTATTTGTACTGAGACTTGATTAAGAAACAGGCTTCAAATCCCGCTATTTAACAAGGTGGTGGGGATTAAAAAGGTCTCTCCAAATCCTGAGAACAGCAAACTGTTTGCCTGGAAAGCTCTTTTCATAGTGCTCCACTGAGGGCTGAAAGCTGAGAGGAGAAACCACTACTCACCTCCTCTCATTAAAATGATCTCAGCTCTCACAGAGTGATTGGTCCAATGGACTTGATGACTGCCAGACAGATGCAGGCATTATTTAGCTGTTTCTTTCTAACATAGGAAGGAACGACCTTGGCTTAAGCATGTTTTTCAGATGCCATTCTCCGTGGTTCCAACAGATATGAGGCATTTGGCATTGGGGGAGGGCTTTGTGTGTGTGTGTGTGTGTGTGTATGTGTATGTGTATGTGTGTGTGTGTGTGTGTGTGTGTGTGTGTGTGTGTGTGTGTGTGTGTGTGTGTGTGTGTGTGTGTGTGTGTGTGTGTGTGTGTGTGTGTGTGTGTGTGTGTGTGTGTGTGTGTGTGTAAATGCATGTGTGTGCCCTTGTGTTGATATCTGCTCTGGCTTTGACTGCTGTTGGCAATTTAAGATAGGGTGTTCTCACAATGCCTCAGCAGCCTGAGATGTGCAATATTGACTGGTTTCAATTTCCTCCATTTTGACAGCCCAATTCGGCCGCAACTCTGAATAAAGAGGGCCATAGTCTCAGGCATTGCAGTACACATCACTCTCCGATCAAATGTTCCCCTCTCCCCCAAGCCTTTAGGGAGACTACACAACACTGACATACATGCACTGGATGAATATAGCCTGGACACAGCCTCAGATTACTGCACACCACAGTCAAGTCCAATAGAAGCACCAAATGATTTACATATCCTCAAAATGAAGTAATTCTGAATAGTATATGCACCATTAAAAATAAAATGAAGAAATGATCAAGCCAACGGCTGACGCTCATTGAATTACATGTTCAGCTTGACAGCTCTGTGTTGGTGAAGAAATGAAAGTAAAATTAGATTTAGAAAAATGAATATGGGGAATAACAGTATTGCTTTCTCTGAATTGTCAAACTTGACAGTGCTATTACCATCACTACAAGATCAGCAGTTGGCATGTTGTATTCGGTGTACAGAATTTAGACGTTTCACCCCCCGCTGTCTCAATGGACTGATTGAATTACATGTAAATGAAGGAAACGGAGCAATTTCAATAACATTGCCTCTTTTATCATAGTCCTAATCCAACTGACAAACCCTTTTTGGCAATATGGAAGTAAAGCACTGCTGGAAAGCATCCGAATATAAACACACCTTCAAAGCTAGTGGAGGCCATGTCCATAAAAACTGCTTTTTGGCAAAGAACTGAGACAATTTTCTGATAGCGTTATAGTTGTTGTTGAAGTCTAATCCGTTGACAAAGAGTATACTAGTGTGTATGTGCCAGGGAGCTCTGACCTGATATATGAGGATCATATTCTATACAGACCATTCTTCTTAGCTCTTCCACATCATGCTCTAAGTCAGGGCTGAGGCGGAGACTGAGGCGAATGACCCTTAATGTGACAGAGAAATGGGGATCACTTTCTCTCTGTGGCTGTGCCAGTGGTCTGATGATATCGACTAGATGGTGTGAGCGGGCGGGGGAGACTCCAAAAAGCGGATTAAAGCGAGGAGATAAGGCAATCCACTGTAATTAAGCCCTATCTCTGGACAGCCACTGAAGAAGATACATCATCCTTCACAGCCTTGCCACTGTTGAAATACACTAACAATTATTCAATAATTAATTCTTATGCATGCATGAGCCAAACACTAATAGGACATATTTTAACTACAACATTATAGCGTACTGTTCAACTAAATTAATTGGGAATGCATTTATGATCAATGTAATACATCACCTTTTTCATATTTTTTAATCACTCTATTGTAATTGTATCAGCTCTGTTGTCAGGCCTTTTATGATGCAGCCTATGTTAATTTCCCTTTCCAGACATTTCTAATTGAGAAGTGAGATATATAGGCTTGTGGCACTAGACATACTACAGGAGACATTAGCCAGGGCCCTCGGGCTGCCACTGCTGCTATCCATCCTGCATTGTTAACAGGAAGTTAATAACATGAAGTTGAAGTATAATGAGAAGTCACCTTACAGGGTGCTGGAGTTACTCCTTCAGAGGACACTGTGAAATATGTCTGGACAAGGGCCCTCCACAATCAACCATCTCTGATCTCCAGTTCACACAGAGAAATTACCATAGAGTGAAATTTCACTGTGAATGGTGGTGCATGAGAAATGATAGGATTCAAATGAAATACATTGATCAAATGAGGTGAAAATACTTGGATCCTCTGCTTTAAAAGGACTTCTAGTTGACAAAGAAAAATATTACACTCCCAAGCAAATGTGCCCTGTCTGTCTCAAATTGATATTTATCAAGCGAGAAATTGCAATTCAATAATTTAACCCTAGACTTTGAAATAATATTGTATTGTAATGACGGTTTTTACCTTTGTTGAATCAACAATTCCTTAGGTCCATGTGTTGCGTTGTTTCCCTACTGTTAAGAGATTTTTCACCATTTAGTTTCTAGCTACTATAGACTTTTTACTGTAGCTCTGAGACCTTTTATGTCATCTAGTGTTGCACCAAAGATGTTTCCCAAATTGTTTTATAACACAGAACACATTCATCAAAGTATTCTACTTTCTTAAATCCTCCGTTTCTCTTCTAGATTCCAACACGATCATGCAATGTCTCTGGACATGGTAAATGTTTCAAAGGCTTTCCTATGCAGAGGGTTATTAGACATGGGTAAACAGAAGCCATCTTTGAAATGCTCTGACATTTCCTCATCAACTGAAATGCAAACAGTGTAGAAAAGGTCTGATAGCACCGAATGTTGTGGTCAACACTGTGCAAGGGGACGTGAGATCACATATGTGACTACATTACACCAGCTAGCCTTGCCATGTTCCACCCCCTGCTGTTCACCACTGGCAGTCATAGCAACCACAAAGGAATTATAAACGGCTTGGAATAGGTTGTCCTTCATGAATGATACTGTTCAGCTTCCAACTATCTGGGTAATACATACACCACAGCTTTACATCAGGTGTTGCTGTTTGTCATGGCCTTATCAGTGGTTTCCTCCCTCTTGTCCTTTATCATACACTGTAACACCTTGACAGGAAGAGATAGCAGAAAGTACGAGGTGTCCTTTTCTACAGGTGAAACTCTCTTAAAGGCCTAATGTGGAGGGAGTCGTAAAATCTCAACTATTATTGCCATCCATTAATGGTCCACACTTCTTTCAGCACCAATTAGGCTTTTTCTCCCCATCCTCTGTATCCTGAGGCAACCAGTCTAGGATTTGGAGATGGGGAGAGACAACCCTTCCACTAGGAGCACTGAATCACCAGGTTTAAGTACTCAGACTGCTTGAGTCTCCTCTCGAGAATGATATCCAGAGGGAAACAAAGAAGTCATAATTGTTTGAGTGACAGACTTTATGTCTCTGCACTGCAAGGTCAGATATTTACCGCCCCAAAAAACGGAATGGGATAAGTGATCTCTGGGATGGAAGGATTTCTTATAGAATAACTTACAGTAGTAGTGTGTGTCACAGTCAAGTGTAAAATGTAAGCTATACACTGCATGTTTTTTTGGTTAATTTATAATTAATTATTAATAGGAGAAGGCTGGCTTGGAAAAAGATAAGCATCAGCTTCAATAGAATAAGTTAAAATAGCAGAGGACAGAGGAGTAACCAAAGTAACCTTGTCCCTCCCAAAAAGCCATAAGGAAGAATTGTTCTCAGAGGTTCATTTGTGACTATATTATCACGAGAACTAGGGTAATTGCCAACAAATGACAAAAAAAGGACTATTGAAAACCAATTTGGCTTATAACTGACCGTGTGATGTCCTCTCAGCAGGTGGTTATTCATAATACAGCAGGTAATTCATATGAATTATTTCCTACCTGTCATTCACCTTGTTCCAGCCGCTCACTGTTGAAGTAATTGTAGTTGCTGTAGATTTCACGCTGGCACCTATGGCTGCTTTCTTGGCTGACCTTCCTGGACTCTCCCTTCAACCAATTATCTGTGGGCCTTGCAGAGAAAGACACAAGTGTAAATATTCCAAAGAGAATCCTGTGGCCTCATTGATCCACAGCCAATACGTCCTGAAACTGATCCTGGTCAATACTTAACTACAGAAATAGCTAAGGATAGTAGCGTAAAAAATAGAGCATACAGATGTACATGTTATGTCAGTGCACTGTGCTACTGCCATCTGTGGTTGTCATTAAAATGTTTTAAAAAATTCATTTATGAAAAACATTGAAAATTTGGCAATGTGCACTGAGTATGTTAAGCATTTTCATCAGTTAAACAAATCAGTGAGGTAACTTGCTGAGGTGGTTATGGGTATGATATTAAATCTAGATATGTGATTAGAGTACAGTGAGATTCCACATGTCCACAACACTTTAACAGAAGATGATTTGTAAGTCAAGCCATCTGACAGATTGAATGGAAGGTATGTGACCAACAACATGTCCTCAATAGAAACAGTTCAGTGAGCATTCTTTCTGAAAACCTCTGGAAATGGTTATGAATACATCACATTGGCCTTTCTACATGCTCCACCTCTGAATTCAGTATCACAGCTAGCAAGCCAGAGGGGGCTACATTTGCCTTAAAATGTTTCATCTCCAAATGAAAACAGGCCACCTCCATGCAAAGAGCTGTGATGGTAAGTATGAGAGCAGGGTCATTTGGTGCCAACAAAGTATTGGTAAAATGAGTTTCCATGGAGACTGATATGCTCTCATATGCGAAGAGTGGCATTTTGGAATGAATGAAGCAAACTGCGGGGCACAAGATAATGGGCTTAGACAAAGAGTAACAGTGTCAACACCAGTGTGTTCACCCAGTCTGAGGTTTCGCCACACAAAGAAAGGGCTTCACCTGTAATGCACATGTCCTGCTGCCACTAAGTGTTTAGGCCTTCGAAATGGGTCCTCTTAACGAAAAAAATGTATACCTCAAACGAGTACAATTTCATAGATACATGTGTGTGGGATTACATCCTAACAGCTTTCACAGTTATAGTGTATGGGTGAAGTAATGCAGTCGCCTATGAAACAAATACCCATAAAGCACTGCTCAAAGGTAACCCTTTTGTTGGGGCTTCCTGTAATGCTCTGTGAGGAAGCAGGAACTAGAGCAACTGAAATGCCTTTGAATCCCATGACCTCTGTGCCAAGATCATGTTGAAACAACTACACTGTGATGATTGTCAGAGAAATTGACATGCACACACACACAGCAATAGACGTGTGACAATGCAGACACAAGACACAACCTCCGATGCCTATCTTTTCAGCGAGCGCCACTGTCATTGGTAGCAAGGTGAGCCACCTGTACACGCCTTAGAAACGTATTGATGTGATTGAGTTGGGATTTTTGCTTATCTCCGTAATATCAGTCACCTTGTTTTTCTATCAAAAGTCAACAACGGCACTATCTAACCCTGATATGGAGCCAATTAAATCCTTGTTTCAATCTACCGTGCCAGGGTGCTGTGAAGTGCATTCTAATGTCTCCTCAATTCAACACTTAACCCCTCAGAGTCTGGGCTCCTGCATTTGGTGCATTTAGAGACTGGGATGACTCAGGGATGGCTCAGCATACAGACAGTTTGTGTGTCCACAGCCTGGGGTATATGTGGAGCAGGAGCCTACGGTTTATCAGAGAGGTGAGTGAGAAGGTGACGCTATTGACACGCAGAGGCACAGCTAAGCCACTTCAGATCCCAATCGATCACAGGTCCACTCCACTACATGTGGGATTCTCCCAATAAACCCAGATTTGTCCTGTCTGCCTCCCAGACCCCGGGACAGAGAGAGCTGGACTGTACCCATCCAACTCTAATATAGTCACAATTTGCACTGGTCAGACAAGTCAAATGTCCTCTAATTTGTTATTTGCCCATGTCAATGAGTCTGGTTCCTCTCAAGGTTTCGTTGAGTTCTCGTGAAGGACTTTCTTTACCTTGTTAATACCGTCCACTTAGGATATCTTCATAAAGGTCCGGAGAGGGACTATTTTAAATGGTCTGTGACAGTGACTGTCCACTTAGGATATCTTCATAAAGGTCCGGAGTGGGACTATTTTAAATGGTCTGTGACAGTGACTGTCCACTTAGGATATCTTCATAAAGGTCCGGAGAGGGACTATTTTAAATGGTCTGTGACAGTGACTGTCCACTTAGGATATCTTCATAAAGGTCCGGAGAGGGACTATTTTAAATGGTCTGTGACAGTGACTGTCCACTTAGGATATCTTCATAAAGGTCCGGAGTGGGACTATTTTAAATGGTCTGTGACAGTGACTGTCCACTTAGGATATCTTCATAAAGGTCCGGAGAGGGACTATTTTAAATGGTCTGTGACAGTGACTGTCCACTTAGGATATCTTCATAAAGGTCCGGAGTGGGACTATTTTAAATGGTCTGTGACAGTGACTGTCCACTTAGGATATCTTCATAAAGGTCCGGAGAGGGACTATTTTAAATGGTCTGTGACAGTGACTGTCCACTTAGGATATCTTCATAAAGGTCCGGAGAGGGACTATTTTAAATGGTCTGTGACAGTGACGTTGTAAAAAAGCTCCTATAAATCAAACTGTAATTGGATTAGCTAGGAATGAGTCCCAGTCTTCATCTAACGGAGCTGCAGGAGCATCCTTATTAACCCGGCCCAACACTGACTTGACTGATGGCTGGCCCGCTTTGTTTGTTTTGCCTGATCTCTGTCAGTCACACCCCACATAATTATTGTGTGCCTTCACAGGTTACATATTGAATATTAGCTGCACTGTAAGCAAACTTTAATTACATGGGCAAGTGGGTTGAGTTAATAAGGCTGCTTCAAAAACACACAGTGCATCTCCCTCCTCCAGTTACCATGGCGTTGTGTTCAGGGATGGATAGGGTGTTTGTGCAGCTATGTTCTGTGATGTAAATAAAATGGTGGCAAAATGATAAGCAGACTGGTTGACATTTTGTCTGGAGAGACTTGACAGTTTGAAATGACATTAATGCGTATCTCGTTATTATTAAATCTATATGTTCTGTACCTACAGTATGCTATCGAAAATGGTGTGTTGTGCCTCGTTGAATTTGTGTCGATGCCTATCTCCTAGAACCCATTGCTGATTCCTCTCATGCCTGTGTAGCGATGCAGAAACCAGCGACTCTGATGTTCACAGGTCAAGTCAGATTCATCTCAGGGCTATCTGATATCAATGCATCCCAGCGCTGTGCTGTGCTGTGTGAGAGAAATGACACGTTTAGATTACATGGGTGCCTTTAAAAGCCTTCAGCTGTACCGCGCCAGGCTTTCAATAGGTGGGAACACAGCGTTCATGTTATCACCCTGGCTGCCAGTGCTCTCTTTTGCAGGCTTCTTTAAAAGGCAAGCCCACAAGGTCTTATTATTGGCAGGTTCAAAGGCAATATAAATCAGCTATGACACGTCCCATCGTTGTTATGTAGGGCGCAGAGGCCTCTGTCTGCGTCAGCCAGGGTCTCAGGTTGACCCTTTGTGTCTGAGGCGAGATCACATTAACAACCTGACTCATTACATTAACAGTGCTGCTACCAGCACAACATGAATAATGCCTACCCTTTCTGAAGGGGTTACAAACCAGTCAGAGCACAGCACACGGGAAGAAAGCATCATACTATTAGTATCCATGAATCCATAAACGACACACGCTGTCTAGAAATGGGTACGGACGTTGAAACCTATGCAAAGGCACTTTCTTCAACACATTAACGGTAGATGAGAGACAATATCTGTGAGTGAAACCTGCTGTTTACATTGTGTTCTCTGATTCAAAATGTAGAGGCTCGGTGGGAAATGTCTTTAGTATCAATCAAGCCAATCGTTTTGCTCGGCTGCTGATGCTTTGTTAATGGTTTTTATGCAGTGCACGCCGTGCTACGTTTGGGACCATTCCATTGGGTCAGCAGAATTTGGGGGATTCTTTTCTTGCACAGCAGCTCAATCTTTTTTAACCTTCCACACCCCACCCTCCCTTCCTTTCTCACCCCAGCACCGGGGGATCAGTCACAAATCAAGGCTGGGGAGGTCAATAAAAGCAAACCATGCCAGACGCACTGACTGACACATCAAAAGTTCCCCTGGCTGCGATACACGCTCTGCCTTCCTTCCCTTCCGACCAATTTAGCTTGGTCCGAGGGGAGCCCCATAATCCATGCTTCTCAAAGTGTGCTTAATCAACCTCTGATTAAGAGAGAGCACGTTGAGAGGTGCCGAGCAAAGCAACCCCCCACCCCCCGCAGGCATCTCCAGGCCCCATCCACTCCACAAACCTTGAGTCAAACAAAAGAGGCAAAGGAGAGTAGGGGTGGCGGTGGGATGGAGGAGTTCTTGATTTGTTTGTTTTCTCCTCTTTGTCCTTTGTCCCCATCAAACAACGTATTCTCTTTTGTTCTGTGTTGGGTCCCTCATTCCATTCACGTCCACAAATGGGAATTACAAATCTGACGTTTCAGTCTTTTTCTACTTTTTCTCTCCTCCCTTTTTTCTGTTTTTGTTATGAGTGTCCTCCGGGTGTTGGAGAATGAATCAAACATCAGGTTGTTGGTGGGAAGGGCACAGCATTTCCTGAATGGATTGAATGCAGAGAGGGGTGTCTTGGTGGTGTAGAGCAGCAGTGGAGGTGACAGAAAATGGCCTCGCTAGGGGGACCAGGTGCACATGAGGCTGGGTTTGACCTCTATCATACGCCCTTCACCACATGTACTCATTTTTTCTCTCAATTTCACTCACTCACTTTTATCCTGCTGATCGCTTTCTTCACACTTTGGTCTTCTAGGTCTTTGCCAGCAGTCAGTGTATCTTTGTACAAGATTAAGCTGTGTAGATTTCAAAGAGATTCAGTTTAATCACTTGGTATGTTCAAGAGGGAATGCTTTAATTTTGTATGTTTGTTTAATAAGAGACGTTAAACAGTATTTTCAATTTCCAAAACGGCACAAAGAAAGCTACTTCAACTCAAAAGTGGTTAGGAACTCAAAAGTGGTCGAAAACAACAAGCATTGTATGACCAACTTGCTCATCTAACTCGGCAAGATTGGACTCGATAAGAAAAATGTTAATATTTAGGCGGTAGAAAAGTCCCAATAAGTACATTATTAAGTGAAAGCCACAGAGAGAGATAAAAGAACAGATAGATGGATCTTTTCAACCCACACTCCTCTATCTCCTCAGCCAACCTCCTCTGTCAACCAACTCTGCTATTTCAGACACACTCTGATCAACAAAGTACTGTGCTTGTCCATAGCAACACCCACATAAAACACACAGTCAAGGTTGTATAATCTCTTTACCCTCATCCTAGAATATAAGCCTCTTCTGCCGTTCCCACAGCACACGCAGGTCACTAAGTGGTGAAAAACAGCAACTCTTATAATGGCTTATGGTATTCAAAACGCATGAATTTATGACCCTGTAAATGATATCCAAAGGCTATGGTACTGTCAGCATGCAGGTATTGTCATGGAATTTGTACAGTGGGTGGTACAACAGCCTACATGTTCCATCTGTGGTCCCTGTGCAGATAGAAAATTGTCTCTTCCTGCCACAGACAGCTTTTCAACTTTGATGTAAAGATTTTTTTCTCCCCCAAAGCCATATATCTCCTCAATCTCTCTCCCCTTCTCCTCCCCTCTCCTTGTATCAATTAGATTTTTGCAAGTCAAGTCAGAAAGAGGTTGTCAGGGGAGATAGCGCTCTTGTCTCATGTGATTGAGGTGGCAGCCATTTATAACAGAGCAGCCCAAAACGACAGATCCCCACTTATCTCAGCTACAGCTCGACTGCCGATGCCCTTTACATTGAGGCAATGAGGATGAAGGTCTCACTGGGTCACTTTGTCAAAAGCAGCAGGACTATTACAAATTTCCCCAATCCATCCTTGTGTGGGGCATGGAGCTTTCCACTGGGAGCAGAGTGGGCTGTTTCAGCTCTGCCTCTCTCCTCAACCGATCTCTCCATCTGTCTCTCATGCCAGGGTGTCTCACAGGGAGGTTGTTATCAGAAAGGGCCCATTTGTTATCCTGGTTTCACACCATCACCAAACCAGCTATTTGCTTATTTTATCTATCAAGGGAACCCTGTTAATGCGAGCTATAAAATGTGTGTACCATTGTAGCGATCAAGTTCAGCCTTAGGACTGATTCTAGTCACATGAAATAGTCAACAACCGGAGGCAATTACACTAGCAGTAGGAAGATTGACACTGGTACTTTGATGTGAACAAACTTGAACATGGAGTTATACTCCCTATGAAAACGCTGGTCTGATCCCTATGTTAATCCATATGTAAGATCTTAATTTGATCACACTGCTACAGGAGATGTTTCCTGGAATAAAGGAAATGTAGTGTATTTGAGGTTTAAAAAAAGCTTCCGTGTCACGTTCGGACCTTTATTTCCTTTGTTTTGTATTCATTATTTAGTATGGTCAGGGCGTGAGTTGTGGTGGGCAGTCTATGTTTGATTTTCTATGATTTGGGGATTTCTATGTTTCAGCCTAGTATGGTTCTCAATCAGAGGCAGGTGTCATTAGTTGTCTCTGATTGAGAATCATACTTAGGTAGCCTGGGTTGCACTGTTTGTTTGTGGGTGATTGTCTATGCTAGTGGCTTATGTCAGCACAGGTCTCATTTGTAGCTTCACGGTCGTTATTGATTTATTGTTTTTGTATGTAGTGTTCAGTATTTTCTTTAATTAAATATTCACTATGAACACATACCACGCCGCATTTTGGTCCTCTGATCCTTCTCACCTCTCCTCTTCAGATGAAGAGGAGGAAGATCGTGACATTCTGAAGTTTGTGATTTCCACTTTGAATTTCCAGGCTAAATTTTCCCATACCAAAAATGTATGAAACCCTACAAAAACCTCAAATAATTACAATCAACATAATAATTAAAATGTCCAGTTGCTGCAGGATTATTTTCTTGCTGTAGCAAACTGGCTCAAATTAAGATCCTAGATCTGTATTGTGGGGACTAATTGTGCGTCATACAGAGCCCTTGATGGAGTGAATGTTTATTCTATAGATGGATCCTCGTATTAGCCAAAGATTGCATACGTGCCTACGTGCTTTGACACCTGCACCTCTGACTGACTGTCTGCCTGCCTCGGTCCAGGAACACTGACTGACTGTCTGCCTGCCTCGGTCCAGGAGCACTGACTGACTGCCTCAGTCCAGGAACACTGACTGACTGCCTGCCTGCCTCGGTCCAGGAGCACTGACTGACTGACTGACTGCCTCGGTCCAGGAACACTGACTGACTGACTGCCTCGGTCCAGGAGCACTGACTGACTGCCTGCCTCGGTCTAGGAGTACTGACTGTCTGCCTGCCTCGGTCTAGGAGCACTGACTGACTGCCTGCCTCGGTCCAGGAACACTGACTGTCTGCCTGCCTCGGTCCAGGAACACTGACTGTCTGCCTGCCTCGGTCCAGGAGCACTGACTGACACTGCCTCAGTCCAGGAACACTGACTGACTTCTACCCTCAAGCCATAAGATTCTTGTATATAGTCTCGCTATTGTTATTTTACTGCTGCTCTTTAACTACTTTTATTTGTTATTCTTATCAGTATTTTTTAAAACTGCATTGTTGGTTAGATCCTGTAAGTAAACGTTTCACTGTAAGGTCTACTACACCTGCTGTATTCTGCGCATGTGGCTAATAAAATTTGATTTGATTGCCTCGGTCCAGGAACAGTGACTGACTGACTGATTGCCTCGGTCCAGGAACAGTGACTGACTGACTGACTGCCTCAGTCCAGGAACACTGACTGACTGACTGCCTCGGTCCAGGAACACTGACTGACTAACTGACTGGGGATAATGTATCCCACCTCGACAGCCAATATTTCATAAACCTGAGAGCAAATCCCATGATTTATAACTTTCACTTATTACCCAAGACACTTGAAATGATTGATTTATCCTCCCCAGTTGAAGCTATGTATATATATCAGCATTGAATAAACGGAAGGAAAAAAAAGACAATTACCTGACTAGGTGCCATGGGGGGGATCTTTCCTTTAATGAGCCAGGCAACCTTCATGTGACAGTCGCATGCCCTCTGTGTCTCCATCATGCACTGTGACTCCGCCGTCATTATCAGTCAGACGGACGGACGGATGGATGCCCTATCTATGCAAATTCACTCCTCTCCGTTTAGTTATACAGGTTCCAAAGAATATCAATATCAACGAGTGGCTAAATAATATGGTATTTCAGATTCAATAAGTAGTCAAGTCAATACAATACATTGTGAGTATTCAGTTGAAGTCAGAAGATTACATACACTTAGGTTGGAGTCATTAAAACTAGTTTTTCAACCACTCCACAAATTTCTTGTTAACAAACTATAACTTTGGCAAGTCGGTTAGGACATCTACTTTGTGCATGACACAAGTCATTTTTCCCAAAATTGCTTACAGACAGATTATTTCACTTATAATTCACTGTACCACAATTCCAGTGGGAAATGTACATACACTAAGTTGACTGTGCCTTCAAAGAGCTTGAAAAATTCCCAAAAATGGTGTCATGGCTTTACGAGCTTCTGATAGGCTAATTGACATCATTTGAGTCAATTGGAGGTGCACCTGTGGATGTATTTGCTTGACATCATGGGAAAATCTAAAGAAATCAACCAAGACCTCAGAAACTAAATTGTAGACCTCCACAAGTCTGGTTCATCCTTGGGAGCAATTTCCAAACGCCTGAAGGTACCACGTTCATCTGTACAAACAATAGTACGCAAATATAAACACCATGGGACCACGCAGCCGTCATACCGCTCAGGAAGGAGACGCATTCTGTCTCCTAGAGATGAACGTACTTTGGTGCGAAAAGTGCAAATCAATCCCAGAACAACAGCAAAGAACCATGTGAAGATGCTGTAGGAAACAGGTACAAAAGTATCTATTTCCACACTAAAATGAGTCCTATATTGACATAACCTGAAAGGCGACCTCAATCCTATAAATCCCTGACCTCAATCCTATAGAAAATTTGTGGGCAGAACTAAAAAAGTGTGTGCAAGAAAGGAGGCCTACAAACCTGACTCAGTTACACCAGCTCTGTCAGGTGGAATGGGCCAAAATTCACCCAACTTATTGTGGGAAGCTGGTGGAAGGCTACCCGAAACCTTTGACCCAAGTTAAAGGCAATGCTACCAAATACTAATTGAGTGTATGTAAACTTCTGACCCACTGGGAATGTGATGAAAGAAATAAAAGCTGAAATAAAACATTCTCTACTATTATTCTGACATTTCACATTCTTAAATAAAGTGGTGATCCTAACTGAGACAGGGAATTCTTACTTGGATTAAATGTCAGGAATTGTGAAAAACTGAGTTTTAATGTATTTGGCTAAGGTGTATGTAAACTTCCGACTTCAACTGTGTCTGTCTGCTTTGCCCCAAAGTTGTGCATGTTAGATGAAATATAATACAAGTACTCCACTGAGAACAAACTAATGCCATTACATTGAGAAAAACCCATGTGAAATTGTCACTATTGTCATCTTCAGTACGTCTATGATTGTCTCGATACAAAGACACATTTAATGTTCCTTTTCCAAAACAACTATGTTAACAGGCTCTTAGAGCAGGAGAAGAAACAGATACCCCGACATGTCTACCACCACCACTGTCATCAGTTGAAATGTCATGGCCCTGCCATAATTAAACCTTGCCCACATTCTCCACCGAGAGTAAATAGGATTTTTAAATCATCCTGCGAAACATGTATTTGGCTTCTTGACATCTGATCCAGCATCTCTTGACACCCACTAACCATCCCCGGTACAGCCCAATTTGTCACTGGCTGGGTGTAGGCTGGGGCCCCCTACCCTCATCAGAACCCATCATTACACCACAAGCTGTCAAATTAAAACTTTTAAATTGTGTGAACGCTTCCTTCGGAACTTTCCCTTTTTCCCAGCAACATATTGCAGAGATAATTGAGGATATTAGCAGCCAGACTGTTACCGCAAGATGAAAGGCGAGGGGGGAGCGGTGACAGCTCCTCTCGCTGGCGGCGGTAACGAGGGACTGTCAAAAGTCTCTCTGTGTTTATCTCGGATCATCTAGGGGGATTTAAAACCCTTACCTTCACAATTCCATTCTTTACGGCGCGTCCTTTATCCACAGTGATTTACGGAGGCTCAAGCCCTACGTCGTGTGATGAATGAGCGCTCTTCACAAGGTGTCAGGGCCAGGCAGCGGTGGGCGGCAGTGGCTCTCCCCCTCTCTCTCTCCCTCCATTTTTCTCCCACTCTGTCTTTCTCTCCCTCTCTTGCCCCTCATTCCTCACCAAATTGAGGGCTGATGAGCTGCAGACTCTGAGCTCCTTTGGGGTGGTTTGTGGTCGGTTACTTTGCTAACACTTTAAGCCATTAACATTAATAGTGGGTGATTGATTTGATAGATAAGGAATCTTTCATAGTCTGAATAGCAAAACATGGCATAGTCTGAAAGGTTTTTTCCAAACATAAATGTATTAGAATGTCATGGTAAGACTGATTGTTATAGCTATTTCTGTCTGACTACACAGACTTCACAGACACAGTATTTTGGAAAACACAACACATTTCAGAATTGTTCTGCTGACATCACTGCCTTCCCGTCGAGTGTCCATCATTCTACACCATCAACAGAGAGACATATGACACTCTCTCTGCCGATCCATCTCACCCTCACTGTATTGTCTTGTAGAGTGTCTACGTCACATGTTGGGGCATTAGCTGTGCAGACATAAGTGGATGAGGTCACCATTGACACCGTGCCACCATTAAATCAATGGCCTCTGGAGCTGTGGGAACATGCCTGGGTTGCTGTGGCTTCCAGCAGCATGCATGGAGCAGCTGGAGATGAGCATTTTATCAGAGATGCTAAAGACCGCATTAGACGGGCGTGGCACCAGATCGGCTTTTACAGTGGTCTGCCGGGGCTCACCTACACACCTGCTGCTGAGAGACATGAGCCAAGACTTTTACAGTGGTCTGCCGGGGCTCACCTACACACCTGCTGCTGAGAGACATGAGCCAAGACTTTTACAGTGGTCTGCCGGGGCGCACCTACACACCTGCTGCTGAGAGACATGAGCCAAGACTTTTACAGTGGTCTGCCGGGGCTCACCTACACACTTCTGCTGAGAGACATGAGCCAAGACTTTTACAGTGGTCTGCCGGGGCTAACCTACACACCTGCTGCTGAGAGACATGAGCCAAGACTTTTACAGTGGTCTGCCGGGGCTCACCTACACACCTGCTGCTGAGAGACACGAGCCAAGACTTTTACAGTGGTCTGCCGGGGCTCACCTACACACTTCTGCTGAGAGACATGAGCCAAGACTTTTACAGTGGTCTGCCGGGGATAACCTACACACCTGCTGCTGAGAGACATGAGCCAAGACTTTTACAGTGGTCTGCCTGGGCTCACCTACACACCTGCTGCTGAGAGACATGAGCCAAGACTTTTACAGTGGTCTGCCGGGGCTCACCTACACACCTGCTGCTGAGAGACATGAGCCAAGACTTTTACAGTGGTCTGCCGGGGCGCACCTACACACCTGCTGCTGAGAGACATGAGCCAAGACTTCTACAGTGGTCTGCCGGGGCGCACTTACACACCTGCTGCTGAGAGACATGAGCCAATGCTGGCCATATGCCACTCCTCTTCAATTTCAACAAAATACACACTATCAAACCCCAGTGTCATATTTTCACCTAAAATGTCTCCCCTTGAAATTGTGTGCCGAGCCAAACTAGCCGACAGAAGGGATGAAAAGATAGTCTATAATATGGAAGATACAGTCCCTACTCTACAATGAATACATTCAGCAGAACATTGCAATTTTACTCAGGATAAGTATCCACGGAATCAGTGTGACAGAAAAGGGACTTTCGGAATAAGTCCATTGAAAACAAGCTAAGGAAATGCACAGACAGACAAACTAATTCTCCCTCTAGGAGGCTGTGGTGGTTGGTTGGCAGTAAGTCTTTATTTAAATAAGTCCTTGCTTTAAATGCACGCCGTTCTTGTCTCTGTACAATAATCATGCCTTCAGTGCTCCAGAGTTTTGCAGTGCATTAAGATAAAAGTGCTAAAACAGTGTTTGTTCTGCCACCCCAAATGGAGGCTGCTAAGTGGAGTAGCATGCTGTTTCAGGAGAAGGGGGATGACGCTAGCCAGAGTGTTTCTCTGAGTGGCAACACTTCACACTGCAGGGCTTTGCACCGTCACCACACCATCCATTTGTCATGTAGCCTATATACAGTACATATATTATTTATAGAGGACCAAATGTTTGGTGTTTTTTCATTTGAGGAATTTGCTTATTATTTTCTTATTTATTTTATTTAACTAGGCAAGTCAGTTAAGAACAAATTCTTATTTACAATTACAGCCTACCACGGCCTAACCCTAACCCGGACGATACTGGGCCAATTGTCCACCTACCTATGGGACCCCCAATATCGGCCAGTTGTGATACAGCCTGGAATCGAACCAGGGTCTGTAGTGATGCCTCTAGCGCTGAGATGCAGTAACTTAGACCGCAGCACCACTCGGGAGCCCGATAATGCTATTTGTGATTCAGCAAAGCTATTACGCAGACTAGTTACTGATTTTTGTGAGCATTTAAACAAAAATAGATGACTTTAAATCAAAGGACCAAGCATGCTAGGTTATATAGCGTTACTAAGAACTAAAACCTTTAGGAGTAAGGACTCCCAATATGGACGAGTCGATACACTTCCAATGCAGTTGTATCATGAAAAATAAAGGCCACATACAGCATGCCGCAGGAGGCTGAGAGAGGAGGCTGTTTCTCTAATCCACTAAGTCACACTCTGAACTGGAGAGAATGCTGAGAATACTGCAGGCTTTGCTCCCTAATTCACCTTCCATAGTCCCCTCCATAGTCCCCTCTAGTCACTTATGAGCTGGAAGTGGATTAAGACCCAACCAATGAAACATGGCAGAAAGTTGCATTTTCACCAACTAAACGTTCAATTCACTTTCAATAAAAGGTCATCACTTTGAAAGCTTGTTCAATGAGAGATACATCCTCACTTAACATACATTACATGACCATAACTATGTAGACACCTGCTCGTCAAACATTTCCTTCCAAAATCATGGGAATTAATATGGAGTTGGTCCCCCCCCCTTTGCTGCTATAACAGCCTCCACTCTTTCCACTAGACGTTGGAACATTGCTGCGGGGATGTGCTTCCATTCAGCCAAAAGACCATTAGTGAGGTCGAGCACTGATGTTGGGAGATTAGGCCTGCCTCACAGTCGGGGTTACAATTCATCCCAAAGGTGTTCAATGGAGTTGAGGTCAGGGCTCTGTGCAGGCCAGGCAAGTTCTTCCACACCGATCTCGACAAACCATTTCTGTATGAACTTTGCTTTGTACACGGAGGTATTCCAAAAACTGTTGCCACAAAGCTGGAAGCACAGAAATATCTAGAATGTCATTGTATGCTGTAGTGTTAAGATTTCCATTCACTGGAACTAAGGGGCCTAGCCCGAATGAAGAAAAATAGCCCCAGACATTTATTGCTCCTTCTCCAAACTTTACAGTTGGCACTATGCCAAAGCCAGATTATACTGTCAGACTGCTAGATGATTGTACATGGTGATTTTAGACTTGAGCGCGGCTGCTAGGCCATGGAAACCCATTTCATGAAGCTCCCGACGAACAGTTATTGTGCTGACGTTGCTTCCAGAGGCAGTTTGGAACACATTAGTGCGTGTTGCAGACGATTTTTAAGCGCTGTGCGCTTCAGCACTCGGCGGTTCCATTCTGTGAGCTTGTGTGGCCTACCTCTTCTCATCTGAGCCGTTGTTGCTCCTAGACGTTTCCACTTCACAATAACAGCACTTGTAGTTGACCGGGGCAGCTCTAACTGGGTAGAAAGTTGATGAACTTGTCTTGTTCGAAAAGTTGCATCCTATGACAGTGCCACGTTGAAAGTCACTGTGCTCTTCAGTAAGGCCATTCTACTGCCAATGTTTGTCTGCGGAGATTGCATGGCTGTGTGCTTGATTTGTGGCTGAAATAGCCGAAACCACTAATTTGAAGGCGTGTACACATACTTTTATATACATTATCTGGATCATCAGCATTTGTGGGTTCAAAATGGCCAGAAACAAAGATTTTCTTCTGAAACTCGTCAGTCTATTCTTGTTCTGAGAAATGAAGTCTATTCCATGTGCAAAATTGCCAAGAAACTGAAGATATGGCACAACGTTGTGTACGACTCCCTTCACAGAACAGCGCAAACTGTCTCTAACCAGAATAGAAAGAGGAGTGGAAGGCCCCGGTGCACAACTGAGCAAGAGGAAAAGTACATTCGAGTGTCTAGTTTGAGAAACAGACACCTCACAAGTCCTCAACTGACTGCTTAATTAAATAGTACCCACAAAACACCAGTCTCAACGTCAACAGTGAAGAGGCGACTCCAGGATGCTGGCCTTCTAGGCAGAGTTGAAAAGAAAAAGCCATATCTCAGGCTGGCAAATAAAAATAAAAGATTAAGATGGGCAAAAGAACACAGACACTGGACAGAGGAACTCTGCCTAGAAGGCCAGCATCCCGGAGTCGCCTCTTCACTGTTGACATTGAGACTGGTGTCTTGCAGGTACTATTTAATGAAGCTGCCAGTTGAGGACTTGTGAGGTGTCTGTTTCTCAAACTAGACACTCAAATGTGCACCAGGGCCTCCCACTCCTCTTTCTATTCTGGTTAGGGCCAGTTTGCGCTGTCCTGTGAAGAGAGAAGTACACAGCGTAGTTCGAGATCTTCAGTTTCCTAGCAATTTCTTTCCTTGGAACAGGCTTCATTTCTCAGAACAAGAATAAACTGATGAGTTTCAAAAGAAAATTATTTGTTTCTGGCCATTTTGAGCCTGTAATCAAACCCACAAATGCTGATGCTCCAGATTCTCAACTAGTCTAAAGAAGGGCAGTTTTATTGTTTCTTTAATCAGAACAACAGTTTTCAGCTGAGCTAACATAATTGCAAAAGGCTTTTCTAATGATCAATTAGCTTTTTAAAATTATAACGTTGGATTAGCTAACACAACGTGCCATTGGAACACAGGAGTGATGGTTGCTGATAATGGGCCTCTGTACGCCTACAGTGTATGGATATTCCGTAAAAAGAATCTGCCGTTTCCAGCTACAATAGTTAATTACAACATTATCAATGTCTACAATTTATTTCTGATCAATTTGATGTTATTTTAATGGACCAAATAATTTGCTTTTCTTTCAAAAACAAGGACATTTCTAAGTGACCCCGAACTTTTCAACGGTAGTGTATATAGTGTAGCTACAGATTAAACAAATAATAAACAGATGGGGGAGTTTTGTTGTGTTGAAGGTTGCAATAGTAGTCGTTACAGAGCTCTAGCACTAGACCTGCAGTGAATGTGCAACATACGGAGATATCCTTAATGCTCTGAAGAGCCAGTTCTTTGGAAAGGTTTTAGAACTCCAGGAGGGCCCTCGGCTGCTTTCTGACAATCCCCCCAAAAATCATATAAAACTACAGGGATGAGGAAAATACATTTGTTGCGAAGTTTACGAGACTTGTGGTCGAGGGCATTGGAGCATTGCATAATGTCATAATAGGAGGAGGACGAGAGGAGGACCTTGGCCCCTACCACTCCACACAAACGCATACATGCACTCACCCCCATAATGAGAATCCACCTCACCAAATATTTCAATTCAAGGCTTACTTAGATTTACTGTAATGCCTAAGTAATCAGCCTGTTCTGACCTACCTTGTCCGCAGCCAGGATTTATAGCTCCCAATTACTGATCTCTATTACCCAGTGTGCCAAGGGGAAGGAAGTCACACTCCTGGACGGAAGGCCACCGCTCTGTCTCACAGCCTGGGTGAACAGGTGCCACCAGGAAGCAACCCCTCCCTCCATCCTCCCTCACTGTCATCCCACATTACTTCGCCAAGGACTACAGAAAACTTTTAATGCTCCCCTGAGCATCCGGATGTTCCTTGGTTTGTCTTTACTGTGTCTGGGCTTGCGCTATTGTGATAGATGAAAATGTTCCCTTTTCTTTTTTCTTTGGCAGAAAATGTTTTAGCGGAGGACGTGATATACACTACCGTTCAAAAGTTTAGGGTCACTTCGAAATTGTTTTTTTTAAAGAAAAACTAAAAAAAAAATCCATTAAAATAACATAAAATTTATCAGAAATACAGTGTAGACATTGTTAATGTTGTAAATGACTATTGCAGCTGGAAACGGCAGATTTTTTATGGAATATCAACATAGGCCTACAGAGGCCAATTATCAGCAACCATCACTCCTGTGTCCAATGGCACGTTTGTGTTAGCTAATCCAAGCTTATAATTTTAAAAGTCAAATTGATCATTAGAACAGCCTTTTGCAATTATGTTAGCGCAGCTGAAAACTGTTGTTCTGATTGATGAAGATATAAAACTGTCCTTCTTTAGACAAGTTGAGAATCTGGAGCATAAGCATTTGTGAGTTCGATTACAGGCTCAAAATGGCTAGAAACAAATACTTTTTTCTGAAACTCGTCAGTCTATTCTTATTCTGAGAAATGAAGGCTATTCCATGCAAGAAATTGCCAAGAAACTGAAGATCTCGTACAACGCTGTGTACTACTCCCTTCACAGAACAGCGCAAACTGGCTCTAACCAGAATAGAAAGAGGAGTTGGACCAAGAGGACAAGTACATTAGAGTGTCTAGTTTGAGAGACAGTCCTCAACTGGCAGCTTCATTAAATAGTACCCGCAAAACACCAGTCTCAATGTCAACAGTGAAGGAGCGACTCCGGAATGCTGGCCTTCTAGGCAGAGTTGCAGAAAAAGCCATATCTCAGACTGGACAATAAAAAGAAAAGATTAAGATGGGCAAAAGAGGCCTCCCGGGTGGCGCAGTGATCTCGGGCACTGCATCGCAGTGCTAGCTGTGCCACCATAGACTCTGGGTTCGCGCCCAGGCTCTGTCGCCGCGACCGGTGAGGTCCTCGGGGCAACTCACAATTGGCCTAGCGTCGTCTGGGTTAGGCAGTGCATGCTAACCAGGTTGCCAGGTGCACGGTGTTTCCTCCGACACATTGGTCTAGCTGGCTTCTGGGTTGGATGCGCGCTGTGTTAAGAAGCAGTACGGCTTGGTTGGGTTGGGTTGGATTGGGTTGTGTTTTGGAGGACGCATGGCTTTCGACCTTCGCCTCTCCCGAGCCTGTACGGGAGTTGTAGCGATGAGACAAGATAGTAACTACTAACAGTTGGATACCACGAAAAGGGGGATAAAAAAAAGATGGGCAAAAGAACAGACACTGGACAGAGGAACTCCGCCTAGAAGGCCAGCTTCCCAGAGTTGCCTCTTCACTGTTGACTTTAAGACTGGTGTTTTGCGGGTACTATTTAATAAAGCTGCCAGTTGACTTGTGAGGTATCTGTTTCTCAAACTAGACACTCAAATGTACTTAGCCTCTTTGTCACGCCCTGGTCTTAGTTTCTTTGTTTTCTTTATTATTTTGGTTAGGCCAGGGTGTGACATGGGTGATTTATTGTGTTTCGTCTTGTCTACGGGTTTATTAGATTTATGGGGTTGTGTTCAGTTTAGTTGTCTAGGTAAGTCTATGGTTGCCTAGAGTGGTTCTCAATCAGAGGCAGGTGTTTATCGTTGTCTCTGATTGGGAACCATATTTAGGCAGCCATATTCTTTGGGTATTTTGTGGGTGATTGTTTCCTGTGTCAGTGTTTGTGCCACACGGGACTGTTTCGGGTTTTCACGTTTCTTGTTTTGTAGTTGTGTTCATGTTGAGATTTTCTTATTAAAAGAACCATGGACACTTACCACGCCGCATATTGTTCCTCCGATCCTTCTCGCCTCTCCTCTTCAGATGAAGATGAGGAAAACCGTGACAGAATCACCCACCACAACAGGACCAAGCGGCGTGGTGACAGGCAGCGCCAGCAGGAGCAGCGCAATCAGGACTTCTGGACGTGGGAGGAAATCCTTGACGGGAGAGGACCCTGGGCAAAGCCAGGGGAGTGTCGCCGCCCCAAGGTGCAGCAGGAGACGCGGCAGCAGGAGCAGCGCAAGGAGGAATGGACATGGGAGGACGAGTTGGACGGTGATGGACCCTGGCGGTTTGAAGAGGCAGCACGGAAGCAGGGCTGGAAACCTGAGTGTCAGCCCCAAAAATGTCTTGGGGGGAGGCACACAGGAAGTATGGCGAAGCCAGGTAGGAGACCTGCACCAACTTCCTGTGCTTACCGGAGAGCGAGAGAGACCGGGCAGGCACCGTGTTATGCTGTGGAGCGCACGGTGCATAGCCCGGTGCGGTACATACCAGCTCCTCGTATCGGCCGGGCTAGAGTGGGCATCGAGCCAAGTGCCATGAAGCCGGCTCTACGCATCTGGTCTCCAGTGCGTCTCCTTGGGCCGGCGTACATGGCACCAGCCTTACGCATGGTGTCCCCGGTTTGCCTGCACAGCCCAGTGCGGGCTATTCCACCTTGCCGCACTCGCAGGGCGACCGGGAGCATTCAACCAGGTAAGGTTGGGCAGGCTCAGTGCTCAAGAGCCTCAGTGCGCCTGCATGGTTCGGTCTATCCAGTGCCACCTCCACGCACCAGCCCACCAGCGCCGGCACCACACACCAGGCCTACAGTGCGCATCGTCTGTCCAGAGCTGCTAGAGTCTCCCGTCTGTCCAGAGCTGCTAGAGTCTCCCGTCTGTCCAGAGCTGCTAGAGTGAAGAGGAGGAAAACCGTGACACTCTTGCTCAGTTTGCACTGGGGCCTCCAACTCTTCTTTCTATTCTGGTTAGAGCCAGTTTGCGCTGTTCTGTGAAGGGAGAGGTACGCAGCGTTGTATGAGATCTTCAATTTCTTGGCAATTTCTTTCCTTCATTTGTCAGAACAAGAATACACTGACGAGTTTCAGAAGAAAATTATGTGTTTCTGGCCATTTTGAGTCTGTAATCAAACCCACAAATGCTGACTCTAACCACTAGGCTACCTGCCGCCCCAAATTATCCAAATTATAAACTTGGAGTAGCTAACACAGCGTCCCATTGGAAAACAGGAGTAATGGTTGCTCATAATGAGCCTCTGTAAGCCTATGTAGATATTCCAATAAAAATATGCCGTTTCCAGCTGCAATAGTCATTTACAACATTAACTATGTCTATACTGTATTTCTGATCAATTTGATTACCCTAAACTTCTGAACGGAAGTGTATGTTTCTCTGCAACAAGTTGTAAATATTGAAAATATGTATCTGAAAATGTCTAGTGCCTTGCTACCATGCGCTATTAAACAAATCAACATATTGCATCAATAGTATCGTAATATTCATTTAGATTATTGCTAATGCTATTAAGACAGATTAAGTGAGAATCAATTACATGCTGTAAACTAAAATAAACAATCAAAGATGTATACATGTCTGAATCTACACTGAACAAAAATATAACGCAAAATACAACAATTTCAAAGATCTGAGTTACAGTTCATATAAGGAAATCAGTCAATTTGCAGTGCTTTCGGAAAGTATTCAGACTCCCCATTTTGTTTTGATACACCCCATCCCAGATCCGGGAGCGTAATCATCGACTGACACTAATTAGCATAACACAACGGACATAAATATTACTAGAAAATATTCCTATTCATGAAAATCACAAGTTAAATATATTGAGACACAGCTTAGCCTTTTGTTAATCACCCTGTCATCTCAGATTTTGAAAAATATGCTTTACTGCCAAAACAAGACAAGCATTTGTGTAAGTTTATCGATAGCCTAGCATAGCATTATGTCCAGCTAGCAGCAGGTAACTTGGTCACAGAAATCAGAAAAGCAATCAAATTAAATCGTTTACCTTTGATGAGCTTCAGACGTTTTCACTCCGGAGAATCCCAGTTAGATAGCCAATGTTTTCCAAAAATATTATTTTTGTAGGCGAAATAGCTCCGTTTGTTCTTCACGTTTGGCTGAGAAATCGCAGTCACGAAAACACAGAAAAAGATTCCAATTTAGCTCCATAATATCGACAGAAACATGGCAAACGTTGTTTATAATCAATCCTCAAGGTGTTTTACAAATATCTATTCAATAATATATCCACCGGGACAATTGGTTTTTCAGTAGGACCGATTGGAAAAATGGCTACCTCTGTATTTTACGAGAGAATCACTCTGAGAGCCATCAGTTGACCACTTACACAATGTAGCCGCTTACGGGTATTCTTCAACATAAATGCGTAAAACTATGTCACAATGTTGTAGACACCTTGAGGAATACATAGAAAAAGTAATCTGGTTGATAGCCCATTCACTGCTCAATAGGGACGCATTGGAACGCAGAGCTTTCAAAACATGAGGCACTTCCGGATTGGATTTTTCTCAGGCTTTCGCCTGCAATATCAGTTCTGTTATACTCACAGACAATATTTTTACAGTTTTGGAAACTTTAGAGTGTTTTCTATCCTAAGCTGTCATTATATGCATATTCTAGCATCTTGTCCTGACAAAATATCCCGTTTACTTTGGGTACGTTATTTTTCCAAAAATGAAAATACTGCCCCCTAGTCACAACAGGTTTTAATGTATTAAATTCGTTTTTTCCCCTCATCAATCTCCACACAATACCCTATAATAACAAATGTATTTTTACAAATGTATTAAAATAAAAAACTGAAATATTACATCTACATAAGTATTCAGACCCTTACTCAGTACTTTGTTGAAGCACCTTTGGCAGTGATTACAGCCTCGAGTCTTCTTGAGTATGACGCTACAAGCTTGGCACACCTGTATTTGGGGAGTTTCTCCCATTCCTCTCTGCAGATCCTCTCAAGCTCTCTCAGGTTGGATGGAGAGTGTGTTTCTGCACAGCGATTTTCAGGTCTCTCCAAAGATGTTTGATCAGGTTCAAATCCGGGCTCTGGCTGGGCCACTCAAGGACATTCAGAGACTTGTCCCGAAGAAACTCCTGCGTTGTTTTGGCTGTGTGCTTAGGGTCGTTGTCCTGTTGGAAGGGGAACCTTCGCCCCAGTCTGAGGTTCTGAGTACTCTGGAGCATGTTTTCATTAAGGATCTCTCTGTACTTTGCTCTGTTCATCCTTGCCTTGATCCTGACTTTTCTCCTAGTCCTTACTGCTGAAAAACATCCCCACAGCACAATGCTGCCACCACCATGTTTCAGTCATAGGTGAATTGAATCATAATTCCTTTCAGTGATGACACAATACTGGGTGAAGGGACAGTGCACTGCATTGATTCTGTTAACATGGTGTTTAGATAATATGGTTACGTAGTGACAGGCTCTCAGTATCCATGTAGTGAACATGGGGCCCACCTTGTGGAGGCCAGCAGTAGGAGGTACACAACCAAACAAAACCCAGACAAACAGCTCCATATGAAGAGAGAGAGTCAGGCAGAGCCACAGCAGTGTCCTGAGGCAGGCACACAGGGATTACCTCCATGGCTGCCACCGATACAGCCGTGATCTGCTGTGTCGGTCTGCCTAATCCCTGCCGATCACGGAACACCCCCAGTACCCCCGCTGCGATCAAATGACACCCGAGACAGCAGAGAGGCATGACAAGCCAACCCCGCTACCCAGACTGCTGCCAACCCTCATGGATAGCGTGGGCAATACCCCCTTCCTCCGCTGTACCCACCAACTCTCTGCTAGTGGGTGGCTCTAGAACATAGGGAAATAAGAGTAATTCAGTGGAGGGTTTGTTGGTTTTCTCAGGTTCTAAAGAGGGTGGCTGAGACAGAGCAGGGGACTTGAGCATTAACTAAAAGGGGTCGTTACCACTTTAATGAGCGATGTCATCAGTTAACAGTGAGTGTGTTTATGCAGTAGGAGAAATACAATGTTATATATAATAGGGGAGTTGATATGACTGATTCTCAGAGCAGAACATCTTATGGCTGCAGGGGCAGTATTGAGTAGCTTGGATGAAAAGGTGCCCAGAGGTGCCCAGAGTAAACGACCGGCTCCTCAGTCCCAGTTGCTAATATATGCATATTATTCTTAGCATTGGATAGAAAACACTCGGGAAGTTTCTAAAACTGTTTGAATGATGTCTGTGAGTATAACAGAACTCATATGGCAGGCAAAAACCTGACAATAAATTCCAACCAGGAAGTGGGAAATCTGAGGTTTGTAGGTTTTCAACTCATCGCCTATCGAATACACAGTGGGATATGGAAAGCCGCACTTCCTACGGCTTCCACTAGATGTCAACAGTCTTTAGAACCTTGTCTGATGCTTCTACTGTGAAGTGGGGCCGAAGGAGAGGATATTGAGTAAGGTCTATCATGACCTGAACATGCGCTGACCATGCGCGTTCATGTGAGAGCAAGCTCTGTTCCATCGCACTTCTGAAGACAAAGGAATTCTCCGGTTGGAACATTATTGAAGATTTATGCTAAAAACATCCTAAAGATTGATTTCAAGACATCGTTTGACATGTTTCTACTGACTGTTACAGAACATTTTGACATTTTGTCTGCTTTTAGTGAACGCGCTTCGTGACTTTGGATTTGTTTACCAAACGCGCGAACAAAAATAGCTATTTGGACATAAATGATGGACATTACCGAACAAATCAAACATTTATTGTGGAACTGGGATTCCTGGGAGTGCATTCGATTCATCAAAGGTAAGTCAATAATTATAATGTTTTTTCTGACTTCTGTTGACTGCACAATATGGCGGATATATTTTTGTCTTGATTGGGCTCTGAGTGCCGACCTCAAATTATTGCATGGTTTGGTTTTTCCGTAAAGCTTTTTTGAAATCTGACACAGCGGTTGCATTAAGAAAAAGGTTATCTTTAATTCTATGTAAAACATGTATCTTTCATCAAAGTTTATGGTGAGTATTTCTGTTATTTGATGTGGCTCCGTATATTTTGGAGGCATTTCTGAACATCGCCAATGTAAAGGTTTTGGATATAAATATGAACTATATCGAACAAAACATATGTATATGTAATGTGTAACATGAAGTAACATGAAGAGTGTCATCTGATGAAGATCATCAAAGGTTAGTGAATCATTTTATCTCTATTTCTGCTTTTTGTGACTCCTGTCTTTGGCTGGAAAAACAGCTGTGTTTTTCTGTGACATAATCATTTGTGGTGCTTTCGCTGTTAAGCCTTTTTGAAATCGGACACTGTGGTGGGATTAACAAGACGTGTATCTTTAAAATGGTGTGAAATACTTGTATGCTTGAGGAATGTTAATTGTGAGATTTCTGTTGTTTGAATTTGGCGCCCTTCACTTTCAATGGCTGTTGTCATATCGATCCCGTTAACAGGATTGCAGCCCTAAGAAGTTTTAATATAGCTTCTGATATCTCTGATTCTAGCTACACATGAGTCATTGTTAATTCCAATGAATCAATTACCGTTTCATGCACCTAAAAATAGAATACTGATAAATCCATGGGGACACTTCAGACTGAAAAAGACAGGGGGTTGAAGGGGATGGGGTGCTTGTCTTTCCTGTGGAGGATTATGTTATTCTCAATCATTCACTGATACACTTCTCTAGCTAAATTTGACGAGGCTACAACAGACCTTTGATGAGGCTACAAATTCCCCTCTAAACAGAGTCCTACACCTTTCCAGTGCTTTCAGAGCAGACAAAAACACACATATTTCTATTTCATTGTCAGTATCCTTGACTTGAATATTTCTATAATGGCTGTGACCTATTTCCCATTCAGGACAACAATGACAGAATACCTTTTTGGCAATTTCACTCTGTGGAAAAGAAAGGGCGTAATCCATTTGAAAAGGTGTGCAGCGATCTCCAGTGCCCATTGGATTGGTCACAGCTCAGCAAGCACGATGCCTTCTGCGCAGACTGTGTCCCCCGGACCTGCCCCTTCTCTCCACTATTGGTGACAAAGTCTTCACACACAAAGTCTTCACACACCATGGGCATTGCATGGCCTCCCTCACGACATGCACTAGGTACAAGGGCAGCCAGGTTCGTCTGTGCACAATCACAACGGACGGCCACATTCCATTCCAATTGCAGTGATGAAAATATCCCCTCTGTGCATATTACTGTGGTTATATTCACTACATACGCACACACGCATAACACACACGCATACCGGCACAACACAAACACACACACACACACTTTTATACTCATAATTTGCTGCTGCTACTCTGTTCTTTATTTACTCTTATTATTATCTTATTATCTAACCTGATGCCTCGTCACTTTACCCGGCCTTCATGTACATATCTACCTCGTACCTCTCCACATTGATCTGGTACTGGTACTCCCTGTATATATCTCCACATTGATCTGGTACTGGTACTCCCTGTATATAACTCCATTCTTGTGTATTTTATTTTATTCCTCGTGCTACTATTTTATTTGTATTATTATTTTTAAACTACATCGTTGAGAAGGGCTCGTAAACAAGAATTTCACGGTAAAGTCTACACCAGTTGTATTTGGCGCATGTGACAAACACAATTTGATTGGATTTGAGACAAATTGATGAGAGATGGAAAAAAGCAGCCTTGTTGTACTAATCGGAGCATTCCACACCGTGTTCACTTTCCTACAATCACAACATCTCACCAAACCCTTCGAGTACACAGCTCCGCTGCCCTACCTGTCTCTGACAGAGGAGAGTGAATTCATTAAGATAATAAATTGCACATGTCATATTTGTCATCTTTTCAATCATCGGTTAATGAGGTGAAACATGTGGAAGGGCGTTTCTCTGAGTGAGCTGAGCTGCCTTGGCAAAGGAGCATGGGATGACATCACCCTGACTGAGGGACATTGAGGAGATGCATCTGAAAAAGGGCCTGACATAAAATTTGAATGACACCATGAGGTAAAGTTTGTCTTTATCTGATGTGAAATGTGTACATTTATAGGCATGCGTGATGCCAAATGTCTATATGGATTGGATTCAGCATACTCATGAATACAAATGATCAGAGAGAGAGATGGGGAGAGAGTAAGAGTCAGTCAACTTGGGGGGGTCATAGAGGCTCAGTTATCTGATTCCAATGTAGCTTGATTAGAATATTGTCATACTGCAATTTACAAATGAAAATGAATAGATTTTTCCCTGCCCTGACCTCCATTAAAAGCACTTAATTGTTGATGAGCCACGATGCCATCTGCTATCGATTGGAGAGCATCAGCTTGGCCAATCCTGCCTCATCACAAGGAGGTCATCCAAAGCAATCTGGGCCTATTGAGAGATTGATCAGGTGAAGGGAGCTGGAAGCTGCCACTTGGGCCTACTCAAGGCCTAAAAGTCTGTAGTGTGTGCTGGCGATGCACCCCAGCCACTGTCCCTCTACGGAGGTTAGGGGAGGGGAGAGTCTCAAATCTAAATGCTAATGTCTTCTTTAAGAGCCTGGATGCCCTTTAACCACTACAGTGAGGAGTGAGGGATGGTTCTCTGTGTCTCGACAGCTCTGTCTTGTCTCTACTCCTGACCCACCTCCAGCCTCCCTCCCACACAGGTTACTGGTACAAAACATTTGTAATAGGATGCAAAGCTGCCCACAGACCAGACATTAATCACTTCCTGGTTGTTATTATATAAACCAGAAATCATCATCTATTGATGATATATTTCCAGGAGAGCTGATGTAACCATCCATATCTTTTTTTCAAGGACTACTGCGATGCTCTCTATAAAATATCCAATACCTATTTGCGTAGAACATGTCATGCTGGTTACAAAATTGCTCGTGTTTTGATGTGAATGCTAGCTTATTCTGTTTGAAAGCTTTTCAGAGAACATGGAATCATTTAGTTTCGATTTCACTTCACCAAAATAATTGTAAATCGAATCAAAATCCAACAAAATCGTAATTCTTCCTGAATTATTATACACCAAGGAAATTGACGTCGTGTAGGCCCCTCTGAACGAGACAACCATTAGGAACTCCTCTGGACAAAAGAGATAATAAGCCTTTTTGCAGCGGCTTGCAGCTCTAGACTGTCCACCATTTTCAACCTTCAGCTGCACAATTCATTCACTTGCTCTCCCGCTTTCACTCCAACTCTCTCTCTCTCTGGTCCATTCTTCCTCATACATTTGCAGTGGGGAGTATATTAAAGGCACATTGTGATACACTATTATGAGTCTTCAGCGCTAGAACACACAGTATTGTGGGCTTCTCCATGGTAACAGAGATCAGAAGGCAAAGGTCAGGCTGGGAGAGAGCTGGTTGAGGTGTAGCTGTGCAGAGCTCGGCTGGCTGGCGGGCGGGGGTGGGTGGGTGGCGTGAAGCTAGGCTAAATGTGGGCCGGGCCGCCTTCCCTTCCCTCAGCGTGCTCATCATCTCCTGTCCTCCCTCTGCTAGCTCTGTGCAAGGTTATCCAGAGTCAATAAACCTTCTGCAAAGGTTAAGGAGACCTACGAGGAAGATATTATGCAAACAGTCAACTCTGTGGAGCCGGCAGAACCACACATAACAGGCATAACAGGCTTTTGTTCATCTTCCATTCTAAAAGTGAATTATAGAGAAAAGTTTGCTCTCCCAGGTTCAAATGACTTATGGTTTTATATGGTAGGATCTTTCCCTTAAAACATCTGACCTTCAGCACTGCTCAATTAAGCATAGTGAAATGAACCTGTTGTCAGTATTGTGATATTAAACATTTGTGCATCCTGGTTTTGAACAAAGACATGTTGGCCACAATCTGATGCAATATCCTAGACAGGCTGAATGAGAATCATCAGACAATTACAACCGACCTATTCTATTTCACAACAAAACAATATACCAATGGTAATAATGTATCAATATAACAATGGTAATCATGTATCAATATAACAATGGTAATAATGATACTAATACAGTTTTACCATAGTAAGAAAATGCTAGAAAACAAGGGGTATTCAAATGATTAATACAAAAATATAGAGGTGTAAATGTGCTGTATACTTTTTATACTTTTTCACTGCTTTGATAATAATTATGATGATAAATTCTATATTTTGGTATTTCAGTCTCAAGGCTGCTCCATCTGTACACCGATGTGTTCTAGGACATGAGAGGAATGAAAAGCGTTGCAACACACAATCACTACGCCAAGCTATGAACAGTGAACAGTTCAATAGATGGACAAACAAAACTAAGACCAAGAGAGAATGAATTAAAGAAACCGTAGAGGTTAAGTGAAAGATGATCTGAGAAGAGGAGTGTTTAGTGAAGCCTGAAAGACAGTGAGTCTGAGTTAGGGACAGAGCAAAGAAGAGTGTTCCACAGCCCCAGGGCCACCAGCAACAAGGCTCCAACTCCTTCATTGTAGACAGAGGTTTGACTTGGGAGGGGAAAAGCCGTCAGTAAAACCACAGCAGATGAACAGTAGTTGGCAGCAGGATATTACCCAGTGAAGCTCCATGTTTGGTTGACCCTTGGCCTCCAAATCCCTCATTAATGAAATTATGTCAAATTATTTCTTCCAATTAAATTGGAATTGTAACACATTAACCTCTAAAGCGAGGATCTCAAGGTGCTATGCATTGAGGCCGGGGTAAAACACACCAGGATCCTCCTCACACATATGCCACACACATCCTCCGTGTGGAGCGCTGCGCAGCAGGTTGCCAAAACAGAAGTGCTCGTCACTCTCCACCCACTCTTTTTCATAATACCCAATACAACAAAACAGCACAGAGTATCGCAGGCAGCGAACACAACCAATCTGTGGTGAGGATCAAAAGGCAGACCTTCAAGGAGAATGAAATGCCCCAATTGATTGGCTGCGCTGCTTTGGTCCACCCGCGCAGTGATTCTCCAATCGATACCTGGGAGATAAGCAGCCATCAGCGGCCGACATTGGTGATGTACAACCAGCACGTCTGCATGACGGCAGGTCAGACAAACTCTCTGCCTTGTTCACACAACATTCACAGCGTTTCAGCCTGAGGAAGGACAATGAGGGCAAAGCCGTGTGTCCTTAGCAGAAACACACCAGCAGTAACGGAAGGTTAGCTATGTGTTGTGTGTTTATTCCTCCGCATTACGTCGGCATGGAGGAACCAGTGGACATCTAAGGTTTGTAGCCCAGAGGGACACAGTGGTTCAATCACCAAACACACCAGACAGAGTGGATCAGGGATCTAACCTAGGTACTAGGAGACATAGCTGGTCCTTGTCCTTCTATTCATCTCAGTCATCTCCCACATATAATCCTCCTCTTTTGATGGTGCGATAGTGTAGCTGCTTACGGGCTAATCAGCTGGTTTTATCTAGTCAGGGCGACTGTCTCACCAGCTTCTAGAGGACAAAGACACACAAGCTAATTACTCACCGTAGGCCAGAGGTTAAAGGGTTAAAGCTGTAGAAGGTGAGAGCAAAGCGCGGCGCCACGGCAACAAGGATAAATGACCCAAAAAGTGACCGCTGTTATCGCTCTGTCTGTTTTCAAAAAACAATAATGAAATAAATAAAGGGAAAAAATGTCTGGGAGAAAATGAAATGATAGCGTGGCGGTGTTTTGTGAAATTGTGCTGTCAAACGTTTTTCCTTTCTAATTTCCTGGAGCGAAAATGATGGAGCATGTGCGCTGACAGCTGAATGAGAGAAGGAAAAAGCATTCACCTCACAAACATTTTTAAGCGACATTTCTAAATATAATATAACAATTATTCCATGTGAAATGACAATTGACAGATACAGTGACCTTGTGTCAGTAAAATGTTTAGCCATGGACATTTATTGACTTGTCAAGGATGACATGTGCAGTACAACAAGTGCAGACCGCATTCACATACTGTTAACTAGGCAACAAACCTGGTTAACAGGTTTGACGCCTACTGTCCCTTTGCTAGGGCCTACAGATATAGGACCTTCATTTGATCACCATGTTGCAGGAAATGTAAAACTTGTAGTGTCATTGAGGTTAAAAAAGGCTGCTGAAGTTTGTAATTTCCACTTTGAAATGTCAGACTTGATATTCCCTTACGAAAAATGTATCAACCCCTACAAAATTGCCCATTAATTATAATCCACATAATAATTCACATTTCCTGTTGCTGCAGGATTATTTTCCTGCTGTAGCAAACTGTCTCAAATTAAGATCCTTCATCTGTACATCTGTTTTATTCTCCCAAATGCTTGTTGAAATATGTAATTGTGTTACGTTCTGACCTTAGTTCCTTTGTTTTGTCTTTTGTTTTAGTATGGTCAGGGCGTGAGTTGGGTGGGTTGTCTATGTTAGTTTGTCTATGATTTTCTATTTCTGTGTTTGGCCTGGTATGGTTCTCAATCAGAGGCAGCTGTCAATCGTTGTCCCTGATTGAGAACCATATTTAGGTAGCCTGTTTTCCATTGTGTTTTGTGGGTGGTTGTTTCCTGTTTAGTGTTTTTGTTTCACCTTTCAGGACTGTTTGTTTGTCGTGTTTGTTGTTTTGTCTAGTGTTGCATATTTCATTAAATAATATGAACACTTACCACGCTGCACCTTGGTCCTCCTCTCCTTCCCCAGATGACAAGCATTACAAATTGTCACGCCCTGACCATAGAGAGCCCTTGGTTCTCTATGGTGTAGTAGGTCAGGGCGTGACTAGGGGGTGTTCTAGGTAATATATTTCGATGTTGGTGCACTTGGTATGGTTCCCAATTAGAGGCAGCTGATGTTCGCTGTCTCTAATTGAGGATTATACTTAAGGGTTCCCTGTTCCCACCTGCTTTGTGGGATATTGTTTTGTGTTTGTTCCTGTGCACCACATAGTCACGTTTCATTGTTCGTTTATTGATTTATTGTTTTTGCTTTAAGTTTCACTTTTTGAAATAAATATGTGGAACTCAACCTCCGCTGCGCTTTGGTCCCGTTCTTACGACAACCGTGACAGAATATCCCACCAACCAAGGACCAAGCAGCGATGGGAAAAATAAGTTGGACCTAGGAAGAAATCATGGAAGGACAGGAGTCCCTTCCTTGGCAGGAGTCGCAGAGGACGCAAGAAGGACGGCGACGGCGCCGGGGACCGCGGCCACAGAAACCCCCTCAAAATGTTTTGGGGGGGAACATGGAGCTGGCGGCTGAGCAGAGGGAAGAGCCAGAGAACATCTGGGATTAGATAAAGAGGTGGTCGGTCGACCCAAGGAGAGTACCAGAGCCCGCCTGGGAGTCGATGGAACAGTGTGAGGAGGGATACCGGAGAATGGAGCTGGCTAGGAGTATGCGGCAACGCAGGAGTTTGGAGGAGCGTGTCATCAGTCCGGTGAAACCTGGGCCGGCTCCACGCATCTGGCATCCAGTGCGCCTCCCCAGTCCGGTATGTCCTGTGTCTCCTCCTCGCACTCTCCCTGAAGTGCGTGTCCCCAGCCCGGTACATCCTGTGCCTGTTTCCTGCACTCGCCCTGAAGTGCCAGAGATGGTCAGGGAGGAATTGGGGAAGATAGAAGAGAGATGAGAGAGATGTTGTGCAAGTGTGTTCTGCTCAACATCTGACCAGGGGAGAGTTAGCAGTTAGCAGTCTGGTGCAACTTGGTCTGGCTCCACCCTTCTGGCCTCCAGTGCGCCTCCCCAGTCCGGTACGTCCTGTGCCCACTCCCCACACTCTCCCTGAAGTGCGTGTCACCAGTTCGATACCACCTGTGCCGGCTCCATGCACCAGGCCTCCGGTGCACCTCCCAAGTCCGGTACGTACTGTGCCTGCTCCCCAAACTCGCCCTGAAGTGTGTGTCACCAGTCCGGTGCCACCTGTACCAGCTCCACGCACTAGACCTCCAGTGCGCATTCACACTCCAGAGCTTCCGGCGACGGTCCCCAGTCCAGAGCTTCCGGTGACGGTCCACAGTCCAGAGCTTCCGGTGACGGTCCACAGGCCGGAGCTTCCGGCGGCGGTCCCCAGTCCGGAGCTACCGGCGACAGTCCCCAGTCCGGAGCTTCCGGCGACGGTCCACAGTCCGGAGCTTCCGGCGACGGTTCACAGTCCGGAATCTCCTGCGACGGTCCACAGTCCGGAACCTCCTGCGACGGTCCAGTCCAGAACCTCCTGCGACGGTCCACAGTCCGGAACCTCCAGCGAGGGTCAACGGTCCGGAGAGTCCAGGCACGGCGTCCAGTCCCGCTCCAGGGCAGGAGCCTCCCTCTGCGCCGGTGCACAGTTCAGGCATGGCGTCCAGTCCCGCTCCAGGGCAGGAGCCTTCCTCTGCGTCGGTACAAAGTTCAGGCACGGCGTCCAACCCAGGTCCATGGCCGGAGTCCTCCTTTGTGCCGATGCCCAGTCCAGGCACGGTATTCAGCCCAGGCGCGATGACAGGATCCGGGGTCTGGGCGGGGGCTATGACCTGCACCGGAGCCGCCACCGACACTAATCAACCACCTACCCTCCCCATTTGGTTTCAGGTTTTGCGGCAGGTGTCTGCAGCTTTGGGTGGGGGTGTACTGTCACGCCCTGACCATAGAGAGCCCTTGGTTCTCTATGGTGTAGTAGGTCAGGGCGTGACTATCGGGTGTTCTAGGTTATATATTTCTATGTTGGTGCTCTTGGTAGGGTTCCCAATTAGAGGCAGCTGATGTTCGTTGTCTCTAATTGGGGATCATACTTAAGGGTTCCCTGTTCCCACCTGCTTTGTGGGATATTATTTTGTGTTTGTTCCTGTGCACCACATAGTCACGTTTTTTTGTTTGTTTATTGATTTATTGTTTTCGCTTTAAGTTTCACTTTTTGAAATAAATGTGTGGAACTCAACATCCGCTGCGCTTTGGTCCTGTTCTTACGACAACCATGACAGTATTGGTATTTCAACAATGATTTTATGAAAAGAGCAGTGTGATGTCTTGTCATTTGGATTATACTCAGTCTCTCGAATGATTAAAGACACAATATTCTCAAGAAAATTGACTAATGCACTGCATTCTATCTAGAAATTCAAATCTATGTCAGTACATGCTACCTACACCGATAACCAAATGAGGTCTTTCCAGAGATCTTACCTATCAAACACAAGAACATTAATAGTACACTGAATACAAATAAATACGGTATGTTTACATACTGTACATCACAATTACCACTATAGAAATCCATATTCCCTGACATTTCTGAGTTGCAGCTAGTGAATTGTTCTGAAGTCCCTGGGATATTGTGTTTGTTATGTCCCTGTGTAGGGAGGCCTCAAAGGGAGAAGTGGAGATGGCTGTGTGGAGCCCTGGTGTGATGGAACAGACCCGGTAGTGTCCCGGCAGCTCCCAGGCAGAGCTGTCACTTCCCTCCCCTGTTACAGGTGCTCCACACAGGGGAACTGGCAGCCCTGACGGACGCCTCCTCCCAAGGATTTATGGGAAATGACAGCTCCAGCTAAATAAAGCCAGAGAGTGGCGAGGGAGGGAAGGACACGGAACTTCCAAACGACCAGCACACAGGGGCTGACACTATCTGGAATTTATTTCCCAAGCTCTGACTGGCAATTTAGTTCCAAAATGTGCTATTCGTACTGTAGGCCTTAGAAACGGAGCAGAGTGGAGCCCCCAGCCCCAGCCTTCTCCTACACGCTTCTGTGTTTGTGGGTAATGGTCTACCAGGTATTTTTTCCTCTGTGTTTGTGGGTAATGGTCTACCAGGTCTTTTTGTTCTCTGTGTTTGTGGGTAATAGTCTACCAGGTCTTTTTTTCCTCTGTGTTTGTGGGTAATGTTCTACCAAGTCTTTTTTCCTCTGTGTTTGTGGGTAATGTTCTACCAAGTCTTTTTTCCTCTGTGTTTGTGGGTAATGGTCTACCAGGTCTTTTTTCCTCTGTGTTTGTGGGTAATGTTCTACCAAGTCTTTTTTCCTCTGTGTTTGTGGGTAATGTTCTACCAAGTCTTTTTTCCTCTGTGTTTGTGGGTAATGGTCTACCAGGTCTTTTTTCCTCTGTGTTTGTGGGTAATGGTCTACCAGGTCTTTTTTCCTCTGTGTTTGTGGGTAATGGTCTACCAGGTCTTTTTCCTCTGTGTTTGTGGGTAATGTTCTACCAGGTCTTTTTTCCTCTGTGTTTGTGGGTAATGGTCTACCAGGTCTTTCTGCTGGCGAAAATCACATTTGCTACATGGCTGACTCTCAATGAATTATTTCACATTTCACTTACTTACCTTTTTAAAGGTTAATCTATTCTACATCAATAACGTCAAAGGAACATTTCACAGCTACAAATGAACGGTCCCCCTTCTTCTAACTAACTCTAAAGGCGTGGAGCATTGGGGTGCTTAAAAACTCAATTTCAAACTTCATATCTTAACCATTCTGCAGCATATCTGAATGCACACGGATCGCCAGGCGACTGATTTTCTTTGCATTTAAATATGGACTATTTTTAATTGAGCAGAAACTGCTGTGTAAAACAGTGCTGAACTAATACTGGGGCTGAAATATCATTACACTGATGGAAGCCGGCCTCTATGACTTTTATTGGCAGCATGCAGAATAAATGTTCAATCCAGACACATCCATGGCTGCAGAGGCAGAGTAATCGACTTTTCAGACAAAATGGTGTGGAAAATGACGTGTTATGCCTAAATCCAACCTGGTGCACAAATGGACACAGTATCAGTCAGATGCACACCAGCATTGGCTTTTTCACAAATGTGATTGGGCAGATGATACTGGAGGACTGATGTGCTGGACCAGTGCTTCAGATGAAATGACCATTTTCAACCATGTCATCTAGTTCCAAAAATGTCTGCACATTTTGTTCTGTCTAAATAAAATGATGGTTCGGGTCCAAAATGTTGCTGCATGATATACTCGCATTATCTTCCCACATACACACACATCAATAATCCCATGGGAATTGGAAATTCACCATGATACATGCAGATCAAGTAAGATTTAAGAAGAGGTGAAATTGAAAATCTAGAGATTCAACACACATTTCTGAATACAAGAAATGTGAATATTAATGATGTATGAATACGAAAAATAGAGTGCTCCCCCTAGTCTAAATGTAACGTACAAGCATAGCACACTGTATATCTCTGTATTAGTGATGCAGATGTTTGGCCACAGACATTTAGAATTCTCTCCCAAGGAACAGCAGCTCGCCTCGGTCCTTTTTCCAAATAGATATCCCGGCGTATTGACAGGGTTGTAATGTTGCCGGAGCGCGGGGGAGCGGCACTCTCTCAACGTTTTTCAATTTGAGAATACATGGTGCTGGTAAAACTACTTCTGGAAAATGTATTCTGATAAATTCTAAATCAATTATATTTAATGACCACTAAAATGCTATGAAAACCATAGAATGTTAAACAAAATAAATAGTCTATGTATAGCAGCCCAGATGTAAATGGTAGTTTCTTCCCCGTCTTTTTTCTGGCAGTGGCGAGAATGATGAAGAACTGTAAGCTATGTGTGTGCACTGCGAAAGCCTGTCAGAGGCGTGACCACATTGGCCAATCAGAACGTTGAAAAATAATCACGAGCAGTTCCTATCATAAACACAATGAGAAGCCACCTGTTCACAACCACAAGCTTTAAAAGGCACATCCACAGTGGATCAGTCTGGCCAGAGCCTCTTCCTCTGGGATTCGGGGAAGAAGACATTTGCATCCTGTGCCAATTCTTCTCCCTCCTGTGCGCCTCCACCATCAATGGCTTTGGGGACATTGTTCACAGTAGGGGAGAACATGTGCCACGCAAGTTGAGACCACTGCTTAAGGGACAGATCGCAATTTACTGGGGGGAGGGGTGGTCCAAAATTGTCACATTTTGTTTTTGCTGTGGGGATAGTTGTGTGTTTTTTTATTGGGGACAGGGGAGGGTAGTGTGTTTTTTATTTGGGGACAGGGGAGGGTAGTGTGTTTTTTTATTTGGGGACAGGGGAGGATAGTGTGTTTTTTTATTGGGGACAGGGGAGGGTACTGTGTTTTTTTATTGGGGACAGGGGAGGGTAGTGTGTTTTTTTATTGGGGACAGGGGAGGGTACTGTGTTTTTTTATTGGGGACAGGGGAGGGTAGTGTGTTTTTTTATTTGGGGACAGGGGAGGGTAGTGTGTTTTTTTATTGGGGACAGGGGAGGGTACTGTGTTTTTTTATTGGGGACAGGGGAGGGTAGTGTGTTTTTTTATTTGGGGACAGGGGAGGGTAGTGTGTCTTTTTATTGGGGACAGGGGAGGGTACTGTGTTTTTTTATTGGGGACAGGGGAGGGTAGTGTGTTTTTCCTCAGTTTACATTCTCTCTTGCAGGTTTTACTATATAATGTCTTCCATCCTAGCCACATTTCCTCATGTGCTTGCATCCACATACCCTATATCAGGTGTTTAGGTACTTCCCTTATGCACTACACTTTTCCGTGTGCTAACTTTTACTATCCCGCAGGTCAGTATAGTCTACCCGTCTAAGTGTCTATCCTGCCCCCTATCCACCATTCATAGTAACAATGGTAGGTGGATAATTTTTCCAGATCTGGAATCGTCTAACTATACTGAACGCAACATGTAAAGTGTTGGTCCCATGTTTCATGAGCTGAAATAAAAGATCCCAGAAATGTTCCGTATGCACAAAAAGCTTACTTCTCTAAAATGTTGAGCACAAATTTGTTTACATCCCTGTTAGTGAGCATAATGCATCCATTTATGTCTGTAATAAAGAAAAATTATCTTTCTGATTGGCTGGGCCAGGCTCCCCAACGGGTGGGTGGGACGAAATCCATAGATTAGGGCCTAATGAATATACTTCAATTGACTGATTTCCTTATATGACCTGTAACTCAGCTAAATCTTTGAAATGGAATGTTCCTTCTATTTTTTTAGTATAGAATTATATTATCTAGAATTACTTATTCTATAGGCTACATCTGTCGGTAAGGAAATGATGACATCGTTTACATTTTGAGCTCCCTCACCTAAAAAAAAATAGCTCTACACCACGGCGTATTGATTGGCTAATGTAGTGACCTATTCAAGCCGGGCAAGCTGCTTCCCCAGTGCGAAGCCAAAGGGGCGCAGACCAATAAACTAATATTAATCATCACATTAGGACACAGTTAAACATTGATTACGTAAAGGACCTTTCACTGGGTGTTTCAACTCTGACTCCAGACTAATATGAGTTCAGTGATCCCCCTGCTCTCCAACACCCTCTTCCCTGTCATATTCACTATCTCTATATCTTCCAGCCGCAGCCTGGAGGAACACCACACAGTCTCTCTCTCTCTCACACACACACACACACACACACACACACACACACACACACACACACACACACACACACACACACACACACACACACACACACACACACACACCAGGCTGATCAAGCGCATGGTCACTCTGTAGTGAGGCAAGCTCTTTCCTCATTAGGCCGCGTGCTCGCCACTCTCCCAAAAAAAAACACTCTAATCACTGTCACCAGACCTCAGCTGAAAAACACATAATTAATGTTGTGCCCTGCCTCAATCGGCTCCAATGCTAAACAGCTTTTTTGTTTTGTGTGTGTGTGTGTGTGTGTGTGTGTGTGTGTGTGTGTGTGTGTGTGTGTGTGTGTGTGTGTGTGTGTGTGTGTGTGTGTGTGTGTGCGCACATGCGTGCACATGCGTGCACATGCGTGCACGTGTATATTTGTAGTCTGTCAATGCAGAAGACCCCCTAGGGACCGGAGATTCTCAAATCCAACATCAAAATGACCTGCTGGTAACATTTGTCTTTCCCCAGTCTACAATAAGATAACAGAAAAGCGCTTCGGTTCTTTTTGTTTCTGTTGTGGTATCTCCCTCTGTTGTGGTATCTCCCTCTGTTGTGGTATCTCCCTCTGTTGTGGTATCTCCCTCTGTTGTTTCTGTTGTGGTATCTCCCTCTGTTGTGGTATCTCCCTCTGTTGTGGTATCTCCCTCTGTTGTTTCTGTTGTGGTATCTCCCTCTGTTGTTTCGTCTCCCTCTGTTGTTTCTGTTGTGGTATCTCCCTCTGTTGTTTCGTCTCCCTCTGTTGTTTCTGTTGTGGTATCTCCCTCTGTTGTTGGGTCTGTTTTGTGGTGATGCGTATCTGCCCGCTCTCACCTGAGGATCACCCTCTTATTTCTCCTTCACCACTTTATTAACTGGAATGGACTGCTCTATCACAGAGAAGATTTATTTAGGGGTTATTAATATCATAAATATTTGATGCTACTTTGTGTGACCCTGGAGAGACTGACAATGAAAGGGGAAGGCGAGGTATGAAGGTTAACGCTGGGGGACAGGCTGATTAAATGTATACGGGGTGGCTGGGCCCACAAAACCCCACGCAGGGCCCGTTAAACTTTCTAATGAAATGGACTAAATAAACAATGTAGTCATAGAGCATGTTTGCGACAGAGCCCGGGAAGACTTTGGGGCATGTTCCTGCCTACATTGAAGTTATTCTGCGAGATCGAACTAATTCTGTTCCCTCCTGATAAGCGACCTCCAAAATGTTGCAAATGAAGTTGTATGGTAATGCTTTTCATTTCCTCAGTGGCTCCCTGCCCTATAATTAGCATATTTTTCACAGGGGCCTGCAGAGAAACTACCTTTCAAAGCTCTGTTAAGGAAACAACTCAATTCTGTTTTTGTTGTCTCATGGCAGTGGAAAATAACAATTTCCTTCAGTTTCTGTTTACCATATTGCTTTGTTGCAGAGAGTGTGTAAACCATACATCTTGTCTGGGCGAGACTAATATACCATCTTCACCAAAATGTCAAACATAACATTCAAATATTTATTATGGAACCTAACAGTAACTCTATTGAACCAATCTTACAATGATTCTCAGAGAGAGAAAACCGAGTGGTAAATTAACTAAATCAAGCTAGCACATATTTGCAAAACATGTAGGCCTAACAGCAATCCCCCAGCAGCTTATACTTATACCGTAAGAAGTTGGCATATGTGGAGATACCGTTGCCTGCTTATTAAAAGTTTTGTAATTGCTGATACCCAATACCCAAAGGTCTGCTTGAGAATTCAGAAAATAAATGGAAAAACAGCCAGAAAGCTCAAGGAGCAGAACCCTTGAGTGAGTAATAATTTAATCAGCACATCTGAATGTTTAAACGAGTCAAGAATGCAACATTGATGTACCCCGTGAATATACTTTCCCTTACATCCAGCCATGGTTGAATACTTCTGGCCAATGATTTGAGGCCGACATATCTACTTAGACTTTGCTGTGGTCTAAAACGCTCCCCCAACCAACGCACCTCATGCATAAAGTGTAATTAAGCCTAGAGAGAGTGAAAAGACTACCACAGCCATACCCAAAATGATTGGTACCGGTTACCAGTGATCTAATCACTACTATAAACTGGGTGGCTCAAGCCCTGAATGCTGATTGGCTGACAGCCGTGGTATATCAGTCCATATACCACGGGTATGGCAAAACTGCTCTAATTACGTTGGTAACCAGTTTATAATAGCAATAAGACACCTCTGGGGTTTGTGATATATGGCCAATATACCACGACTAAGGGCTGTGTCCAGGCGATGTGTCGTGCCTAAGAACAGCCAGTAGCCGTGGTATATTGGCCATATACCACACCCCCCTCGTGCCTTATTGCTTTTTTTTAAACCTTTATTTAACCAGGTAGGCTAGTTGAGAACAAGTTCTCATGTGCAACTGTGACCTGGCCAAGGTCAAGCAAAGCAGTGTGACACAGACAATAACACAAAGTTACACATGGAGTAAACAATAAACAAGCCAATAACACAATAAACAGTAGAAAAAAGAAAGTCTATATATAGTGTGTGCAAAAGGCATGAGGAGGTAAGGCAATACATAGGCCATAGGAGCGAATAATTACAATTTAGCAGATTAACACTGGAGTGATAAATGAGCAGATGATGATGTGCAAGTAGAGATACTGGTGTGCAAAAGAGCAGAAAAGTAAATACAATTTTTAAAAGTATGGGGATGAGGTAGGTGGATTGGTTGGGCTATTTACAGATGGACTATGCATGGGTGCAGATAGTAAGCTGCTCAGATAGTTGATGTTTAAAGTTGGTGAGGGAAATAAAAGTCTCCAACTTCAGTGATTTTTGAAATCCGTTCCAGTCACTGGCAGCAGAGAACTGTAAGGAAAGGCGGCCAAATGGGGTGTTGGCTTTGGGGATGATAAGTGAGATATACCTGCTGGAACGTGTGCTACGGGGGGGGTGTTGTTCTCGTGACCAGTGAACTGAGATAAGGCGAAGCGTTACCTAGCATAGACTTATAGATGACCTGGAGCCAGTGGGTCTGGCAACGAATATGTAGCGAGGGCCAGCCGACGAGAGCATAGGTCGCAGTGGTGGGTGGTGTAAGGTGATTTGGTAACAAAACGGATGGCACTGTGATAGACTGCTGAGTTTGCTGAGTAGAGTGTTGGAAGCTATTTTGTAGATGACATTGCCGAAGTCGAGGATCGGTAGGATAGTCAGTTTTACGAGGGTAAGTTTGGCGGCGTGAGTAAAGGAGGCTTTGTTGCGAAATAGAAAGCCGATTCTAGTATTGATTTTGGATTGGAGATGTTTAATATGAGTCTGGAAGGAGAGTTTACAGTCTAGCCAGACACCTAGGTATTTATAGTTGTCCACATATTCTAGGTCGGAACCGTCCAGGGTGGTGATGCTAGTCGGGCGGGCGGGTGCGGGCAGCGAACGGTTGAAAAGCATGTATTTGGTTTTACTAGCGTTTAAGAGCAGTTGGAGGCCACGGAAGGAGAGTTGTATGGCATTGAAGCTCGTTCGGAGGTTAGCTAGCACAGTGTCCAAGGTAGGGCCAGAAGTATACAGAATGGTGTCGTCTGCGTAGAGGTGGATCAGGGAATCGCCCGCAGCAAGAGCGACATCATTGATATATACAGAGAAAAGAGTCGGCCCGGGAATTGAACCCTGTGGTACCCTTAAATGGAAGATGCTGTTAGAACACATAAATAATACACAGAGAATGGCATTCACTTAAGAATTGGCTTTTTCCTTTAACCGGCCTTTCAAAGCGCTTTAATAACGGCTCAAGTTATGAAAATGATGTCCAAAGGCTGAAGAAGGAATACATAATAGCTTTCTTTTTGATAGTCTGTCTGCTTAAAGGAATGTAGATGTATGCAACTAAATGTTTTCCAGCACATAAGGCAATTTGCTTTCCATAAACATCTTCCTCTAAGAAAATAATGAGGGAGAAAAGAAATGGGAAAAATGCCTTAGTGTTACGAGGAACATTACCAACTTCTCAGGAAAATAAATTATGAATTGTGCATGAAAGCTGCAGGCAAATTCCAAAATGAAAGTTATATTAGTTGAGAAAGCTTAAAGGACTCTTGTCGGGAGGTTTTTTTGGGCAGTCTCTTGGTGTTCTGAATATCATACTGTACCTCTGAGGATGTCTCAGGTAACTTTCTTTGGGTTTTCAGAGGCTCTGGTGACTGTGTTATGTAGGCCCCTCAGACGTCAGGGCCTTTGATAGGTATTGATCCTACGCCCTCCTTGTCACATAAGTGGGAGGTAAAGTGGGGCCTTGCAAGAACAAAGCACACACTGAGGAAGAGATGTTGTTGTTGTTGTTTTTTCTAAAAGAGGATGCTTCTGTGAAGTTTACCAAAAACACTGGGTTCAGGCTTTTTTTGAGGACATGCTGAAAGGGGAAGTGAGTCTCTCTCTCTCTCTCTCTCTCTCTCTGTCCTTGGAGCCATCGATCTCTGATCTCTCAGTTCTTTCCCTGAAGGCATTCTTTCTGGGAGTGTTCATCACATGCCAAACATGTGTATGACATCGAAGTGCTCTCTCACAGTCTAATGATTCTGGGATTAGCTGACACTTCTGGGATTAGTTGACACTTTCTATGCCATGTGAAATGTAAACCGTTTCGAGTCTATGGTTAAATGTAGATTTCCAAAAAACATAACAATTAAAGACCTAACCTGGTCATGTGTGTCAATACAACACACCTATTCTACAACAGTTCGTTTACATTCAAGATATTACAAGAGGACCATTACACATAGATTTGTTATAATCCTGTAACAGGATACTGTAGTCCAACCTAGACACATTTTGGACAGAGAATACATGCATGGGCCTATGGTACATAAACTTTCAACTGTCCATGGGAATTCCAGTTCTTGTCCCTTTTGTTAAAGCTGGAGTCGAAAAGCCCGGGCATTACACCATAACACATGTGATGTAAACTGTAAGCTGTTCCCCATCCCAAGCATGCTGCTGTGAATCAGACTGTGGCATTAGGGCCAATTGGATGTGTTTAAAGGAGAGCAGGGCTGTAGACACCACGCCTGGCTCTCCCCTGCCTGCATTACCACTGGAGCTGATGACAAGTGCAGAGCAGCCTTGTTGTGTCTTTAATACAGCGGGAGTATTCTCCAGGGGAAATGCAATCTGTGTCCTCCGAACGGCATTACCCCGCGTGTCAGCCGCTATCACATTATACTCACCCTGCTCCAAATGGGAGAAGGAAATAGGAAATCGCCTCAGCCAGAAATGAACCAGAAGCATAATCAAAAAAATGTGTGTGACATCAGTACAGATCTGCACCCAGCCCAGACATCCCCTAGCTGAGCACTAAACAATAAGCAGTGGAATTGCTTGGGATTCTTCAGCGGTTGAAAGAATGAACGCCCCTTTTTTCACCCCTAGGCATCTATTGGCTTATACCAGCTTAGACGTTTAAGATATGAGATAAAAGGGGTATGCTACCCTGATATGTTTTTCACCATGCCTTTATTGCCAATAGACAGCAAGAGCAGATAAATCCCCAAAGCATTCAAGAGACCTCAGTTTCTAATATTACTAAAGATCTGTCAAAATACTCTCACCACTATAGCTGGAATTATCCGAGCTAAGAGTCCTGTTCCATATGTATCATCACATGTATGACAGTGAGTCAGAGAATAGTGTAGATAGTATATCTACAATATTGTATACAGTGATACAGTAAAAGTATGCTATACAAATACATATAAGTTACATACTAACACTCAATTCCACATACACACACTCCTACACTTCCCTTAGTAAAATAGTCTGCCTGTGAGAGACAAAGACACAGCACATAAGACGATCAAGTTAGGTAGCTATGTATGTGTTTGTGTGTGAGCATGCTCTGCACACATGCGTGTGTGTGTCAGCGTTAAGTCCCTGTGACTGAGAGGTGAAAGGACTGTTGTACTCACAATTGTGCTCGTTTCCCTGCGGTCTGTCGGCTTGTCAGAGTTTCATCCTCTCAGCGGTCTGGCTATCCCTGGGCTGGGCAGGGGGCTTTCTGTTCCTCTGCACTGGACAAGGTGTGGTAGAGAGACTTAGCTACAGACAGAGAGAGAGATGGAGAGCAAAGGAATGAATGCGAGAGAGAGAATCAGAGAGAGAGCGACTGAGAGAGTGAGGGGTGTCCTGCGATTGGCCTGTCAGTCCGGGAGAGGGAGCGTTGGTCTCAGTGGTGTCAGAGTCACGAGCGATGAGTCTGTTTGCTCCTATTTAAGAGGCAGTACAGTCAGCCGCTGCATGGATTCCAACAGCACACACTGCTAACGTAGGCACGCTCACTGGCTGCTGCTCACACGCTGCATACACATCACAGTCAGGGAGGGAGGGAGATAAATAAGAAGAGGTGGAGAAAGGAGGGGGGAAGTGATAAAGGGAGGCAGACAGATACAGAGGGCCAATGACAGCTTCAAGCTGAAGCTTCTCCTTGGCTTCTCATCAATGACAGGTACTGAACAACAACAGAGAGAAATAGAGAAAGAGAGAGAGAGAGAGGTAGGTATCCCCTCCACACCACCCTCAGCTCCAAAACACACACACACACACACATGCATAAACACACACTCACACACACACGCGCACACACGCACACGCACACAGAGAATATTCACACAAGTACACAAATTACTCCTCCCCCGACCCCATCTCAATTGCCATAGCCCTGGCTGGCAGATGTATGGGAGTTGTCAGCTCTCAAGCTCGGCTCGGGGAGAGATGTGGTTCTAACTTATCTCATCTTATTTAACTGGGCAGTAATCAGAAAACAGTGGCAAGCTCATTTAGAGTCGGGTTGGCTGTGCAGCGCTGGGGGTGGCGGGGCCACGGACACAGACGGAGGCAAATGGCAATTATCATATCCCAAGTCACAGAACAGTGCCCCACAGGTTCCATTAAGGCCATTAGCACTGGGGGCCAACACGGAAACTGATCCCAGGCCTGTAGGATAGGTAGGGCAGCAGCGTCTGTGAGAGGAGGCAGTGTGCACTGTAGCACTGACCTGGCCAAGGGGTACTCCGTTAAGATTGATCATCAACATTTTAAATGGAGAATTGAGGGCAGTCATGTGAGTGGAAGGATTCGGGGTTTGTGTTTGGTTGTAAAACTGATTTAATGACGTCTTGACAATGACAACATATGTTATCATGCTGTAGATTCATTATTCCTCCAGATTGTGCTCAATGGAATCATCATTTGATACATCAGAAAAGCAGAACTTAATATTTGGTACAGAAACCTTTGTTTGCAATTACAGAGATCATCTGTTTCCTGTAGTTCTTGACCAGGTTTGCACACACTGCAGCAGGGATTTTGGCCCACTCCTCCATACAGACCTTCTCCAGATCCTTCAGGTTCCGGGGCTGTCGCTGGGCAATACGGATTTTCAGCTCCCTCCAAAGATTTTCTATTGGGTTCAGGTCTGAAGACTGGCTAGGCCACTCCAGGACCTTGAGATGCTTCTTACGGAGCCACTCCTTAGTTGCCCTGGCTGTGTGTTTCAGGTCGTTGTCACTCGTCCTGTCCCCTTTGCAGAAAAGCATCCCCAAAGAATGCTGTGAAGAATGTTTCCACCTCCATGCTTCACGGTTGGGATGGTATTCTTGGGGTTGTACTCATCCTTCTTCTTCCTCCAAACATGGCGAGTGGAGTTTAGACCAAAAAGCTCTGTCTCATCAGACCACATGACCTTCTCCCATTCCCCCTCTGGATCATCCAGATGGTCATTGGCAAACTTCAGACGGGCCTGGACATGCGCTGGCTTGAGCAGGGGGACCTTGCGTGCGCTGCAGGATTTGAATCCATGACGGCGTAGTGTGTTACTAATGGTTTTCTTTGAGACTGTGGTCCCAGCTCTCTTCAGGTCATTGACCAGGTCCTGCCGTGTAGTCCTTGGCTGATCCCTCACCTTCCTCATGATCATTGACGCCCCACGATGTGAGATCTTGCATGGAGCCCCAGACCGAGGGTGATTGACCGTCATCTTGAACTTCTTCCATTTTCTAACAATTGCGCCAACAGTTGATGCCTTCTCACCAAGCTGCTTGCCTATTGTCCTGTAGCCCATCCCAGCCTTGTGCAGGTCTACAATATTATCCCTGATGTCCTTACACAGCTCTCTGGTCTTGGCCATTGTGGAGAGGTTGGAGTCTGTTTGATTGAGTGTGTGGATAGGTGTCTTTTATACAGGTAACGAGTTCAAACAGGTGCAGTTAATAATACAGGTAATGAGTGGAGAACAGGAGGGCGTCTTAAAGAAAAACTAACAGGTCTGTGAAAGCCGAAATTCTTACTGGTTGGTAGGTGATCAAATACTTATGTCATGCAATAAAATGCAAATTAATTACTTAAAAATCATACAATGTGATTTTCTGGATTTTTGTTTTGGATTCCGTCTCTCACAGTTGAAGTGTACCGATGATAAAAATTACAGACCTCTACATGCTTTGTAAGTAGGAAAACCTGCAAAATCGGCAGTGCATCAGATACTTATTCTCCCCACTGTATGTCTCATCTATGTTTTAATGGAATCATCTGTTTCAACGGAATCATCTATGTTTCAATGGAATCATTTATGTCTCAAGGGAATCATCTAAGTCTCAATGGAATCATCTATGTCTCAATGGAATCATCTATGTCTCAATGGAATCATCTATGTATCAACGGAATCATCTATGTCTCAACGGAATCATCTATGTCTCAATGGAATAATCTGTCTCAGCGGAATCATCTGTTTCAACAGAATCATCTGTTTCAACAGAATCATCTATGTTTCAATGGAATCATCTATGTCTCAACGGAATCATCTATGTCTCAATGGAATAATCCGTCTCAACGGAATCATCTGTTTCAACAGAATCATCTGTTTCAACAGAATCATCTATGTCTCAACGGAATCATCTATGTCTCACCGGAATCATCTACGTCTCAACGGACTCATCTACGTCTCAATGGAATCATCTACGTCTCAACAGAATCATCTACGTCTCTCAACGGAATTATCTACATATTAACGGAATCATCTACATCTCAACGGAATCATCTACGTCTCAACGGAATCATCTACGTCTCTCAACGAAATAATCTACGTCTCAACGGAATCATCTACGTCTAAACGGAATCATCTATGTCTCAACGGAATCATCTATGTCTCAACGGAATCATCTGTTTCAACAAAATCATCTGTTTCAACAGAATCATCTATGTTTCAATGGAATCATCTATGTCTCAACGGAATCATCTATGTCTCAATGGAATAATCTGTCTCAACGGAATCATCTGTTTCAACAGAATCATCTGTTTCAACAGAATCATCTATGTTTCAATGGAATCATCTATGTCTCAACGGAATCATCTATGTCTCACCGGAATCATCTACGTCTCAACAGAATCATCTACGTCTCTCAACGGAATCATCTACATATTAACGGAATCATCTACATCTCAACGGAATCATCTACCTCTCAACGGAATCATCTACGTCTCAACGGAATCATCTATGTCTCAACGGAATCATCTATGTCTCAAACGGAATCATCTATGTCTCAACGGAATCATCTATGTCTCATATGAGCAGGACAAGAAGCATTAGGAAGAATATTGGTTTTGACATTTTCCGCCGTAACGCTTAGTTTGACGATGAATGTCACGCTCAGTCTTTTTTTCCTCATTAACTATGGGGCCCGGCACACCAGCACACCAGCTCCAATCTGCTCCCTCCGTCGTCCCACAAAGTCCCTGGAATCCTATTCTCTGTCCTCTTCACTCCACCAAATTCAATTAAAAAGAGAAATTGGCAATTAGATCACTGTTATGATCCTGTAACAATGATCTAATGTGTAATTCATTGGCTTGGCGCTCCCCTGGGGGGTCCTGCTTGATGGAGTGGCTCTGAGACTCCTTGGCATTCACCTCGACCGGTGCAGCGCGGGGTGGGGTGGGCTCTCCTCTCGGCCCCCCGTCACCATCATCCAACCTGCCTGGTCTCTACTGTCTTACCACCACCACCGAGGCCTCTGCTGGCCCGCGGCAACAACTCACTGTACCCACACATACTGTATACACACACGCATAAGTAAATGTGCACACACGGATACGCACACACACAGTGATTTGCTTGGTTTTATATGCATAAGCTTCATTCGGCAGGTTGCTGGTGTTTAAAGAGGACAGAGAGCACACACAAGCACATACCCCTACATGTCGCCTCTCGTGGGAGAACCCTCGGCAATGTTTCCCTCATTTAATTAAGTCAATTCCAATCTGGGGGGGGGCAGCTCCAGGCTAAGAATCACATTGAGATAAGGGGTGAGGGTGGTGAGGGGGGAGTTTGCCCTCAACACACCCAAACCCGGAAAGTCAAGTCACCAGCCCTGTGACTGGAGCCCTTTGGGCAGCTGACCCGACAGCACCACCAAATGGGGAATGTCTGCTACGCTTAGCATCATCCTCCTGGAGCCAGGTAGTGGCCACGTGTTTATCTGTCGCTACAAAGCCTTGTTACCTGGCAACATTTAATACTTTATAGAGGTTTTATCTTATCATAGCCTCTAGGGTATATTTAGTCCTGGGATAAATGCAACAAACACACGCAGACAGACACAGTATTGCAGACCGACCAACAAACACAGACACACGGATACACACACGGATACACACACCCACAGTGATTGCTCTGCTTGGCTCGTTTAGCACTTCTAAGGCAGAGATCCCCAGAGGCCAGCTATCACATCCAGTTACCGTGGCACCAGACATGCCCAGACCCACCTGGCTGCTCTCACCTCAATCTGAGGAAGACAGGAGGCACAGTAACCATGTCACACAGGACACACACTGAATCACAGACGCACAGAGACACACACTGAATAACTGATTAACATACTGTAAACACAGACACACACCGAATCACTGAATCACAGGCGCACAGAAACACACATTGAATCACAATCAGAACCACAGACGCAGAAAGGCACAGACATAGAATCACAGACACACCGAATCACAGACAATATTCGAGTCAAATACATCAACATAAACAGCATAAGCCAACACACATATACAAGAGTGACACACAGACACTCTACCATCAGCCCAGGTGTACGGTGATGAACAGTCACATTGCTCTACAGTCGCTATCTTTCCAAATCTAACCCAAATTTCCAACGAACCATCCGGTAGAATATGAATCATCAGCCAGTTGTCCTGGGAGACCAGATTGACAGTTATTATTTTCAGTCGCTGCCTCTTTTCATAATTTGATTTGTAAATAACTGAAAATGAGTCAAATGATCAAAGCATACAACACTGCCAGTAACTGTCAGTAGGAATGACAGGTAAAATAAATGACAAACAGCTATATTAACAGGAACGTAAAGAAGGGCCCTAATGAGAAAGCTCTGCCTTCATTGGTGACTCACATTGATGGCTGGAGGTAATACAGACGTAATAGCTGCTAAAGTAGGAGACAGAGAAAAGAGAGGGAGTGAGTGAGAGAAGGGAAAGAGAGAGAGAGAGAGAGAGAGAGAGAGAGAGAGAGAGTGATAAGCAACAAGGTAGAGGAGGTGGAGGAGAGGAGGACTGGCCGGTGATTAGTGCGCTCCAGCGTTGGTTGAGGCTGACATGTCACAGGTTGACATGGGATGCAATTATGGAGGGGAAATTTGCAGGGCCCTCAGGCATGTGGCATCCATGCTGTCAACTCTGGCTGATGTGTGGGCTCCTGGCACCGGCAAAGATGTCACAGGTGCTTACTGTACACTTCACTACAGCAGCATTCCTATAAAAATGGGCCAAAGTTTAACCAGGAGAGGTTGGAGAGGAGAGTGTGACGGTTACAGGCCATGGTGTGTATGTCTGTGTTGGTTTGAAAAGGTGTGTGTGTGCGCGCTTCGGTCTGTCCCTGTGCAAGCACTTGAGCGTGCATGTGTGTGTGCGTGTGCATGTGTGTGTGTGTGTGTGTGTGTGCGTGTGCATGCGTGTGTGTGCGTGTGCATGCGTGTGTGTGTGTGCATGCGTGTGTGTGTGCATGCGTGTGTGTGTGTGTGCGTGTGCATGCGTGTGTGTGCAAAAGGTACTATGATGGATAGCGCCACAGTAGAACAGCTGTTTTAACACCAGTAGGCTGTTAACACTAATCTACCCCCTACTCCTACCTGATGCCTCAGTCTCACTCCCTCTCAGTCCCTCTCTCTCTCCCGCTCTCTGCTAAAGCCACCAATCTCCATTGTGACTGGACCAGTTTCTCACACTGTTCTCTCCATCTTCTCTGTGTCTCCCATGTCAGCTCTTGTGTATAAGTCCCCCTGCAGTATAAGTAAGCACTTTAAGGCCCAAGGCAAATTACCTCAGCAGGACACAGCACACTTTTCTCTTATTTTCTCCTCTGTGTGGCGCTTATCAAACATGGGCCTCCTCACAGAGCCAGCAGCACACGACTCCAGCTTAAAGGCCCAGTGCAGTCAAAAACGTGATATTCCTGTACTTTATATGCATTGAGTATACCAAACATTAGGAACACCTTCCTAATATTGAGTTGCACCACCTCCCCCCTTTCCTTCAGAACAGCCTCAATTCATTGTGGCATGGACTCTATGGACTAATGGACTTGTGGCATGTCGAAAAGGTTCCACAGGGATGCTGGCCCATGTTGACTCCAATGCTTCCCACAGTTGTGTCAAGTTGGCTGGATGTCCTTTGGGTGGTTGACAATTCTTGATACACACCGGAAACTGTTGAGCGTGAAAAACCCAGCAGCGATGCAGTTCTTAACACAAACCGGTGCACCTGGCACCTTCTACCATACCCAGTTAGAAGGCACTTAAAACTTTTGTCTTGTCCAACTTTTGTCTTCACCCTCTGAATGGCACACATACACAATCCATGTCTCAATTGTCTCAAGGGTAAAAAAGGATTCTTTAACCTGTCTTCTCCTCTTCATCTACACTGACTGAAGTGGATTTAACAAATGACATCAATAACAGATCATAGCTTTCACCTGGATTCACCTAGTCAGTCTACGTCATGGAAAGACCAGGTGTCCTTAATGTTTTGTACACTCAGTGTATATTTCCACACTATGAGGTTGGAATAATACTGTGACATTGTGAAAAGTATGATAATGGCCTTTAGTGTAAGCTAAAGGTGTTTAAAGCTGTTTAAAAAGATCACCTGAAATTACAGCCTGTTTTGGTGGGATGGAGTTTTGGACTGTCTGGTGACATCACCAGCCGGGTACATTTGTTACAGTTTTTCTCAAGCGCTTTGGCTCAATTCTCTTTTTCAAAACAATCATTTCAAATCTTTGAACAATTAGTTTCTTGTTCACACCAGATTTTAATTTCTTATTTATTTAAGCAAATTGCACGTGTTTTGGCACGTGTGCAAAAGAGTAAGTACAAATGCACATGGCTTGTTGATCAAAACTGAGTTGATTCTCAGTGAAATTGTCATACTCGTCACAACTTCTAAACATTCTTTCATCGTGTGAATCATCACATGCAAAATGATCCATTCAATGATCAAAATCAGTCAGACATACATGTATATTCCATAAATCCTGTTAGGGCTAGGCAGAATACTGCCCCCTTTGGATGAATTGCGTGCCCATAGTAAACTGAAAACAAATCTGTCCAAAATTGCTAATATATGCATATAATAATTATTATTGGATAGAAAACACTCTAAAGCTTCTAAAACCATTTGAATTATGTCTGTAAGTATAGCAGAACTCACAGGGCAGGCAATCTCATTTTTGGGAGCCTGAAACTTGGGGCAACTTTGACGTCATCGCTCCCACCCTTCCCAACCAGCTATGGATCTGGAGACACTTTCTATGTCTTCCACTAGATGTCCTCATTCAGTACAGCGTTTAATTGTACAAGTCCCGCGAGTTATGACCCTTTGGTAGGCAAAAGAGTGAGTGTCGCGAGAAAATACATGGTGACTAGAGCGCGCTTTTGGAACAGACCTTCCTTTGTTCCAGAATGCCTGAGAAGAAGCATGATTGTCCGATAGATTTGAGAATTGTTTTGTATGTTTAGAACATCCTAAAGCTTGATTCTGCACTTAGTTTGACCAGTTTAGTCGACATATAATATGTAATTTTGAAGTTTTGATGCGCTCGGGATACTGTTCGGGACCAGAAGTAATTTTGGATGCATTTCAGCTGGAACTCATAGCATATGCTACTATAAAGGCACACGAACTGAAACCAAACGTTATATTAGGTAAGTATGACTCCTTCCACTACATTCTGATCGAAGGGAATATTTATGTTGTAATTTTGTATTTCTGTTGACTCCAACATAGCGGAGAAATATTGCTTACGTCTGAGCGCCGTCTCAGATTATTACATAGTGAACTAATTCTGTTATGTTAAAAATAAATGTGGCACAGCGGTTGCATTAAGAAGCAGTGTATCTTTCTAACTATATGTAGAACATGTATATTTAGTCAAAGTTTATGATGTTTATTTCTGTTATCTGGCGGTGCTATCTATAATTTCTCCGGACATTTTTGTGCATTTTCTGAACATGGCGTCAATGTAAACGGAGATTTATGGATATAAATTGCATATTATTGAAAAAAAACATAAATGTACTGTGTAACATGTCCTATTACTGTCATCTGATGAAGATTTTAAAAAGGTTAGTGAATTATTTTTCTTTTAATCCTGCGTTTGTGATTGCATCTTTTGTTCGACAAAATGGCTGTATATCGTCTGTGTCTTTGGTGGTGGTTTGACATAAATATGTGCTATGTTTTCGCCATAAAACATTTTGGAAATCTGACTACGCTGAACAAGGTGTTTATCTTTCATTTGAGCTATTGGACTTGTTAATGTGTAGAGGTTAAATATTTCTAAGAATATTTTTGCATTCTGTGCGCCACTGTTTCAGTTGAGCGTGGTACCCCTAGGGGAACCTGTACCGTTAACATTCTTTCATCGTGTGAATCATCACATGCAAAATGATCCATTCAATGATAAAAATCTGTCAGACATACATGTATATTCCATAAATATCTATGACATGGAATGTTTGATGTCTGCTTAATTAGCAAATTACCTGCCAAGAGACATAGTAATGAAATAGGAATCACAATCTACCAATCAAGTTTGGAAGCATATACACTACCCTTCAAAAGTTTGGGGTCACTTAGAAATGTCCTTGTTTTTGAAAGAAAAACACATTTTTGGTCCATTAAATAACATCAAATTGATCAGAAATACAGTGTAGACATTGTTAATGTTGTAAATGGCTATTGTAACGGCAGATTTATCTACGTAGCTGTACAGAGGCCCATTATCAGCAACCATCACTCCTGTGTTCCTAAGGCATGTTGTGTTAGCTAATCCAATTTTATCATTTTAAAAGGCTAATTGATCATTAGAAAACCCTTTTCCAATTATGTTAGCACAGCTGAAAACTGTTGTTCTGATTAAAGAAGCAATAAAACTGGCCTTCTTTAGACTAGTTGTGTATCTGGAGCATCAGCATGTGTGGGTTCGATTACAGGCTCAAAATGGCCAGAAACAAAGAATTTCCTTCTGAAACTCATCAGTCTATTGTTGTTCTGAGAAATGAATGCTATTCCATGCGAGAAATTGCCAAAAAACTGAAGATCTCGTACAACGCTGTGTACTACTCCCTTCACTAGTCTAAAGAAGGCCAGTTTTATTGTGTCTTTAATCAGGACAACAGTTTCATGACACAAGGCGAGACCCAGATGCAGACACAGGAGGCAGATGGTTGGAGTCTTACAATATTTATTAATCCAAAAGGGGAAGGCAAGAGAATGGTCGTGGACAGACAAAAGGGTCAAAACCAGCTCAGAGTCCAAAAGGTGCCGAATGGCAGGCAGAATCAAGGTAGGATGATCAGGCAGGCAGGAAAGTAGTTCAGTCAGGCAGGGGTCAAAACCGGGAAGACTATCAAAAAGAGAATAGCAAACGGAGTATGGGGAAAAACACACTGGTTGACTTGGCTAACATACAAGACGAACTGGCACAGAGAGACAGGAAACACAGGGATAAATACACTGGTGAAAACAAGACGAACTGAGAGACAGAGAGACAGGAAACACAGGGATAAATACACTGGGGAAAACAAGACGAACTGAGAGACAGAGAGACAGGAAACACGGGGATAAATACACTGGGGAAAACAAGACGAACTGAGAGACAGAGAGACAGGAAACACAGGGATAAATACACTGGGGAAAACAAGACGAACTGAGAGACAGAGAGACAGGAAACACAGGGATAAATACACTTGGGAAAACAAGCGACACCTGGAAGGGGTGGAGACAATAATGAGGACAAGTGAAACTGATCAGGGTGTGAAAGGGCCTCTGTAGGCCTATGTAGATATTCCATTAAAAATCAGCTGTTTCCAGCTACAATAGTCATTTTCAACATTAACAATGTCTACACTGTATTTCTGATCAATTTGATGTTATTTTAATGGACAAAAAATGTGCTTTCCTTTCAAAAACAGGACATTACTAAGTGATCCCAATCCTTTGAACGGTAGTGTATATACAACGATCAAAGGGATCATGCTGTTTGTATGTGGCTGCTATGATAATTAACTGTGTTTGCATGTGATCAGCGGTGTATTCATTCCACCGATTCTGTTGAAAACATTTCTTAAATGGAAGCAAGTAGAAAAAAACGGGAATAAACATACCTGAATTCGTCCAATAGAAACTCTCATTTGCAACTGTTGGACTAATGATTACGCCTTAGATCAGCTAGATGCAGGCCAGAGTGTGCAAGGCGGTATTGAATGTGTCAATGTCTGTTACCTATTTTACTCACATTTCTCTCAACCTGTGCACCTACATTGTAAACTTTCATTCATAGGCTATGTGATTATCATGTAGTAGCCTGAACTTATTGATGTTACATTGTGCTGGGTAAATGGAATATGAATGACAGTCATCCAATATGTTGTAATAGAAATAAGGCCATGCTCATACTTTTTTTTTGTCCTCCCTCATCTTTAACACAACCGAGCGCCACTGCTCTGAACCTGTAGCTTTTACTGAAGGACAGTGGATCGTCTGGATTTCTGTCCGGCCTTTCTTTTTTTTAATCATAAACCCATTTTCCCGAAAATTGATTTGTACAAAGACTTCCAGACTACCATCATGGGGCTTGAAAGCCAACTCTAGCAGGCCATCAGGTGTGATTTTCCACTTCAGACATTTATTTTGGCTGCAGCAGCACAGCAAATGAGCTCTCTGAGAGCAGGGTGGTGTCGGTTGGGTCTCTGTGGGCAACAAAATGCTTGGTTGCACTGACCGTGAGCACCCCACTATCATGTGCAGGGGAACAGGGATCAGACAACACAGTGATACCCAGCAAGATGGCCAGATGTCCTCCATTCAATAACAACTTGTCTCAGCAACATTGATCTATGTACATTCACATCCACTCATGCTTGTATAACATGTTTAGAGGGAGGGCAATAAGGAGGCTAACACCTGTAAAGTGGATACATGAGAGGTGGTAGACATGACCTGTTTACAGAGTTATCACAGTCACTGAGGCGTTGCTGGTGTTGTTACTGTTAGCCTCAGTGTTGTGTTGCCAACAGACCCTGTGTGTCCCTGTGTCCTCTACCTGAACCCCCCCCCCCCTCCTAATTCACAGCCCAACACCTCAGCTGGCGATGGGGGCCTGATTATATCAGGAGAACAAGGGCTAATTAAATAGGGGTCTGATCACTGATGAGTAAATAATTTAACACCAGAGACACAACTCTCTCTTTGTTAGATCCTAAACCACAGAACTCTCCCTCCTTAGTCTCCCTGCGAGCCTCATCTTCCGTTCTCTTATTAATGACAGCTTTACCATGCCGCTCTTTCATCTTTGGGAACTGTGTGCCATTCGGTAGAGGCAGCATGGCAGAGAGAGAGACCGTATGAAAGGTCTGTGGGCTGTGAGCACTGGAACATACCCCATCTACTCTATCATGGTGAGTTGATTAGACACAACATCAAAGGGAGTCAACATACATATTAACATGGAAGATCTCCTGGCAAATCAACACATAATTGACAGAATCAGAACAAATTCATTGTTCGCCACATCCCCCTACTGTGTATTCACAAGTGCATTAGAATGGATAACCCTTACCACTATCGTGCACTTAGAGAAAAGCTAGTAGATTGTACAAGTTCTGTTCTGTTGTTGTGTTCCCAAACAGGATGTGGTGGAAGACTTGTTGAGGGAGCTCAGTGTTCAGTCCCTCGGCAGGGGACTGCTATTCCTACTTCTCCTCCTTAGTGTTGTGGTTTTTCTCTGACAGTCGTACTCTCTCAGGGGCAGTTTCAGACTTTTTGATCACGCGCTGGACCACTTTCCCCTCTCTCTCCCATCTAGGGGCGGCATGGTAGCCTAGTGCTTAGAGCGTTGGACTAGTAACCGGAAGGTTGCGAGTTCAAACCCCCGAGCTGACAAGGTACAAATCTGTCGTTCTGCCCCTGAACAGGCAGTTAACCCACTGTTCCCAGGCCGTCATTGAAAATAAGAATGTGTTCTTAACTGACTTGCCTGGTTAAATAAAGGTAAAATTACATTAAAAATTACACGGCAACGAATGCTAACTCCAAAAGCCAACGTCCCGAGGTAAAGGGAAAATCACTGACCCAAGATGATACCCGGCGGAGCACAGAACTACTGCTTGCAAACATTATTTTCCATTGGCAAAACTGTTTGCCAAAAACAATTAACCTTAACATGGGCACATTCTATTTGCTCTCCGGATATGCATAAACAGAACTACGAACAACACTACCAACATTATTATTACTATACATGAACTCAGCAAAAAAAGAAACGTCCTCTCACTGTCAACTGCGTTTATTTTCAGCAAACTTAACCTGTGTAAATATTTGTATGAACATAAGATTCAACAACTGAGACATAAACTGAACAAGTTCCACAGACATGTGACAAACAGAAATGGAATAATGTGTCCCTAAACGAGGGGGGGGTCATCTCCTCCTCATGGACTGCACCAGATTTGCCAGTTCTTGCTGTGAGATGTTACCCTACTCTTCCACCAAGGCACCTGCAAGTTCCCGGACATTTCTGGGGGGTATGGCCCTAGCGCTCACCCTCCGATCGAACAGGTCCCAGACGTGCTCAATGGGATTGAGATCCAAACTCTTCGCTGGCCATGGCAGAACACTGACATTCCTGTCTTGCAAGAAATCACACAGAGAACAAGCAGTATGGCTGGTGGCATTGTCATGCTGTAGGGTAATGTCAGGATGAGCCTGCAGGAAGGGTACCACATGAGGGAGAAGGATGTCTTCCCTGGAACGCACAGCATTGAGATTCAAATCAAATCAGATCAAAATATATATATATATATAGCCCTTCATACATCAGCTGATATCTCAAAGTGCTGTACAGAAACCCAGCCTAAAACCCCAAACAGCAAGCAATGCAGGTGTAGAAGCACGGTGGCTAGGAAAAACTCCCAAGAAAGGCCAAAACCTAGGAAGAAACCTAGAGAGGAACCAGGCTATGTGGGGTGGCCAGTCCTCTTCTGGCTGTGCCGGGTGGAGTTTATAACAGAACATGGCCAAGATGTTCAAATGTTCATAAATGACCACCATGGTCAAATAATAATAATCACAGGCAGAACAGTTGAAACTGGAGCAGCAGCACGGCCAGGGGGACTGGAGACAGCAAGGAGTCATCATGTCAGGTAGTCCTGAGGCATGGTCCTAGGGCTCATGTCCTCCGAGAGAGAGAAAGAAAGAGAGAAAGAGAGAATTAGAGAGAGCATACTTAAATTCACACAGGACACCTGATAGGACAGGAGAAGTACTCCAGATATAACAAACTGACCCTAGCCCCCCAACACATAAGCAACTGCAGCATAAATACTGGAGGCTGAGACAGGAGGGGTCAGGAGACACTGTGGCCCCGGACAGGGCCAGACAGGAAGGATATAACCTCACCCACTTTGCCAAAGCACAGCCCCCACACCACCAGAGGGATATCTTCAACCACCAACTTACCATCCTGAGACAAGGCCGAGTATAGCCCACAAAGATCTCAGCCACGGTACAACCCAAGGGGGGATGCCAACCCAGACAGGAAGATCACATCAGTGACTCAACCTACTCAAGTGACGCACCCCTCCTAGGGAAGGTATGAAAGAGCCCTAGTAAGCCAGAGAATCCCAGTGGAAAGAGGGGAACCGGCCAGGCAGAGACAGCAAGGGCGGTTCGTTGCTCCAGAGCCTTTCCGTTCACCTTCACACTCCTGGGCCAGACTACACTCAATCATATGACCCACTGAAGAGATGAGTCTTCAGTAAAGACTTAAAGGTTGAGACCGAGTTTGCGTCTCTCACATGGGTAGGCAGACCATTCCATAAAAATGGAGCTCTATAGGAGAAAGCCCTGCCTCCAGCTGTTTGCTTAGGACCAAATCAGAGAGATAGGTAGGAGCAAGCCCATGTAATGCTTTGTAGGTTAGCAGTAAAAACTTGAAATTAGCCCTTGCCTTGACAGGAAATCAAATCAAATCAAATCCAATTTTATTTGTCACATACACATGGTTAGCAGATGTTAGTGCGAGTGTAGCGAAATGCTTGTGCTTCTAGTTCCGACAATGCAGTAATAACCAACAAGTAATCTAGCTAACAATTCCAAAACTACTACCTTATAGACACAAGTGTAAGGGGATAAAGAATATGTACATAAAGATATATGAATGAGTGATGGTACAGAGCGGCATAGGCAAGATACAGTAGATGGTATTGAGTGCAGTATATACGTATGAGATGAGTATGTAAACAAAGTGGCATAGTTAAAGTGGCTAGTGATACATGTATTACATAAGGATGCAGTAGATGATATAGAGTACAGTATATACGTATACATATGAGATGAATAATGTAGGGTATGTAAACATTATATTAGGTAGCATTGTTTAAAGTGGCTAGTGATATATTTTACATCAATTCCCATCAATTCCCATTATTACAGTGGCTGGAGTTGAGTCAGTGTGTTGGCAGCAGCCACTCAATGTTAGTGGTGGCTGTTTAACAGTCTGATGGCCTTGAGATAGAAGCTGTTTTTCAGTCTCTCGGTCCCAGCTTTGATGCACCTGTACTGACCTCGCCTTCTGGATGATAGCGGGGTGAACAGGCAGTGGCTCGGGTGGTTGCTGTCCTTGATGATCTTTATGGCCTTCCTGTGACATCGGGTGGTGTAGGTGTCCTGGAGGGCAGGTAGTTTGCCCCCGGTTATGCATTGTGCAGACCTCACTACCCTCTGGAGAGCCTTACGGTTGTGGGCGGAGCAGTTGCCGTACCAGGCGGTGATACAGCCTGACAGGATGCTCTCGATTGTGCATCTGTAGAAGTTTGTGAGTGCTTTTGGTGACAAGCCGAATTTCTTCAGCCTCCTGAGGTTGAAGAGGCGCTGCTGCGCCTTCTTCACGATGCTGTCTGTGTGGGTGGACCAATTCAGTTTGTCTGTGATGTGTACGCCGAGGAACTTAAAACTTACTACCCTCTCCACTACTGTTCCATCGATGTGGATAGGGGGGTGTTCCCTCTGCTGTTTCCTGAAGTCCACAATCATCTCCTTAGTTTTGTTGACGTTGAGTGTGAGGTTATTTTCCTGACACCACACTCCGAGGGCCCTCACCTCCTCCCTGTAGGCCGTCTCGTCGTTGTTGGTAATCAAGCCTACCACTGTTGTGTCGTCCGCAAACTTGATGATTGAGTTGGAGGCGTGCGTGGCCACGCAGTCGTGGGTGAACAGGGAGTACAGGAGAGGGCTCAGAACGCACCCTTGTGGGGCCCCAGTGTTGAGGATCAGCGGGGTGGAGATGTTGTTGCCTACCCTCAGCACCTGGGGGCGGCCCGTCAGGAAGTCCAGTACCCAGTTGCACAGGGCGGGGTCGAGACCCAGGGTCTCGAGCTTGATGACGAGCTTGGAGGGCACTATGGTGTTAAATGCCGAGCTGTAGTCGATGAACAGCATTCTCACATAGGTATTCCTCTTGTCCAGATGGGTTAGGGCAGTGTGCAGTGTGGTTGAGATTGCATCGTCTGTGGACCTATTTGGGCGGTAAGCAAATTGGAGTGGGTCTAGGGTGTCAGGTAGGGTGGAGGTGATATGGTCCTTGACTAGTCTCTCAAAGCACTTCATGATGACGGAAGTGAGTGCTACGGGGCGGTAGTCGTTTAGCTCAGTTACCTTAGCTTCCTTGGGAACAGGAACAATGGTGGCCCTCTTGAAGCATGTGAGAACAACAGACTGGGATAGGGATTGATTGAATAAGTCCGTAAACACACCAGGGGTTAATACAGAAAAACAGCTTAGGCCAGTGTAGGGAGGCTAGCACTGGAGTAATATGCAATTTTTTTTTGGTTCTAGTCAGGATTGTAGCAGCCGTATTTAGCACTAACTGAAGTTTATTTAGTGCTTTATCAGGGTAGCCGGAAAGTAGAGCATTGCAGTAGTCTAACCTAGAAGTGACAAAAGCATGCATACATTTTTCTGCATAATTTTTGGACAGAAAGTTTCTGATTTTTGCAATGTTACGTAGATGGAAAAAAGCTGTCCTTGAAACAGTCTTGATATGTTCTTCAAAAGAGAGATCAGGGTCCAGAGTAACACCGAGGTCCTTCACAGTTTTATTTGAGACGACTGTACAGCCATAAAGATTGATTGTCAGATTCAACAGAAGAACTCTTTGTTTCTTGATTGGCTGCAATGTCAACAAGCTCAGTCCGATGATGCTTTGACACACCGCCCCAGACCATGACGGACCCTCCACCACCAAATGATCCAGAGTACAGGCCTCAGTGTAACTCATTCCTTCGATGATAAACGCAATTCCGACCATCACCCCTGGTGAGACAAAACCACGACTCGTCAGTGAAGAGCACTTTTTGCCAGTCCTGTCTGGTCCAGCGACGGTGGGTTTGTGCCCATAGGCGACGCTGTTGCCGGTGATGTCTGGTGAGGACGTGCCTTACAACAGGCCTACAAGCCCCCCGTCCAGCCTCTCTCAGCCTATTGCGGATAGTCTGAGCACTGATGGAGGGATTGTGCGTTCCTGGTGTAACTCAGGCAGTTGTTGTTGCCATCTTGTACCTGTCATGTTCGGATGTACTGATCCTGTGCAGGTGTTGTTATACGTGGTCTGCCACTGTGAGGACGAGCAGCTGTCCGTCCTGTCTCCCTATAGCGCTGTCTTAGGCGTCTCACAGTAAGGACATTGCAATTTATTTCCCTGGCCACATCTGCAGTCCTCATGCCTCCTTGCAGCATGCCTAAGGTATGTTCACACAGATGAGCAGGGACCCTGGGCATCTTTCTTTTGGTGTTTTTCAGAGTCAGTAGAAAGGCCTCTTTAGTGTCCTAAGTTTTCATAACTGTGACCTTAATTGCCTACCGTCTGTAAGCTGTTAGTGTCTTAATGACCGTTCCACAGGTGCATGTTCATTAATTGTGGGAAACAGTGTTTAAACCCTTTACAATGAAGATCTGTGAAGTTATTTAGATTTTTCCGAATTGTCTTTGAAAGACAGGGTCCTGAAAAAAAGGATGTTTCTTTTTTTGTTTTGTGTTTTCTGTATTAATCATGTTTTACATGATTTTTTACCTTTCTAATCGTATAGTATCCATTATTTTCCATTGACAATCTGTTCACCAAAAAACAATGAACCTTGTCCTGCCACATAACATGGGCACATTCTATTTGCTTTCTGGATATGCATAAAATAACTATAAACAACATTACCAACATTATTAGTATATTAGTATATTGAGTAAATTTGCAGATGTCTTATCTAAAATGAATCAAGCTATGGCATGGCAAGTCATTACATGTACTATCTATGTTCTGATAGCATTGCCTTGCCTATCCAGACATCGAATAAAAACTAACATTTGATTTTTCAGTATGTTATTATGGTGAATATATTGATCACATACTGTACCAGTCTCTACAAATACACAATAGAGGACACACAAAGTAGAAAATACTGTATATCTTAAATGTTGTTGTCATGGAAACACAAGTCAGCAACATGTTTGGAGCCTTGAAATAACTAATCCAAACCCCATAATTGTATTATTTATTTTTTTAACCTGTATTTAACTAGGCAAGTCAGCCTAAATAAAATGTATTTGTAAATTCTATACATCCTCAGTTTTTGTATTGACTCAAAAGACCTACACTCCTTCATCAGTGAAGATAATGGTTTTCTAACAGCGAAATGGATTACACAATGCAGAGAACTCTGCAAAAAGTTTCCAATGAGTAAGGAAAAAATGAGACTGACTATTTGACAGCTGTTCTATCTTTCTATTGCTTTATTCTCTGTGAGTAAAGCTGTGCTAATATGGACTTGTTTGTCCTTAAAGCACATTTGCAGTCCATTTACCATGAATATACACATGAGCTTAAAATAACAAAATGAATGTTGACCTTTGGTCTTAAGGCGAACCAAATGCTGCCAGGCTGTGTCCCACGCCACTAGGTAGGTGTTGGAGAGATGACTCATTCTACTCCTGTGGAGGCGGGCGGAGTGGGCAGGGTACTGCCTGTGACAAGGCACTGTCGCTGTTGCTGCTCCCGCTGACATGCTTACTGTCGGCATAACATTTTACTTCAATTAGATAATTGAATGAGTCAATTCCCGTCACCTCTCCCACTCACAACGTCTACCTGAAATAGACTCCCAAAATGATGTGTGTTCAGAGCGAGGGAGAGGGATGGTGAGATAGGGAGGGAGGGAGAGGGGGATGGGGGGAGAGAGAGCAGCCCATGCAGCCACACTAAAGCAGCCATGCTCTCTCTCATTCCCCAGGGAAATTGCATCACATATTGATCCGTGTTCCCTCCACCTAATGGACGTAGAGGGTGGAAGTGCCGCTGGCAATTGGGAAATGGCTGTGCGAGTAACAAGGAGTCATTAAGGCATAAAACCCAGGTGAGTCACCCAAGGACCTTTCCCCTGGCCTCGCACAGGGCCTCTCGGTGCTGCTGCCTGTCTGGAGTCCACATCTGTATGTACCAAGGAGGGAGAGTACCAAAGCAGCAGGCCCGCGGGCTCAGACAAACATTTATCTTCATTACACCCCATACACTAGCCAATAAACAGGGGAGAGAGACAATCATTCTGTATTACATCCATGACTATAGCACTTTACATTTTCTATCAGTTTAACAGACTCCCTTGGCCATCTTACAATCCTCACATTCATTTTTTACAGCCTTACACACATTCTGTCTTGCCATGCCTACAGATGGGGCTTTTACAGTGCAGGGATTTTCACTGGAGCCATAGTGGTTATGTTTCGTTCTCAATGGCACAACAGCAGGGTCTGACTTCACATTTCCAGCAATATAACACAACTCAGTGCCAGAGCCATCAATGCTTCATTCTGTTTGACAACAAACACACAGAAATAAATCACAGATTGTGTCATTATACTTCTAAAATGTGTAATGTGCAACATGTCCTGGAGTGGGCCAGGTTGTACAAAATACATCACCACACTGTTACATGGCTGCCAATACACAAGTTTTCTTCAAGAGCACATGAATGAGCAAAGAGGACATTTTTCAACTACAGCAACTATATGAACTGCACTGGCAAGAGAAGAGAGAAGGGATCAGTGATAATCATCAGTGGTAGGGGGAGGAAGAACATACGCCCAGCCGATGGGTTCACTTTCTGGGACTGGCACAGTTTGATGTTACACACACTATTTGAACTGCAAGGGCAGAGCAGAAATTCAATCCAACACGATGGTTCTGTCTGGGTTTAATGCTCTGTTAAATCAGCGAGAACAAACAGGAACCGTTCACACGCCTTTGTTCAAACGTGAAAATGTTCCCTCTAATTCCAATGCATGAGAAATGTCATCTTAAAGTACAAGTAGAGCTCTCTACTGCTCAGCCTTCTGTGCCATTTCAATTTGTTTATTCATCCATTTCCTTGGCTGATGTCACCAGTAAAAAAGCAGGAACAATCATAGCCTGTTAAGGTGTTCCTGTATACTTCACCATTACTCTGGGGGTGTGTATAGACTTCCATACGGATAACCCCCTGCCTGTATGTAAATGCTTGATCACCTCCCGCCCCGAAAACGAATTGGCTGTATGCATGTAAATATGGTGCATTACTTAGCCGAGGTGTTTTACCCCCGTGTCTCAGACTGAAGGTGATTTTGATTTGCTGCCATTTGGATATTAAGTGCAGTGGATATTGAGTGCTATTACAGCTGGGGACAGGCGAGGCATCAATCTCTGTCAGAGAAGTGGAAAATCTCTCTCCAGACAGATGCTGTCAGTCAGGAAGAAACTCATGAGCTGCATGAAAAGCAGGAAGTCCCAGCCGGAGATAATGGACCCTGTGGCATACACCTCGGCTTAGTATTGAGGCACTCTCACACCTCATCCCTTTTACTTCTTGGGTTGGGGATAAATTGGGTTCGGCTCAGAGAAAGTAGTGATGTGAACCCACCAGGGGTGCTCATCAAATCTATCGTCTCCAGCTCCTTTGGGATGGGTGGTGTCATGAGCATATCATGACGTATGTCATGATAACTCCGTCTTAAGTTCATCGTCTTTGACAAGCATACATAACACAAGCACATATGAAAGAGTATGAACTTAGGACGATATATATGTACTTGTGTCACTGTATGTATCTATCCGTGCTTACCAGAGACACACCACAGTTTCTGTTGATGACACATTTTGGATCATTTCCTGCAATGCCACTTTATCTTCCCAGCTTAGAGCCACACTCTCACGGGATCCCCTAAAAGTTGTCTGATGAACCCCCGCTCCTCTCTCAAAGGTGTGTTGCAGGAGGGGGGAGACAGAGCGAGAGAAAGAGAGCTCTCATTATTTCTTCCTAATTGCCCACAAGTGACCCTCGTGAGTCCCCCCTCTGCAGCCAGGTACGGTGCCTCATTACGGGCCGGCAGTCTCCTCCTCTGCTCTCCCAGGAGGAAGCCATGAAAAGGCCATGAAAGGCCTCCTCTGACAGGGGCCAGCCAGACTGGACCAATTAACAGTTATTTTCTCTGCTCGCCACTCTCCCAGTCTTCCGGCTGGGCTCCCCACACACACACACACCCAGGCAGACAGGCCTGGTCCCCTCTTCCTCCGTCGTCAGATCTGGACGCAGTGTTCCCAGGTTGGAAGGTGGAAGAAGGGGATGAGGACAATGCCGGACTAGACGGCTCATGTACATGTTTCTCACGGCTCCGTGTCTCGCAGTAGGCCTGTGTTTTGTTCTGGAAACGGTGGAGGAATAGAGGTCTGGAACAGAGGAACATGGGTATGATTGGAGCTGAGGTTGTGTTATCAAGGCTGTTATTAGTGTGTAGATTTGAGTTAATAATACTGTGATGTTATTGGACCTTTAATCCAAGAAAAAACGAGTGCGTGTGTGTGTGACTGTCATTAATATCCAGAGCTGAGGCTCTCTTCAATTACTCTCATGGGACCAAAATACTTGTATCTTAACTAAGTGTGACCTCTGAGACTGGGCCGGAGCATCAAAGTTACATTTATGGTGACTTTTAGCAGCCCTGGTGTCGTCACTCCATGAAGGCTAAATGTAATTGTTCTGAGTCCCTCCGTCTCAGAGTGCCAGGTGACTCAGACAGACTGTGGCAAAATAAATGACCCAGTCAAGGTGAACATCCAGGTTTCAGGCCAGGAGCAGCAGAGACAAAACACAGCAAACTTGCCTTCCACCTTTTTCCTTTCCACCTGGAGGACTCTATTTCCTTTCCCGAGGCCCGGCGGATTCAAGGCAATCTAGTCTGAACCGGTCGTCTGAAATGATAGACCATTACTTAGCATTCAGGTAAAAATCTTTCAATAACCAACATGAAATGCAACACTTTTGTCTTAAGGCCTTGGTGTTGCCTGGCGCTCTGCAAGGTCACATTGGAAACCATTCAAAATGAACCAAAAGTAAAGTAAACCGGTTTTGCCTGATACAAGAGGTCAATGACGAGAGGACAATGATGGGTTCTGGCGACAATAAGCCCATTCTGAGATGGTGAGTATGACAGTGACAGTGAGTGTGTTTGGGTGGGGGTTGTACAGACTCATTCAGAGCAGAGGTCCTGATTGGTCTACTGTCTCCAGGGGTGTGTGCACTGTGCCTGCAGGCAGGGGAAGGTCAGGGGAGGGAACAGGAGTAACGAGGTGTGAAGGGAAGGCACTGTCCTCGGCTCCTGGGCCCTGGGAGACGCCACAGCCAAGGTGTTAATGCAGATGCTGCAGGCTCCCGAGCTTCACAAATTACACCTTTCCAGGGATAGCAGCCTGGAGCCTTTCCATCAGTCAATACAACAGTTAACATGCTTCCCACAGGCACAGCCTTGCAGACATCCTCAGAACCTAGTAGTGTGGCCAAAACAGGTGAGCAGAAACAGGTTCAACAATACAATAGAACAGTAATATTGTGATACCACACAAGTTAGAGGATTGTCACAATAGTGTTTGGCCTAACAAGAACACTGTGCAACTTCCTGTACAACTATCCACATTCAGCAAATTAAAAATAAAACCATGTCAGAGTGAACAACTTTCACTTCCACCAAATAATATGTGTAATACAATTACTTTGGGTATCAGAATTGACAAAAGACTGCCTCCCATCACCCAACTGTATTCCTCACTGTTTTCAAGTCTGCATGGTTCCATCCTGAGGCCAGAGCAAAATTGACTCAACACCACACAACACCACAAGACACAGTGCCCTTATTATGTCTCCAATATCATTCATTATCTTCATTGAATAAGGCACAGTATGGTCCCCATCATTGACTCCCTTGGGCCCTTGGTCAAGACTCCATCTTGCCCTGTTCCTAGTCAGTGAGCTTGCCTTTGCACCACTACATTCCCCTGTCTGTCTGTAGGTTACTTTTCTCCCCTCTGGTCACTGCTTCGAGAGCTGCCGGTGATTTATAATGTTGTGACAGTCAAATAAACAGGGCTGCTGCTCACTGGAGTGAAAAGGCGCTGTATTAAAAGGAATCAAAATGGCTCCAAATGGCGACTTGAATGAAAGAATAATCTTGGTTTAAGATCTGTTCTGGGCTGGCTAATTTAAATGTGTTCAGGGTGACAGCTTAGTGGAAGAGGCACATAATGAAGTCCATTATCATCAGTGGTACAAATTATAAAGAATGATAACTCTCATTATCAGGGTTTTCTTGTGTACGAAGGAAATATGTTAATCCATTATAAAATATGCTGAGAATGACAACACGGAGGAAACATAAGGCGATGTAAGCTGTGACTCGCCTCTGGAACTAATGGGAATGGGTCTCGCTGAAAACCGGACCGGCCCTTTCATACAATGCCTTTTTCTGGCATTACTTATGCATAAGGTGCTGGATATTTTCATTGCTCACAAAAAGGACATGTATTCAATTTTTGACGTGGCTGAGACTGTAATGTGCTGATAACTTTGATCTCAGGCTGTTATATGTGAAGGCATGTAATAGCAGGAATACCTATGCTTTTATTTCCAATGCCTTTCTGTGCCACGGGCACTGGGAAAAAATATTCCAGCAGGACCATGCTGAACCTTAAACACTGTCTACCCACAGATTATCTCATAGAAACAGAGGCTTGATAATGCAATTCCATTAGACAACACTGCAAATAACAATATGTGACTTGAACAAGAACAAAAATAGTATTCTCCAGATCTCTATCCTCTGCCCAAAAACTCTGCCCCCTCTGACTTCAAGGTGTTCCCAGAAATGTGTTGTTAATATCTGAGTGTGAGGGGAGATGAAGAAGGCAGCGGTGAGAGTAAAGTACAGAGGTGTAATGGGAGCAGGAACAGCAGGAGGGCAGGGGTCAGGGGTCAAACCCACTGAGGGAAGTGGGTGGCCGTGCCCAGTGGGGCGCGCGTGTGCAGCCCGCTCCTGGAAGCTATTACCCTGTGTGGTGGCAGGGGGAAGAGGGGTGGGGGGGGGGCACATCACACAGAGGGACTGGAGCAGCCAGGGCTCCCTGACAGTGCTCAGTGCTCAGGGCCTTTGATGGACTCAATGATTACTGGCACCTTTGAGTTCATGTCCACTTTGTTCCTCCTAAAATGACTCACCAGGAGACGCCTGGCAAATTTCCCGTTAAATCTTACTGAAAATAGTGTAGCACAGTTTGTCAGTGCAACGTGAACCTTAGACATTTTTACATGTTTTACATTTTAGTCATTTAGCAGACACTCTTATCCAGAGCAACTTACAGTTGCTTACAGTGCATTCATCTTCAGATAGCTAGGTGAGACAAACACATATTTCAGAACATTTTCTTCTCAATAAATAAGTTATTAGCAAAGTCAGTGCTAGTAGGAAAAGACACATCTTCAGTTGACCTCCCGTAGGGGTGGGATGGCCAAGAGACCAGAGGTGGCAGAATAAAGTGATTGGGTTGGGGTGTAGGGTTTGAGCTTAGCCTGAAGGTAGGGAGGGGCAGTTTATCTTGCTGCTCCGTTGGTAAGCACCATGGTCTTGTAGTGGATGCGAGCTTTGACTGGAAGCCAATGGAGTGTATGGAAGGAGCTTGGTGACATGGGAGAACTTGGGAAAGTTGAACACCAGAAGGGCTGCGGCATTCTGGAAAGGTTGCAGGGGTTTAATGGCACAAGCGGGGAGCCCAGCCAACAGAGAGTTGCAGCAGTCCCAACGGGTGGTGACCTGTGCCTGGATTAGGACCTGCGCTGCCTCCTGTGTGAGGAAAGGTCATCCTCTAGAGGATTATTATACTGTATATTACACTTAAAATACAAGTTCAAAATTATGAATAAAATGCACATATAAAATAAATAAATTATAGATAAAGTACAGATTCATATTTCATTTACACTGTTAATGTTCAGCCCTTCTCAGAAGTATTCTAAACGTCTTACACGTTCCTCATTCAGGTCAATATTTTCAGAGGGAACCCACGCTTCTTTATGTACCTCAGTCAAATTTAACAAATTTAACAAACACTGTTTGACTCATATGAAATAATGAGGAGGAGGAAGAGGAGGAGAACCTTCAAGGACAAGTGTGGTTCCGTATAGACTTCTTCAACATCCTTCATTCTGCACTCTGTGGGGCCAATTGACAACACAGAAATGTAGAAAACAACCATATTACTTACAATACTTTAATTACTGCAAATGATTTATATAAAGGCCATAAGATGCTATCATAATATACAGTATTTCAAACTAAGTTTGAATAAGTTTGAATAAGTACCATGCCACGTAGGCCCATTTGAAATGATCCTGTACAGTTGTTTTAGTAACAGCACTAAATGTAACATCGCTGCCATGATGCCATCCTATGTGTATCACTGACAATTAGTGATAAACCATCTTACATCATGCATTGTAAAGTCAAATTACTTGCCTTTCACTGATTAACAGTGGTGATTATCTCCAGATAGTGTGTGGGATGCCTCTGAAAAACATTCCACCTTTTATAGAAAAGTGATCAAATCATGAATTACGTCAACTGAGTAAAGTGTGGATGTGTCATCCTTTGTTTTGACCAGATGTCTTGCTGTTACAGCCTGCTGAGTGACTGGGTGAGGCCTTCAACACGTTTCTCATATCAGGTGAGAAGGAGCAAGGGGAAACCGACAGGGAAACAGGAGACAAAGAATAACAGAGCGAGCGAGGGAGCGAGAGTGTGAGAGATAGAGAGGTGGAGTTGAAGATGATAAGGAATCATAGATAAAGCCTTTGCTCCAGGGTTGAAGTGATGTTCCACATAAGAGTGACCAATCAAGATGCAGTGAAAGAGGGTTAAACTGTGATAAGAGTGATGAGTCAGTCGGCCCTGGGACTGGCATTGGCTGTGACCTTCTCTCGTCCCAGTTCATGATACAACACAGGCCTCAGTGCTGTGCTAAGACCACTGTTTAAACCAGCAAGCATGCTCTAATCCTTTCTACAGATAGGGCACGTTGAATCCCCAAATCTGCCAAGGTACAGTTTATCTTACACTTGATTGTAAATACAGTCCGTAAGAAATGCCAATAAACTCCAGTTTGAGTCTTCTCGAAAAATGTCAATTAATTTAGAAGATTAACAGCCATTCTTATCAAGCTACTACATGACAGACTGTAGTACAACTGAGTTTGGGTGGGAAAAGGGGAAGATTTGTAATGATTGACAGTATGCTCCACCAGTGTATTGCTGAGGCATGTGAGCTGGGTGCTTCAGAGTTCTCAAGTGACCTCACTGTACCTCCTACACACAAAGCTCAGTTGAAGAGCATCTCTGTTCTGGTACCTGCATCACAAATATCCATAAGCAGTTGGGGCAGGGACATATTTTGTTTCTGAACGGTTGACAGTTGCAAAGTGTGCACATATTGACAGTGATTAGAATCGGTAAGGGCTCACTACGAATGAATATTCAGGAGCACCTGTCAGCAGAGGAACTCTTTCACTTCAACAATGCCTGGTCAAAACATCCAATATGAGCTACTCCCCTGTTCTTGTGTTCTGGTTAAATACAGCAGAGTATTCTAAAACAACACTTTAAAAAAGATATCTCATTGGGTCGATATGAACTTATGTTATGTATTTCATCCATGCACATCCATACTTCTGATCAGCAAGACAGCAGGTAAGATGTGGACTTGGGATGGAGTAGCACTTAAGTGTAATCTGAAAGCTATCTCGTAAAAATCTAACCTAAAATACTTCTTACATTTCTCATGAATCATCATAGACGTTACTGTAGATTAAGCCCTAATGTAACATATGTTATGTTAATTGTTACACTACCATAATATCCTGTGCATAAAATAAAAGCCCACTGCAAAAACCACTCCTGTTTTTCTCGAAACATTCACATTAATTCCGAAACAACAAAAGCTGAAATAGTCAAACATTTCATATTGATAAAAAGAAGAAGTCAAACAGTCACCACAGTTTTGTCTCAACAACAAACCTATGTATTTTGATGGGTTGTTACAGTAATAGATACTAATATGTTTGAGTCTGTAATCATCCAACTTCGGTTTAGAACGTGCTGTGCCTTAAGTGACGCCAATGATATAATATATAATAACTGTACCCTATCATTCTGTATCTATGGAAACAATAATGGGGTCATTGTAATGTGTTATCTTTGCCTGCTCTCAGACCTTTACTGACATCATTCTAGTTTAACCAGCTGAAGTTCAAAAGTCGTCAATAGACGAAGTGCCAAGGAAGCACATTCAGCCTCAAGCAGGAACTCATCCAGAGATGGTAAGCTATGGCTAATGACTAGTGATGCTGCCGATTGTGCCCGCTATTGTTCTCGGAAACTTTCCAAATGTGTTTAATTAGCTCCACAGCTGTTAGGATGCTATTATATCAAGTGTAAGGCAGGGGATGTGAATTAGTATGTTTTATCATTAGTAATGACACAAACCATTATCAACTAATTAAAAACGGTGGAAAGGAAACAAATAAATGTCAATTTACTCTACAAATAAATAGTTTAAGCTTTAGATTAACTTAATCCTTATAGTTAAAGAAACACAGTGTATTCATCATTTTTATTTCTATGACATCCATGTCCTTGTCACTATGACTAGTTGTTTGCTTTGCTCTTACCTATATGACTGGTTGTTTGCTTTGCTCTTGCCTATATGACTGGTTGTTTGCTTTGAGCTTGCCTATATGACTGGTTGTTTGCTTTGATCTTGCCGCTATGACTGGTTGTTTGCTTGGCTCTTGCCTATATGACTGGTTGTTTGCTTTGCTCTTGCCTATATGACTGGTTGTTTGCTTTGCTCTTGCCTATATGACTGGTTGTTTGCTTTGAGCTTGCCTATATGACTGGTTGTTTGCTTTGAGCTTGCCTACATGACTGGTTGTTTGCTTTGATCTTGCCTATATGACTGGTTGTTTGCTTTGCTCTTACCTATATGACTGGTTGTTTGCTTTGATCTTGCCTATATGACTGGTTGTTTGCTTTGATCTTGCCGCTATGACTGGTTGTTTGCTTTGCTCTTGCCTATATGAGTGGTTGTTTGCTTTGCTCTTGCCTATATGACTGGTTGTTTGCTTTGTTCTTGCCTATATGACTGGTTGTTTGCTTTGCTCTTGCATATATGACTGGTTGTTTGCTTTGCTCTTGCCGCTATGACTGGTTGTTTGCTTTGCTCTTGCCACTACGACTGGTTGTTTGCTTTGCTCTTACCTGTATGACTGGTTGTTTGCTTTGCTCTTGCCGCTATGACTGGTTGTTTGCTTTGCTCTTGCCACTACGACTGGTTGTTTGCTTTGCTCTTGCCACTACGACTGGTTGTTTGCTTTGCTCTTACCTATATGACTGGTAGTTTGCTTTGCTCTTGCCTATATGACTGGTAGTTTGCTTTGCTCTTGCCTATATGACTGGTTGTTTGCTTTGCTCTTGCCACTATGACAGGTTGTTTGCTCTAGCCTACTTGCTCCTGAAGGATATGGAATTAAAGAGTTGATGTCACAATCTCAACACTTCCTTGGGGATGGTCATAATGGAATTTGACCCCATGTCTGCTCCTCATCTAGCACTTCCACACCATGATGAATGTTCAATCACAAAAATCACAGTCAGGGACAGAATTGACTCAAAATCCCCAATTTGTCCCATTTCACTTAGCCCTTTCCCATTTCATAGGTTCTGCGCTCATATCTGCTCAACCATTTCACCCTGACACTGATAGGCACACAGCCTAGGAGAAGTCTCAAACAACCCACTTCGCACAGACGTCAATTCAACATCTATTCCACATTGATTCTATGTAATGTCATTGAAATGACATGGAAATAACGTTGATTCAACCAGTGCGCACGCCCAGTGCAGAGACCTGTTAAAATGACAAAATAATATGTTCACATTTTCTTTTCCTGCAGTGGAAATAAGGAATGTGGAAATTAAATATGCCAACGTGGATGATGGAAGCCACCAAGGCATGAAAACATTGACTAGCACAGGAATTAATGCTCCCCCCCAAAAATCACCCCTCACTCATGATTTTACCACAACACTCAACATCACCGATCCTGGACACTTTCTCATTGCCATCTCCATGAATACTCACAGCATATCATAGCTCTGTCCTTAACTATTAACTAATGTCCACTCTGGTAAGGACTCCACCAGGCAGTGTTCATCACACGGAACGGAGAGGAGGAGAGCAGGAGAAGAAGAGGGGAAGGTAGGAGAGGAAGCTTACTGCAGTTAAGCTGCAGCGGCAGTTTCCATAACAACTACCTGCAAAAACCTGCTCCATCGACCATCATTAGAATAACATTTTTACTCGTCAAGTGAGCATTAGTGGAATCTACATGAGCAATGAGGATGGAATAACAAAAAAGTGTCAGTGTCCCCTGGAGCTGTCAGTTAACAGCCCTGGGTAGATGGCTTCTTCTTCTTGAGCAACGCTTGAGCTCAGAATGACTTAAGCTCAAAACCCACTGACATACCCAACATCCCATACACAGTTCACTCCTTAAGAGGGACCCCTTGATTATAACCTTGCTTTTTTTCTCCTCACAGTGGGAACTGCAGCCTCCCCTCTGATCATGCATTATAATCTGAACATGAAAAGGGGATAATCAGGAGTTTAAAGAAGGAGTGGAAGAGAAAGGGAATATGTTAAGTGCTGGCCAGTCTGGGATATCATTTAGAATCAGTGCTGATGGCTTCATTGCTGCCAGGCTGTATGGGCTGTAACCTTGAGCGAGGGCTTGTGGGCCCTGGTGACCAGGGAGGGGATGGGGAGAGGGATCGTCTGTTCTTGCTTTCGCATTCTGCTCAGCAGGCACCCGGGGGCTATAACCCTGAGAATCTGTATTAGGTGAGCCAAAGTCACCATTAATATAGAGCACTGGGCCATACTATAACCTTACACTTCACATCTCTGGGGTGTCCTGAAGGGGGAAAAAACGGTGCTTTGGAACAATCACTCGGGAGGACTTTAAAAGTGCCCTCTTACCAAAGTCAATCTGTTTGCTTTCTGTTTTTTATCCGTTTTTATTTACATTTGACATTTAGCAGATGCTCTTATCCAGAGCGACTTTAAGGAAGTGGATACTTTTCCATACTGGCCACCAGTAGGAATCAAACCCACAACCTTGGCGTTGCAAGAGCCATGCTCTACATCTACATTTGCTCTCACTGCTCAATCTCTCCATCTCCCTGGCTTGGCACGACTGCTCTGGCCTTGTGCTCCATGGCCAGCCATGTCAGTGGAGAGGCAGAGAAGCCTACCCTGGATTCAATCACAGATTAGAGGCACAACAGAGGTTTAGCTCTTCCTTCCTCAACATCTAATCCAGCTCCAGGGGCCTATGGTTCACTAGAAAGAGTAACACTGACAATGCAAACAGAGCAATACATGCATTGAATCCTCAGACATAACCATTTTTTTCAGTGGTTATATGTTATAACAAAAATTACTGTAAACTGGTGGAAACAATGCAACACCATCAAAGCCTCAAAGGCCATACTCCTTGCAGTCCAGAAAGATTTCATGTAATAATCATGAATCAACATTATGTGGAACACATGGAGACAACAAGGCATGTCTTCTCATTTGACCATTGTCATTTCATTACCAATGTCATTTCCAAATAATTGCACTAATGACAGATAGAATATTATTTTGGGAGGTTGAATCAGTTCTATTATTTGGGTGCCTCTTCCTTCTGCCTTTCTATACATTTACTAGAAAGCATTCTGTAGCATCCTAAATTATAGGCACACCCAAAGCAATCCCTATATTGTATCCTGCATTTTTCATTCAGATGTTGGAACCATTTCGGTCGGCCAGCAGCGTGTGACCGGTTTGGTTCAGCCTATAGACAGGAGTAAAATGTCTGACAGTGAGAGCACTTTGAGGTGAATATATTTTGAAATGATACACAGAGAGGAGATATGATTGCCCCTGGTATAAACACAGGGTCAGTGAACAGCTCCTTCCTCTGAATGAGGGCAGATTTAACACTCTTCTCCTGAAACCCGACTCTGCTCTGGAGCCAGAGGGGTCTTAGGTGTAAAGGCCCAACGAAGCTTGATTATACCCAGCTAGCAGATAACATTCTGAGAACCATATCGTTTCTTAGAGCTTGGTGAGAACGTGGTTGTCCTATGTTTACAACCTTCCCACAACTTTCTGGGAATGGGCCAGGATAGTTTTTTGACATTCTCATCACATTTAAGGAACTTGACAAAAAACTGTATTTGCATTAACCCTTTACACTCATGGGAATTGGCCTATATGGAAAGAAATGTTCCTTACAGAAGAAATATAAAAACATATGCATAACCATGGTAGCAATTAAAAGGGAACAGTTGGAGATTATGGGAAAATTATTAGACTAAAGGTGAGGTCAAAACAGTTATTCTGACACAAGGCTGAATCCAGACATTAAACTGCTGATTTTATGTGCATTTTAAATTTACTGTACTTTTTTGCCACATTTGTTGATAACAAAATCTGAAAATACTCAGTTTTTGGGTACATTCTGCAACATGAGTGTTTGAGTGAGAGGACTAACTGGTGTCTCCAAGTGGCCACAAACCTCTCCAAAGTGTGCATTAGTTCCTAACATAATTTCAATGCACTTTTATGACTCAAAGAAGAGTCTTCAACTATAAGGTGTTTTTTTGAGCTCTCCAGGCTGTGCTATTGAGGAAGTATAGGAAGCAAACTTGTAGCTGTTTAGTATGGAGCACAGCCCTGCATCCCGCCATCTGACTATTACTGTTGTTGTTTACGCAGTCCAAAAACAGTCTATTATAAACAGCAATCTGGTCAGGTGGGCATCATTTGAAAGCGTGTTCTATTGCAAACACAGCTAGCTAAGTTACAAAATACAATCTTACAGTGTTAGGCTTTCACAAGGCAATTCAGAGAAGCAGATCGTAATGTTGGTGTGCATAGTATAGAGTTACTAGACCAAAAGATGGTGGACACCTGCTCGTCGAACATCTCATTCCAAAATCATGGCATTAATATGGAGTTGGTCCCCCCTTTGCTGCTATAACAGCCTCTACTCTTCTGGGCAGGTTTTCCACTAGATGTTCAACAGGAAAGGGCCTTCCCCAAACTGTTGCCACAATTTTGGAAGCACAGAATCGTCTAGAATGTCATTGCATAATGAATTAAGCATTAAGATTTCCCTTCACTGGAACTAAGGGTCCTATCCCGAACAACAAAAACAATGATGGCAAGCTTTACACCACTCCAGCTGAAGCTTGGCATTGCACTTGGTGATTTTAGGCTCGTGTGCGGCTGCTCGGCCATGGAAACACATTTCATAAAGCTCCCGACGAGCAGTTCTTGTGCTGACGTTGCTATCTGCAGTGAGTGTTGCAAATGAGGACAGACGATTTTTACACACTATGCGCTTCAGCACTCAGCGGTCCCGTTTTGTGAGTTTGTGCAGCCTACCATTTCACGGCTGAGCAGAAATTTGATGAACGGACTTGTTGGAAAGGTGGCATCCTATGATGGTGCCACGCTGAAAGTCACTGAGCTCTTCAATAAGGCCATTCTACTGCCAATGTTTGTCTAAGGAGATTGCATCGCTGTGTGCTTGATATTATACACCTGTCAGCAACGGGTGTGGCTGAAATAGCCGAATCCACAAATTTGAAGGGGTGTCCACATACTTTTGTATATATAGTGTATGTTGGTCAAGTGGCTAGCTGCCGGCACAGACTTTTATTGCAGTAATGTTGAAGGGCTCTGGCTAGTAATACTTAGCCAGATAGAAGAAGGAAGTAAGAAGCTAATGTTCAACGGAGCCTGACTCAGCAGGAGCAAAAAATAGGCTACTAAGTTCTCATAATAACTTTGCTTTTCAGAGAGGAGGCTACTGAGCCAGACAGTGATGTGGCGCTAAGTGGTTAGGCTGAGGCTGGCTGCAATGCATGCAGGAGGAAGCAGAGGAGACAGAGACAAATGCAGCTCATTTACTGCATTTCTGTACAATTTAAAAACTGAAATGCTATTTGGAGAACACATATCCTATTAGCGATACAGTTGTACTGTTCCAATTGTAATGAACATCACTTAAACTCAAACCCTGGTAACGGCCCTGTTTAAAGCATTTCCCTCACTGAGACAACAAACAATTTGCCCAATTGACGGAGGCAACTTCTTGCCGCACGCGGTGTTCAAGTTCAGAACCGCTGTCAGTCAAAACCCATACTGAGCTGTGAAGCGGAGACCTTGAGCTCTGACGTCATGTATACTTACTGTACAGCCACTACGTTCCAATTTAGGCGCTTATCAGTGTCCAAATATGCCATTTTCAGCCTGTATAGGGTACAAGTGCAAAGAGCTACCAGATTGTTTCCTAAAAGTTCAAACATGGTTACATTTAATTTCATTGTTTGTAATGTTCAAGGAACGTTCGCCAACTGGTTTGACATTGGGAATGTTCTCAAATAGTTCAGAGAACGTTCAGAAACAACGTTCTTCTGTAGGAATTTCAGTACTTTTCACAGAACATTCCACACAAGTTCCCATGTGGTTCTTTTTATTGTAATATTTTAACTACATTCTGGGAACGTTCTCAAAAAATGGTGTGACCTAAGCGATGTTCTCAGAACGCTCAGAGAATGTATGGTTCTCTTTTATGTCAGTTGTTGGCAAAATTCTGTAAATGTAAAAAAAAAAAAAAAAAAAGGTATTTCTACACTATCAATTAGCTCTAAAAATCTTCCATTAAAACCACAAGAAAGCTTTTGCAACATTTTTATGAGAATGTTGTAAGAATGTTAATTAAAAACATACAAATACATTCCGTTCTCAGAACACTAAAAAAACGTCCCATTAAAATACAAAAGAAAACGTTGTTAATATTCAGAAAATGTTTAAAAACATACAGTGCATTCAGAGTCAACAAAACTCTTCCCATCCACTATCTTGTTAAGTGTGTTCATGTGTGTTGGCCGTGCCCACTAAATAGCCAGACTTGATCTTAATAAGTGCTTGTTTCCTTTGAAATAGGGTCTGTTTGAATGTGTAAAAAAACATGGCATGCTAGCCTTCATTCTGGTGACGCACTAGACTAATTCCAGGGATAGAGAACAGAAGATCACACAGTGCCTTCAGAAAGTATTCACGCCCCTTGACTCTTTTCACATTTTCTTGTGTTAAAGCCTGAATTTAAAATGAATTAAATCTAGATTATTTTTTTGCTGGCCTACACACAATACCCCATAATGTCAAAGTGGAATTATGTTTTTTGAAATGTTACAGATTAATTAAAAATGAAAATCTGAAATGTCTTGAGTCAATAAGTATTCAACCCCTTTGTTAAGGCAAGCCAAAATAAGTGCAGGAGTAAAAATGTGTTTAACAAGTCACATAATAAGTTGCACGGACTCACTGTGTGCAATAATAGTATTTTTGAATAATTACCTTATCTCTGTACCCCACATATACAATTATCTGTAAGGTCCCTCAATCAAGCAGTGAATTTTAAACACAGATTCAACCACAAAGACCAGTGAGGTTTTCCAATGCCTCACAAAGAAGGATACCTATTGGTAGATGGGTAAAAAATACATTGAATATCCTTTTTAGCATGATGAAGTTATTAATTACACTTTGGATGGTGTATCAATACACCCAGTCACTACAAAGATACAGACGTCCTTCCTAACTCAGTTGCTGGAGAGAAAGGAAGCCGCTCAGGCATTTCACCATGAGGCCAATGGTGACTTTAAAATCACAATGCCTGTGATAAGAGAAAACTGAGGATGGATCAACAACAGTGTAGTTACTCCACAATACTAACCTAACTGACAGAGTGAAAAGAGGAAAGCCTGTACAGAATACAAAATATTCAAAAACATGCATCCTGTTTGCAACAAGGCACTAAAGTAATACTGCCAAAAATAAGGCAAAGCAATTCAATTATTGTCCTGAATACAGTGTTATGTTTGGGGCAAATCCAATACAACACATTACTGAGTACCATTCTCCTTATTTTCAAGTATAGTGGTGGCTCCATCATGTTATGGGTGTTTGTAATCGTTAAGGCCTGGGAAGTTTTTCAGGATAAAAAAATAAACGGAATGGAGCTAAGCACAGGCAAAAACCTAGAGGAAAACCTGGTTCAGTCTGCTTTCCACCAGACACTGGGAGATTAATTCACCTTTCAGCAGGACAATAACCTAAAACACAAGGCCAAATATACACTAGAGGTGCTTACCAAGACAACATTAAATGTTCCTGAGTGGCCTAGTAACAGTTTTGACTTACATCACAATATCACATTACAACACAATATGGAAAAAGTCAAGAGGTGTGAATACTTTCTGAGGACACCGTAGGGTCGAATCTCACTGTTGCTGTGTCACAATAAAAAATAAATAAATCATTTGCATGACTAGTGCCTAAAGCAAATGTATGTCTATGGTTCCTACTGTATCTGTGCTTGGAGTTCAAAAAAGTTAACCCAAAATAATTTAGCAGTGTCTTATTGAAACACTCTGTGAAAGTTTTAAGTTATTAAAAAACACCAAAATAACCTTTACATATAGTTCGTAGTGTTAAGAAAACTTTCAATAAAAACCACAAGAGAACTTTAGTAACATTCAGAAAACATTATCAAAATGTTATTTAATTACTTTCAAATAGCCTATCATTTCCATTAATAAAAAATAAAAATAAAAATCAATAATTTTGTGTAGCGAAATGATTTAAGTAAAACGGTCTCAAAACCTCCCTGCAACCTACAACTAAACGTTTCCAAAACAGGCAACATTTTTACTTTACGTTACATTTTATCGGTCAGGAAACGTATGATTTTGTTCCTACGACCAATGTGAAACCAAAAACATATGTTCCCACAACTTCCAAGGAACCAAATGTGCTAGCTAGGTAATGATTGACACCTGTGAAAGAGGGCTTGGGCAAGTGCGAGGATCATATCAAAGAGGATCAGTCGGGGCACACTGTGACCTGACTGTTATTAGGTGCCAAAATGAAATGACCAGTCTACAGCCGCTTCAAGAAATCATTTAGCCAGTCACAACTGAGAAATACATATATATGGATCCTCTCTCTAGGCAACTGTATTTCACAAAAAGCTATCAAGAATAGTAAAAAATAAATTCAGTATTTCAGAGTATTATTCTTACCCGATTTTCTCCCAAGAAAAAGGACTGTTCAATCAGTCATTAGCTATTATTTATTGGCTAATAAAACTGGTTCTGAAAAGGGTAAAAAGCAATTACTGTAAGCAGGATGTATTTTTTTTAAATGTATATAGGAAAGTTGTGTGCTCTTCAACAACATTGTTTTAGTGATATAATATCAGTCCTTTCAAGCATTCCAAGATCTCCAATAAATATTGCTCATTGCATTTCACCTCAGTAGTGGCTTTAGGAATAGGTAATGAACCACTCAGCAGCCTCTACTCTATGCCTGGTAAAGCTATACAGACCATCCACCATTGAAAAAAGAGACATGAAGCACTCTAAACAACCTCTCACTTACATTGTTATAGGTGCTGTATGGAGCTTAGTGCAAAATACATCAGATCTTGACCGTCCAATACCCATTCCCCCAAGTGCAAAAACCATAAGTCCTTTCAAACAAATTTGAGATAAAATGCTACTTTTCACAGCAGAGATTCAAGGTTAGCTTCAATGTTATTCTCTGTTAGATGGATCTGAAGAGCTGCCCATAGGGACCTGTCATTTAAATAGTTATTGTTCTTTATTGTTCCAGTCTATCCCAATGGGGAATGATTATGGGAAAGCTCTGTCAATGTTGACTGTAGGTTTTCAGAGCTTTAATATGATCTTCTTCCGTATGGCTCTCAAACAGCCTCAACGGCAGCTTTTAATCGAGAGGTGAAAAGATTAGGAGTCGCATGAGGTTTATCTCTAATACATAGTAATGTTTTACCTCTAATATACAGTACAGGTTCTGTCTCTTTGGGTGAACCCACAGTGTTGTTCTCCGTTATCTGAAAATGATTGAATGGAAGTGTTGGTCTGAATACAACTGCTTTTACACACAGTAGGTGTTAAAATAACAGAAAATAACAGAAAATATACTCAATCTGCCAACTGGCCCTCTGACTCTTTCACACTGTCTGGGGGAATGCCGACACAGTTTAGAAAGGTATTATCTGTTACCAATCTGATGAGTATACAAGCCAAGAAAGCTTTGAAAATTATTTCAACAAAGCAGGACATTAGCCCTTGAACTATAACAGAGATGGTTGTACTGCATTCACACCTAAACTCTCATTCACCAATAACACAACACTAGCCAAATACTGCACCAGATCTCTCTGTAATAGGGCTGTCAATAAAGAAGAATGAAGAATAGTTTATTGATCTATACTGGACAAAAATATAAACGAAACATGTCAAGTGTTGGTCCCATGTTTCATGAGCTGAAATAAAAGATCCCAGAAATGTTCCAAACACACACAAAACCCTATTTCTCTTAAATGTTGTGCACAAATTTGTTTACATCCCTGTAAGTGAGGATTTCTCCATTGCCAAAATAATCCATCCACCTGACAGTTGTGGTATATCAAGAAGTTGATTAAACAGCAAGATCATTACACAGGTTCACCTTGTGCTGGGGACAATAAAAGGCCACTCTAAAATGTGAAGTTTTGCCACAGATGACTTAAGTTTTGAGGGAGCGTGCAATTGGCATGCTGACTGCAGGAAAGTCCAACAGAGCTGTTGCCAGAGAATTTCATGTTAATTTCTCTACTATTAGCCACCTTCAAATTTTGTTTTAGAGAATTTGTCAGTATGTCTAACCGGCCTCACCACCGCAGACCACGTGTAATCACACCAGCCCGGAGGGGGGTGGTGCCGAATAGTATTTCTGTCTTTAATAAAGCCCTTTTGTGGAGAAAACTCTGATTGGCTGGGTCTGTCTCCCTGGTGGGTGGCCCCTACCCAGTCATGTGACATCCATAGATTTGGGCCTAATACATTTATTTCAATTGACCTATTTCCTTCTGTGAACTGTAACTCAGTAAAATCTCTGAAATTGTTGCATGCTGCATTTATATTTGTGTTCAGTATATTTTCCTTACCATGGAACAATGTCAGAGCACCATTAAAAGTTTTGTTTCTCTGGTAAGCACGGTCCAAATTATAGTTTGGTGATCAACCATTGGGTGTGGCATTACCACAGATTGCATTTGAGGCCTATTTTCTGTATGGTGATGTGTCCTTGTAGGGTAGGATGTGACAGTGGGCACAATGGCATCAGATCCCTCGGAAATGATGGAGCAGGATGGAAGTGTTTTCCGTGTCCTTGGGTACAAAGCTGCATATTGGAACTGTTTATTCTCTTTCTTTTTCATTCTCACTTCACTCATCACTTTAAGTTACCGGCACTCCACAAAGCCTTGGCAGAATGAAATACTCATTGCGAGATGGCATTTTCCTTCTAGTCCTTTCAGAGAATTTGTGACCAAAAACTAAAAATGTATTTGTCTCATCTGTCTTGAATGGTGTGCCCCAAGGCTCTGTACTTGGTCCTCTCTTATTCACTATTTATATAAATGATTTAGACAAAAATGTCCAAAAATGCACAACTTAATTTTTATGCTGATGATACTGTTATTTACTATTGTGCCTCGTCTCTTACAAAAGCTTTCCAGAACATGCAAACTACTTTTTATACTGTTCAACATACCTTGTGTCAATTGAAGCTTATCCTCAATACTGACAAAACTAAACTAATGGTGTTTTCTAATGCAAGAAATAGACCTCTGAACCTTTCACCTATTACTACCTGTCAGGGCAAGGAGATTGAGGTTGTAACCTCATGTAAATATCTTGGAATTTTAATTGATGACGGCCTCTCTTTTAAATAGCATATTCAACAACTTACAAAAAAGATGAAATTGGGATTTTATTTTAGGAATAAGGCCTGTTTTTCTTTTGAAGCCAGAAGGAGGCTAGTGTTAACTACATTTATGCCTTTACTAGACTATGGGGATATTTTATATATGCTCAGTGTTTGAGATCAATTGACACTCTTTACCATGGCACTTTGAGATTTATTTTAAACTGCAAAACCCTTACGCACCACTGCACTTTGTATACCAGGGTTGGCTGGCCTTCTCTAGTCACTCGTAGGCTCAGTCACTGGTATACTTTTATTTACAAAGCCATGTTGGGTTTACTACCTATTTATTTGTGCATTTTTATTGTTCAGAAATGTGGTGGGTACTCTCTTCGTTCGCTGGACTTTATCCTGCTAACTGTTCCAAATCTCCGAACTGAATTTGGTAAAAGGGCTTTTATGTAGTCTGCGCCATCGTCTTGGAACACCTTACAAAATACTTTTAAACTGGAAGAACTTGTCCCGATTGGTGTTTTTAAATCACTGATGAAGGATTTTAACGCTGATTCCCTGACCTGTCAATGTTTTTAATTTGTTGTTTTATACTCTTGTGAATTCAATGGTTTTTACTAGATTACTTATAGTTTTTCATGTTGTCTGTCTGTATTTTTTTTGTAATGACTTGGTGCTGCCTATCTTGGCCAGGGCTCTCTTGAAAAAGAGATTTTAATCTCAATGAGCCCTTCCTGGTTAAATAAAGGTAAAATAAAATAAAATAAAACTGTATGTCTACAGTAGATATCCTTATCCCATCTTTTCTGTCAGTATAGCCTTGTAATTTGCAGCCTCGGTCCTCCAGTGTCAAATAAAATAAAATGGTATTTGTCACACGCAATGAATACAACAGGTGTAGGTAGACCTTACAGTGAAATGCTTACTTACAAGCACTTAACCAACAATGCAGTTTTAAGAAAATCCCTATAGCGGAGCTATATACAGGGGGTACCGGTACAGAGTCATATCTCATCTCCCATGTCTTGGTTACCCTTTCCTCATTAATTGTGCCTCTCCTTTCCCCATCCACATTGGTTGTGCACCCCTATCCTCTTGAGTCTATTTCACTCATGGCTCCCACTGTTGTGTCTCGGCAGTCCTCTGCCCTTTGCACAAACAGATCGATCACTTCCACCTCTCCTTTTTGTCACCTTTTCTGTCCTCAGCTAAAAAATACTTTTCACACTCAATTCAATGTTGCCACCGACCACATCCAATCCTCTCACCTTCCTCATTTGGCCCCTCTCCTTAAATTGAATCCTTCTTCATATTTCTGCCTCCATGTTTGTTCCTTCGAATTCTGACTTGTGACCTCTACCGACCAGAAACTGTTACCCCCAGACACTATCCCCACAGCTCAGGGGTCAGTGGCCCCGCTGAACACTCACGGATGGGTTTTTAAAGTCACAGGCATTCTGGAATCCCCGGATCACTCGTGCACAATAAATGTTGATAGCTGTGTTATAAGGTTAATTTCACTCATAAAACATGACAACTCCAAGTTGTTGACTGAGCCAGACCTTTTACAGGGGTCAATAAAGGAAAATTAATGGAAAGCTGGTGAGCCCGTAGTATGACTCAAAACATACAACCCCCCGAAAGCAATGCTTAAACTAAAGGTCAACTTTAAAAGACATATTCTATGGACATGATACCAGATGTAAGTCCAGAATGACAGTTTAATTGCATAGGCATGGTCATCCCTATTGTTCCAATAATAAATCTCAGCAGTGCCCATTTTCCCCATTGATGGAATCTCACCGGTGATCCTCTTATCTCCTTGACAACACTGACACTAACAGATAGGGAAGGTGGAAGAGACGGAAGGTCACTGCAAAGACATTTGTGACTCCTGAAATAACAAGTTTGGATCTCATAAAGCAGAAATAATGGCAATACGCTCCAGATCAGTGGGCCATACGTATGCCCTTGGCAGCCACAGAAAGCGGTCTGTAGGAGCTAGGTTCAGACGATTATTGGGCCGGGGCCCTACTGAAGTGTCTCAATCAACAGGGAGATGAAACTGATTCTAAGGGTTCTTGACCATGGATGAGTATCTAATGGAAGAGAGTCCTCGAACGCATGGACAGACGTTGATAGTGCTGAGTACCACTAAGACCAAGGTGTCATTAAGGGAAGGGATTATACTTAGATGACAGTCTGTGGTAATGGCTTCAGTGTGAAGTGAAGGGTAAGCAACAAAGTGTTGCATCATGCTGAGGTTTTTGGGGGATGTTGTTCTGACAGTGGCCAGACACCTGCTTAACCACCCCAGCTGATGAAAAAAACATGACGTAAAAACTACACAACATATTAAATCTGATCGCGTTGTAACGAAAACCAAGCAGTGATAATAATAAGCTCTGATGGGGTCCTCTTATGGCCCATCGATTTCCAATAGGCGAGATCATAAAGACCTGGAGGGGTAATTACACTGTGCATGCAGAGGTCGTCCTGAGCAAATATCATTATCGTCAGATTAGAATGAAAGGCTGGCGCAGGTTGTACGCGGCGGGGTGAAGGAGACCCAAAAGAGACGCCAGGGGAGAGGCATCTCTCACACGCCTCTGACCCCTCATCTGTTTCCACGTCCCCACCTGGCTCCCGCCTAATCTGGGCGTCACCTCCACAGGTCAGACCCTACATCACTCTGACACAAACAAGGGGACTCCAGGTCAGAGAGGCAGACCCATTCATCAGTTAGAGACAGGGCTGATGATGAGGAAGATAGCCCAGAGTATCAACAAGATGAACATGGAGATAAGAACATACAGAGGACAGGCAGTCATATTGTTGTTATTGATTCATTACAAACTGGCAGGAGGGTCTTCATGAATCATCCCATCATCTTTAAAGATACCGTATGTTGTCTAACAAAAAACTTACAGTAGAATGTGTGAAATACTGTATGTGTTCCTGTTTCATAAACTGGGCCGAAAATAAGAGCATAATTTCTCTAACTGTGCAGAATGTTTTGAAAAATACACATCAGGATACTGAGCATACTGTACTTTCAAACTGTATTTTCATCGTTTCTGAGGTTCATTAAAAGAAAGGGCATGACAGTTGAGCATGGCGCCCTCGAAAGCAAACTGTGGCTGTTGTTCATATCAAGTGCACAGAAGAAGATGGTTGAATCATGGTTGACTGGTAGAGCCCTAGCGTGTCCCCGTCTGTGGAGGCAGAGTTTCTGGGTGCCCCAGTGAGAGGTTGCCGTGCCACTCTGACGAGCCTCTGACGTCTCTATTGGTGGAGCGCAGCGTGGGAGCTTGCTTGGCCGCCTACATTAACATAAACAAGCCGTGCTGCTAGGGTCCGCCTGTCAGGGGCTGTCACCGAGGAGGACAGAGGAGAGCTGCCTCTGCATTAACCTCCAAGCTTATCTCCCTCTCTCCTCGCCCCGCAAAAAGTGGGGATTAGTTCTCAGTTAGGAATTGCTTTTGGCTCCTTGTCACTCCTGGACGATTATTGAACCCCCATTTCCGAGGCTATTATTCTACCCTCTTCTGCCACTTTCCCTATGGGAGGGAATCCCTGGTGTTTCAAGTCATATTTTTCTCCCCAGCGCCACCGCTCACCCTTCTCTCCTGTCGGTTAACCCACATCCACCTCAGGTTGAGGATTTAGCAGTTTCTTGGCATTCCTGCCTAAGTATTCTCCGTGGCTGCCATGCCACCTCCGGGAGAGCCAGTCACTGCTGCAGCGTCACTGATGGAGACACAGCGTGAAGGCGAGAGAGACTCCCCTCATTCACCACCTCCATGCTGAGTGCGGGCTGAAGGTTGTCCCTGTCACAGGGGGGAGAAAAGCCACAGTTCAACTCTTCTTCCTCGTCTGTAAACCTCAACCACCCAGTGGAAGGCTATGCTGTGTGGTACTGTGTGGTGGTGCTCCACGGCTATGTCTGCCTGCCTGGCTGTGTGGTGCTGTGTGGTGGTGCTCCACGGCTATGCCTGCCTGCCTGGCTGTGTGGTACTGTGTGGTGGTGCTCCACGGCTATGTCTGCCTGCCTGGCTGTGTGGTGCTGTGTGGTGGTGCTCCACGGCTATGCCTGCCTGCCTGGCTGTGTGACGCTGGGAGAGACTAATCCATATCTCCAGACCTCAGGCCTAATGAAACCGACTGAATGTTGGATGGTCAATAGATGCTTAATTACTAACGAGAGTAATGACAATAACAATCACATTCTCTCCTGGCTGACATAATTAAGAGAGGCATGAAAGGCATACCAAGGGACAGCTGCCTCTGAGCAAGCCAGTAATTAGTGCAGGGGCTGAGGAGGCAGCTTCCGGCTAAGATACATTAGACAACACCAGGTCAGTCCCTTCCCATTTATTCAAACTTCTTTGTGTCCTTTCAGGGTTCAGTGAATGGACATAGTGCCAAACTGTGGCTAAGTTAAGCTACTTCATGTGTTCGGATGGAGTGCGTGCTGTTATACAAACGTTGTTGTTTTGCTGTTCAACTTGCTTTTCCCTCATGGCAGCGGAGGCTGCAGCGCTGCCATGTGTGTCAAACCTCCTCCTCCTGTACTCAGCCACTCTGGCGGCACAGCGTGAGACCCAGGGAAACACTCAATTTCTGTAATAGCCTGGAATGGAGTAAATATCACTCGGCCCCGGCGTTTACTCATTCAAGCTCTGTTATCGCTTGCTGCCTAATTTTGTGGGGCACCGACAAAGGCAGAGGGCGTTTCCGTGGAGAGGGAACCCTGACGTGTTGCTGCTTCCCTTCACTTCGCGCTCTGTTCATTTCACAGCAATTATCTTGAGTCATTCCTTACATTCAGCCACAGAAACTCAAGGGAAAGACCCAGCCACTAGCTAATTGCTTTCAAATGGAAATACAAAATAATCACACGGCTACTTTGTCAAAATGACTCCTGTAATGCAGCATTTGGCTGGGGAAATTGATCTGGGACTCCTTTTAATGTACCGTTTACGACGCGTCCTCTGCCATTTCATGCTCAAACCTTTTTCCAAAAATCCCTTGTGAAATCCTGGCCTTGCTTGTTTCACAAGCTGCACTTCCCATCCCAGCTCATTTGTGTAAAAAAATACGATATTTTAAGGAATGTTTCACCCAGAACTCTTTCAGAGAGGTAATGTGGTATCCTGGAGCAGGTTCCCCTTTTTGTTTTATGAGTCTCAGCATGTTTCCTCCTCTTTGAAGCTGGGGAGTGCAGTGTGGATGGGCGGTGGCAGGCAGGCAGGCAGGAGGAGGCAGCTGCTGTGAATCTCCATGAGAGGGAGAGAGCGCCATTGTGAGAGGATCTGTGGAGAGGAGCATTATGGAGGAGCTCTGAGTCAGAACGAGTGAGGTGGCAGGCGGGCGGGCAGGCAGGCAGGCAGGCAGGCAGGCAGGAGGATATTATGGGGATGGGGGTGTGTATGCAACCCTGTTCTGTGGGCGAGAATAGAGTATCTCCCGGTTACTAGATAATTATCGTCAGCTGTCCTGTCTCATATAGCATCACTCAACAGACAAATTGTCACGTCCTGACCTTAGTTCCTTTTTTACGTCTCTATTTTGGTTTGGTCAGGGCTTGAGTTGGAGTGGGCATTCTATGTTTTTCATTCTATGTTTTGTTCTCTGTGTTGTATTTCTATGTGTTTGGCCTGGTATGGCTCCCAATCAGAGGCAGCTGTCAATCGTTGTCTCTGATTGAGAACCATACTAAGGTAGCCTGTTCCCACCTGTGTTTGTGGGTAGTTGTTTCCTGTTTTGTGGTTTTTCACCTTATAGGACTGTTTCGTGTCGTTCACGCTCTTTGTTGTTTATTGTCATTCAGTGTTCAGTTTATTTAATTAAATTTACAATGAACACAATGATTCCTATTCCTCATCCTCAGACGAAGAGGAGAGCCGTTACACAAATGTAATATTCAGTACAGGCTTAGAGAAAGACAAAACATTTTTGGGGCGGAAATGAAACAGAACTATGGACTATAAACCAGCTTGTAATCATTTAGAATGGTTTGAACCGCTAAATGCAGAAAGACAAGTTATCTTCTATGAGTATGAGCATTTTATTTAGGTCAATAAAGCCAGGACTTAGCAGTGGTCACACATAATACCATGGTCAAAGTTGTACTACAGCTTAAGACATATTTTAATACCTTCTACAATAATACTAAAACAATGATATACCACTTTAAGTGTTCCTGGATGGATATTTCAGGTAATTCTTTCTCTGAATTCCTGTTCAGACTGAGACTACGGAGGCTGCTTTATCTTATGTGGAACAGACACACTTTATCGTTGCAGTCTAAATGCACGTAAAGAAATGATTAAATATATGGTACAGAAACCAAAATGTCACAGTTGAGCTCCCTTTTGAAGCTTTGTGTAAAACATAAAGGCACATAAGAAATGTTAATGAATTGTCTGTGGAGTAGAAGATCAGAGGAGCCAAACGAATTTCATATCACACCTAAAGACCTGGCATTTAATTAAAGTGGCTTGAAAAATGGCTGCCTGGTCGGCTGACAACGGCTTCTCTTGAAACAAATTAAAGAAATCAATTACTTCCTTGTGAAGGTGTAAATCCAGAGCACTGGAGCCACCCAGTGCCACAGAGAGCCACCAGGCCGAGAATAGAGGAGCACGGGGAGGAGGGGGGAGTACCATGCCACATCTGACTAGAGCTGCTGCTGCGTCTGGAGTTTATCACGTCAACCTGTTACAGGCGGGAGAGACTGAAAGGGCCCACACGCTGGAATGGAGCTGCAAATCAGCCCTGGCTGTTGCCTCCAAATGCCTCGCCTCACATACACCTCACTCACTCTTACATCAAGCTTGTTACTTAAGCATCCGAGGCAGAAGCTATGCATGTAGAACACATAGTGATATGACACATACACTACCGGTCAAAGGTTTTAGAAAACCTACTCATTCATGGGTTTTTCTTTATTTTTACTACTTTCTACATTGTAGAATAATAGTGAAGACATCAAAACTATGAAATACCAAAAAAGTGTTAGTGTATTCTTCCCCAAAGCTAACACACTACGGACAAATAACCAGATAATAATATCCCATTTAGCAACACAAAGTACAGGCAATGTCAGATATACAGTTCAAAGAATGACGTTTAGAGAATAATGAAGAAATATAACGTGAAACACACTACGAGCACAATGAGTAGAAATGCATCCACAGTACATCTTTATCTAAGAAATGGTCATCAGTCCTCAGATGAATCGTTCCATCCTAACTCAATATACTGCTGGTCTGCACAACGCTGCTCAGGGCAAACAGAATGTGGCCTTCCTTAAACGTTCATCTCATTGTTATCAAATCAGTGTCATGAAGCACTGACAACAAGCAAACAGCTAATGCAATGCAATGGCATAACCATACAGTGAAGGTCATAGCCTTGTAGTTTGGGCATATATTCAGATTGATGAAGTGCTGACATGTACTTTCAACCGTTACAACGGTAACATTACAGTAATACAGTAATAGCAGCCGAGAGCCCGGACAGAGTGGGACATGTAACGTGCATGAAACATTAAATCAAAGCCGAGCGACTAGTCCTCGAGTGCGAGCATCCTCCTGAACTTTAGCCTTGAGCACTGCCCTGAGCAACGTGCTGTCTTTGACAGTTAACTGGCCATGGTGAGTCTGTACTGTTACTGTAGGTACCCGAGTGTAAGGCTTCCCATCATCCGAGCAACAACAGCGTCCCTCTGTTATGGCCAGGGTGTTTGACAGGTGTGAAAGAGTCCCCACTCTTTACCACCTCTGCCATTTTCCTGTTTCAGTGGGGGCTCCTCTGGAGAATTTTTTCCCCATTTTAACAAAGCCTCCGCTTGACATGACAACACCATGAGAGAGGCTGTCAGCTGCTGCGGGCCTGGTCACTGTGGATCACACCCCATCAGATAGTGCCAAACATCGACAAGGGAGAGGGAGGAGAGGCAGGGAGGGGGTCTGCTATGCTGGCTCTGTTGCTGAGCAATGCCGGCAGGGAGGAATAGGTAAGAGAACTAACCGAAGCTATATTAGTGGGCAAAAAGCCTACATTCAACATCACTACCTCCCCTGCTCCAAACCATAATAATATCCCAGATGCAAAAACATACAAGTGATCAATCTATTGTTTAGAATACAGAGACCACATTTCACACTGTATCAGCATGAGCTATATGAATGTGACATGCAATCTCAACAGAATTAACCATAAGCGCAATTATAGTAGTAGCAGCCGGTCTGACACAGTGGATACTGAGCCAAATGCTTATTTGTGTGCAACCTGATAGAGGGCTATTCATACAACAAATGTCTTTTTACTTACAATTCAAAACACAGCGAGTGGGCTCTCTGAACATTGGCCTGTACTTGACCCCATGATTATCAGCCACCAAACAGTGCATGCTCAAACAAACAGCATGCTAGTCATTTAAACCTTATCGATGAGTACTTGGAAATGAAACCTAGGGGAAATTGTTCAGTTAAAGACTGAACAAAGTCAGTTCATGACAAGGAATACCACATTTAATCTAATGGAATGTTTCAATCAATAACATGTCATGTGTACTGCATCTCTCATAGAAGACAGAGAGCTCCAACTACCAGATGGGTGGTCAGACTGAAAATAAGATCCATACAATTTGAGAGAGTTTCGCTGTATTGTTTAGTGTGATTGTATGCTTAGTTGTAATCTCTATGTGGTGCAATAGTATTATATGGGCAGCAGGGAGTGCTAAAGACAAATAATACACTTTTCCACAAGATACAAAAATAGAGATTCCTGGGGAAATTATAAACAGAATTGTGAGGGTCACATAAAGTTTCCCTGCCCCTGAAGTTCAGTGTGTGTGTTTTTTGATAAAGTTCTCATGGCAGAGAACTGAGAGTCTCCCTTGCTCTCAACAGTCCTAAATGCTCCACCAAATCTTGCTGACGTTGGACTAGGGATGGAGTTAATACGAAACAGCTTCTGAATATGAATGAGGTAAATGAGAGCTGATGAATGTTATCCCTTATCTCCGTGAAGATTAGATATTTCCCTTGAACTCTCGCCAAGGACAAAAGAATGAACCCATTTGAAGTGCTAGCTTGTCAGGGAATTTGATGGACATTGATAAAGTAGCATCATAAACCAGTGAGTGATATACAGTACAGTGTCTGGAAGGGTAAATTATTTGAAGTAAAGTGCTAGAAAGACAGATGCCACAGCCAATAGTTTTGTTTTGTTGGTTGTTTGTTTGTCCATGGTTGGTCATGGTGGCAAATTCCAAATCTAAAAGGATATTTAGCACTAGCCCGAAGCTAAAAACACATTGAGGAGTGAGTTATTAAAAGGAATATGTCTTTGTTAGGGGAACGTAGTGGGAGAAATACTTTCGGTGCTACTCCAAAGATATGATATGTGGCTCTGTTCACGCCAGGTGAACTGAGCAGGGGTTAATGACTTTGGTGAAACTCCACATATTATTCCATGTGTTTCCCTTGCATTCAGTAGCATCTATGAATCACATGTCCAGCCTATGCAAATGGAAGAACCAAGAACACGGATGGTTCCTGATGTTGTGCGATTCTCTCTGGTGTTTACAGAACAACTGAGGGGTATACTACGTACATAGCGAGATGTACCCTCGGCTTTTCTGAAATGAACTAGCTTCAGATCGCTCCACATTCCAGCTCAGGCTACATCCGTACTACAATGGTGGATATTGCTCATCTGCCTGCCACTAACCCTAGCAGGCTTGTAACTGCGCATGCATGTATCGTTGCAGCCTGCAGCAGCCACACGTGGCTAGTCAAACTCTTCATTGAGACAACACTGAAAAATCCGTCAGTGGCACATTTATTTATTTTTTGCTGAAATGATTATGAAATAAAAGTGATCTTGCAAATTCAGCAGGTTATGATGTGAAATAGGCTGTTAGAAGTGCCGTCTTTCTTTAATCACCTATCGTTAATGCCGTCTTCTGACATACTCAATCTCTCCCTATCCCAGTCTGCTGTCCCCACTTGCTTCAAGATTTCCACCATTGCTCCTGTACCCAAAAAAGCAAAGGTAACTGAGCTAAATGACTATCGACCCGTAGCACTCACTTTTGTTATCATGAAGTGCTTACCTGACCCCTTAGACCCACTTTAATTTGCATACTGCCCCAAAAGATCCACAGATGATGCAATCGCCCTCGCACTGCACACTGCCCTATCCCATCTGGACAAGAGGAATACCTATGTAAGAATGCTGTTCATTGACTATAGCTCAGCCTTCAACACCATAGTACCCTCCAAGCTCATCATTAAGCTTGGGGTCATGGGCCTGAACCCCACCCTGTGCAACTGGGTCCTGGACTTCCTGACGGGTGGCCGCCAGGAGGTGAAGGTAGGACACAACATCTCCACTTTGCTGATCCTCAACACAGGGGCCCCACAAGGGTGCATGCTCAGCCCCCTCCTGTACTCCCTGTTCACCCATAACTGCGTGGCCACACACGCAGCTCAACTCAATCATCAAGTTTGCAGAGGACACAATAGTAGTAGGCTTGATTACCAACAACAAGGAGACAGCCTACAGGGAGGAGGTGAGAGCCCTGGCGGAGTGGTGCCAGGAAAATAACCTCTCCCTCAACATCAACAAAACTGAGGCGCAACAGCGCCTATTCAACCTCAGGAGGCTGAAGAAATTTGTCTTGGCCCCTAAGACCCTCACAAACCTTTACAGATGCACAACTGAGAGCATACTGTCGGGCAGTACACCGCCTAGTACGCCATCAGCACCGCCCGCAACCGCAGGGTTCTCCAGAGGGTGGTGAGGTCTGCACAACGCATCACCGGGGGTAAACTTTTAGTCAATGCCACTCCGACATTACTCGTCCTAATATTTATATATTTCTTAATTCCATTCTTTTACTTTTAGATTAGTGTGTATTGTTGTGAACTGTTAGATACTACTGCACTGTCGGAGCTAGGAACACAAGTATTTCGCTACACCCGCAATAACATCCCCTAAATGCATCCTGTCCTTAATAAATATGTAATGTCATAGGTATTTTAATATAACTATTTTTGAACACAAAAAAAAAGATAAATAAAATATTGAATCGGTCGTCATCCTCAAATGAAGGGAATAATTACGCAATGTTTGCAAGAGGGTGGCAATCTGATTTCATTGGTCCTCAACTAGCGACTCGGACACTTCATTCAGGATAAACTGAGTTATGCTGAGGTTTTACATGGAAGACGGCAAACCAAATGTCATTGTTTTCAATGAAAGCATGACGGTAAATACCGCTGAGCCTGGCGGTGAATGCCGTCAGACGGGACTTGCCGCCAAAGTTCAGACTTTAGCAGTCTGCCGTAGCGTTGTTTTCTAACTGTCTGTTTAGTGAAATCATCATAGCAACGCATACCATCGTGCTGGCTTGCTCTTACCGTCACTATCTTTCCTGCATTCTTTTCCCGCCATGCCGACGGGTATGACGGTATTTGCATACCCTGTCTAAACGCAGCATTAGCCTTAAGTCATGCTGCGTTTAGACGAGAGACAGCATTTAACGTCGTGCTCTCATTGAAAACAATGACATCTGGTTTGCTGTCTATCTCGTACCATCTAAACGCAGCATTAGCCTCCCCAGAGAAGGTTAGTTCTGAAGCATTCATTGCCATAGAAAGTTACCTGGCTAACTCCTCAAACCAGCTACTTAGTGTACACCCTGGTTCTGTGAGATCAGGATATCAGGATTCAAGGTTGTTATTAGATTAGGATAGTTCTGTCCTTGTGCTGTTCTTGTCTATTAAGGTTATGTATTATGTCATGTTTTATGTTTTGTTTGGACCCCAGGAAGTGTAGCCACTGTTTAGCAGTAGCTAACGGGGAAGCTAATAAAATACTAAACTAAATAGTAAATACTACCAGGTTACGGTTTCCCTAGAGACTGGAGTTCACTGATGAAGAGGTACATCCTCTCATTTTCTTCTCAATTTTCTTGGCGTCAGGTCGATCATGTACCATCCACACTCAAGGTGAAATCCATACGTGTCATTCCCCTTTGTCAATTATTCACTAGAAACTCAGAAAGACGGATGGACAAACGGACAGACAGACGGGCAGACAAAATGGATTAACGGACAGGCAGACAAAGTCCATGAACATAACAGTCAAGCGGACAGTCTTGTTTACAACATTCTGGAACTGATTTAATATCTTGCAATCACAATAAAAGAGATGTCCTATACAAGCACAGGAACAAACATTGGATGGTAATTACACAGTACATAACAGCATAATCAAGCACTATGCATAAATGTGCTGAGCAAACATCCATCTAATCAACTAGATACTATATGATCAGATAAGATGAAACTTTGATCACATGCTGCTGGCACAGGGAAGGGAAATGTGCTCAGGTGTAATGAGAAGGGGAGGGGCTTTAAGGCTTTAACCGTGAGGTGCTGGAGTGGGTGTATAGCAACAGCCTGCATACCCAAGGATCGGAGTAAAGTGACAGTCTCAGCTCTGTGTCGTACCCACTATGTTGTGGACAGTGAGTCTCTGCCTCCTGTTGGCCGCGTCCTCTTCAGGTGTACCACTGGATAGATACAGCACCAAAGGACAGCATAAAGTACTGCTCGTCTCCTTCGATGGCTTCAGGTGGGACTACGACCGCGATGTGGACACGCCAAATCTGGACACAATGGCCAAAGACGGGGTCAAGGCCAGATATGTGACCCCACCTTACCTCACCATCACCAGTCCCACACATTTTACCCTCCTAACAGGTACCTTCTGTAGATCGATACCCAGGCACATCACTTTTCTACAGGCTCCAAGAGAGCAGTGATTCTGTGGAGGTTCATGTTCATGTCATGGTGGTCCTTTTTTTCTCTCCAATTATTGGATCACAAGTCATTCCCAGTTTAGTTTATAAGAATTGTGAATGTGACTGGAAAAAATGAATTAACTGTAATTCAATGTCCCAGGGTCCAGCAGACTTCAGAGTTGAGTAAGATGATTATGTTGGGAAGGCTGAAGGAGGAATTTATATTTTCCTTCTCAGAAATTCTCATTTTTGACTCTTGAATCATCAGTGCCAGTTTAAAAGACATTTTAACTTCCTTGAAATTAAATTCCTTTAATCTCCAGTGTCGGTCGTAAGACCTTGTCCAAGAAGCGCCATGGCACTCACAGGCTATAAAGTTGATAGAATTTGTCATGTGAATGTGGCAGACTGAATATTGAGAGATTGACAGTGAATCTTTTCAGGGCGCTACATTGAAAACCATGGGGTGATCCACAACATGTGGTTCAACATCACCACAAGTGAGAAACTGCCTTACTATGCTACCCAGTTTAAGAATGAGTGGTGGGACAACGGCACTCTACCCATCTGGATCACAGCCCAGAGACAGGTCAGAATGATTTAAGATGCACCTTCATCTTAAAACATTCCTGCATTTGCTTTACATTAATACAAATCAAATCAAATGTTATGTCAATGCAAATAGTCTGGATAGTCATTTAAATGTCTGTGCATATATGCATGTACGGTGTGTGTGAGTGTTGTATGTAAGACTGTGTGTGTGTAAGACGGTGTGTGTGTGTGCGTGACACCTCTATTCATCCCCATTTGTATATTCAGGGCCTGAGGGCTGGCTCTCTTCACTTTCCTGGCACGCAATCCACCTACCAGGGAGAGACGCAGACAGTGAAGGAAGTGGAACCACGGTTTTATGACTACAAAAACGAGACAAAATGGCAAGAGAACGTAGAGAAGGTGATGGGCACCTGGTTCAGTGAGATGGACCTGGACTTTGTGTCACTGTATTTTGGGGAGCCTGATGGCACAGGCCACAAATACGGGCCTGATTCCCCTGAGCGGAGGGAGATGGTCAAGCAGGTGGACAGAACAGTGGGCTACATCCGCAGCTTGGCTGAACAAAACGGACTTGCCGATAGTCTCAACATCATCATCACCGCTGACCATGGGATGAGCAATGTGTACCGCAACGGCTTGGTGAAGGAGATCACCCTTTCCAGGATCCCCGGATTCTCCTTCAGAGACATAGCCTTTCACCTGGTGGACTTTGGGCCCTCTGGGATGCTGCTTCCCAAGAAGGGCATGCTGGATAAGGTCTACAATGCCCTGAAGGGGGCGCACCCTCACCTTCATGTCTTCAAGAAGGAGGAGATGCCCAAGCGCCTTCACTTTGCTAATAACAACCGCATCCTACCCATCATTCTCTTCTCTGACCCTGGATATGTCATTAACGGGGTGGGTTCATAGTATGTCTCTATAGTATTTAGTAATAGTAGTTCGCTTAAACAAATTAAGACGTTTTTTTAAGGGTTTCCGTCACGCACAGAACCAATTTCATGCACACAAAAAGTGAAATGAAGGCTTACTTTTACTTTTGTGAGACTAAACATGCATATTGTTGTAGACTTTCCAATTCCATGCTTTAATGTGAATTACTGATTAGAGGATTGGCCTCAGTGAACATAGTATGAGCCAAGAAGCTGGTTTAAAAATAACCATGTAGCCTATACAGTATATCTTTAGGCATCTAGAATATTTAATGACTTCTATAATATACAGTACAGTTTGGCACAACCTCATGCATCCCCCTGCATGCATTATGTGATTTCTGATAACATGCAATATTTCAATGGACTACAAATATTGGAATTACCAAGTGAATTTGGTTTGTAGCGATGGAGAAAATGGAATCTTTTAGACCGGAAACAAGGAATTCAACTCTAATCTTAATACATTACAATTTTAATCAAGTGCATTACCACCTTCTCAGGATAATGCAGATTTGGCTGATGGCATGCAGAGCTCTCTAATGCTTCATGAAGATATTCATGCCACAAAATTCAACATTAGCATTTACATTTCGCTAACCCTGCTGCCTGCAACTTTACCACTGAAAGTGCTACATCACTCCATTGAGTGATACTAAATCATTAAAAAATCTGATTCTCATTTTTGCATACGAGAGATGGCCACTACACATCAACATACTGTAAAACAGAAATAGCAAAATAACAAATGTCTTCAAATGCTATACTGACAGTAACCCATCAGAGGAAGTGATTACACCTGAACGTATATAAACTCATTGAAGGCTGTGGTTCCAATGAGGGTATGTGGTAGAGGTCAGTTGATCTTCAGTGTAACGTCTGATTATCAAAATACATAAGTTCAGGGTATTTGACCCTCTTGTGTCTCCTGTTTACGGACCCTTTATTTAGACATTTCAAAAGATGCTCCTCTCAGTTTTATCAAAGCAAATGTTATGCATGTTCAGAGAAGGGTTACATAATATCTATGGTAATTAGACTACCTTCTCCCTGTGTATCTAAATATATCAGGGTATTTTCTGTGAACAAGGTGAAGATAAAAAAAAGTGTCCGTATAACTGTATCGCTTGCTGTTCATACAATCCATCGTAATATCCATTTCATGATCAAAGTATTGTCCTGAATGACCAAAGGAACTGTGTGATGTTTAGGCCTCCTTAGTTTATGAAAGGATTCCCACTTAACCTGATTAACAGTCATTTTAACAGTATGTGTCTAATAATGGAGAACAGGGAAATTCTCCCGTTTCGGTTCTTATAAGCACTGAGCAGATGTAATGGTTGCTCAAGCAACCCTTTCCTTCAGTTAGTCAACATCTCCCTCTGCTGTCCAGTTGAGAGTACATCATAGAAAGACAAGTTGAACTTCAGGCTTCCCATTATGATGATCAATATGAATTGCAACATTCTGATCTTTCACAATTTCACTTCTCCTACTCTAAATGGACTCCTACAGATTTGATCACCCTGACTCTTCTTGGCTCTTTGTCTCTACAGTTCCTCCCAGTGCAGTTCAACACGGGGGAGCATGGCTTTGACAACGAAGAAATGGACATGAAGCCCTTCTTCAGGGCTGTGGGGCCGGCATTCCAAAAGAACCTGGAGGTGGGCCCCTTTGAGACAGTGAACATATACCCCTTGATGTGTCACATACTGGGCATCAAGCCTGATCCCAATGATGGCCACCTGGATGCCACAAAACACATGCTGGTCTCTGCCACAGAGGGTAAGTTTATATCAGGCTAATGACCCAAAAAGTGTGTTACACCTGCTCCTTCATTACACAGCCAAAGTAATCTATTGTCTAACGCAATGTATATAGAATGTACAAATATGCAACAAATTACAAAATTAAATAAAAATGAGATTAATAATGTGTCATTGACATCCATGTACACAAATCAAATGACATTACATTTGCATTACGTCTCGTATTTCAGACCTCCGTCAGGACATAAAATCAAATATCTTTGTTGGATTGGCAGCAGTGGCTGGATTTCTTGTTGTGGTCTTCATAGCTGTTGTGTCATTTAATGCATTCAAGAAGGAGAAAAATGATAGAAGGTATGTATGTCTGAATATTTATACAAATGAATGGGAATTGGAAAATGTGAAGAATACTTGCCTGCACAATCTGATATATAGAAATGTGTGCAATGTGTCTAAGCATGTAATAAGAGAAAAACATAGAAATTGACTAACCACAGATACAGGCTCAGATAGGTATCATTCTCCTAATGGTTAAAGGGCAACTGATACCTCAAACATACAGTATTAAAATAAACAAGCAGACAGATATTTGCCCACTGGCAAGTACATAGAGTTGCAAACAACTTTGCTTTAAATGCTTCATTTCTTTTGTTTACTGCCAATGTTGGATTCCGCCAGTCTCTCCGCTTCTGTCACGGTTTCTTCCTCTGCCATAACTCAAGACAATAATGGACTGATTGGAAGCTTTCTATAGTTAAGGTGTAATTCCTAGAGACAGGTAAACAAACTGAACGAGTCGAGCGGTGGAAACAATCTGTCAGGGGTAAAAAACAAAAAGAACAAGTCAAGTGCTCTGTCTGTTAATACACTTGATGGTCAGGGTAGATATGGGCTGTCAATTAGGGATAGAGACTGATGTTTTGCATGCTGGCTGAGCTCCAGATTGATCTCAATCTGTTCACGTCCTGTTGCTGATTGTAGTTAGCGGGATACTGACTCTGCAGAGGCCTAGTTGGATAATATGGTGCAGATAGGCTACATAAAGTTATACATTCTGTAAACATGAATGCTTGGGTATTAATGATTTAAACGTGTCATTGGTTTAGTCCTCAAACTGAATGTGAAATGTACATTTTAGAGAACTATGATAACCCTGTGTCAACATTCATTCTGAATAATTGGGAAGAAGTAATAATTTTTTCCTATGTTTCAGCTCTGAGAAGTCAGTGCTTCCAGGGGGAAAGGAAGTGACTCAAACTGCCCTTTAAACTGCACCCCAAGTGAAATCTGAAATGGATAAACAAAGGGACGTCACTACTTGTGACAGACTAGTGCATCCCCTCCATGTTGAGACTGACACTCCTGCAGATTGACCAGAGGTTTTTTTCCTTGCGAATGTAAGCCCCTACAGTCACCATGCCACCTGGGACAACTTATGCTTATGACATTTTCTAAAAGGATGTATTTTCTAAACAATAATTGGTGCCATGATACACTGATGAGATCAGTAGACTCCAGCTACACTAAAAGAACACATCTGAAACTAAGTCACTGGACAAAACCAGTTCAAAAAGTGACAAATTGTATACTCTGACATCAGTGCAGACATGCATTATATGAAAGATGGAAATCAGAAATGGATTTATAATTAAACTAGTTAAATTTTGCAAAATCCTGTCAACTAACAAAATAATTGTTTGTGTTTTTGTTCTGGATGGCAGTGAGTGAGTGGAGTGAACCTATAGGTTTCTGTATAAATAAGTTATAGAAATAAAGGAATGGAAATACCTTTCAAGAGTCTGAATGGGTTCTTTGTTTAGGGGGAAAAAATGTACATTAACACTGTGCCAAAGTTTTAGGCAGGTGCGAAAAAATGCTGTTAAGAATGCTTTCAAAAATAGAAAAAATAGACATGTTCATTTATATTTATCAATTAACAAAATGCAAGGTGACTGAACAGAAGACAAATCTGCATCAAGTGAATATTTGGTGTGACCATCCATTCTCTTCAAAACATAAATTCTTCTAGGTACACTTGCAGACAGTTTGAAGGAACTTGGCAGGTAGGTTGGCCCAAACATCTTGGAGAACTAACCACAGTTGTGGATTTAGGTAGCCTCAGGTGCTTCCCGTGCTCCATGTAATCCCAGATTGATCTCAACATAGAGTCTGGGCTCTGTGGGGGCCAGACCGTCACTTCCAGGACTCCTTCACGCTGAAGATAACGACTTTCGCTAAGAACTGTGTGTTTGGGGTCGTTGTCATGCTGTAGAATTCATTTGGGGACAATCAGATGCCTTGTTGATGGTATTGCATGATGGATAAGTATCTGCCTGTACTTCTCAGCATTGAGGAGACCATTAATTCTGACCAAATCCCCAACTCCATTTGCAGAAATTAAGCTCCAAACTTGCAAGAAATCTCCACCATGCTTCACTGTTGAACCTCCGCCATGCTTCAATTGCCTGCACTCTCATTTGTGTACCGCTCTCCAGCCCTTCAGCGAACAAACTGCCTTCTGCTACAGCAAAATATTTCACATTTTGACTCAGTCCAGAGCACCTGCTGCCATTTTTCTGCACCCCAGTTCCTGTGTTTTCGTGCATAGTTGAGTCACTTGGCCTTGTTTCCACATCAGAGGAATGGCTTTTTGGCTGCAAGTCTTCCATGAAGGCCACTTCTGACCAGACTTCTCCAGACAGTAGGTGGGTGCACTAGGGTCCACTTTTCTGCCAATTCTGAGCTGGCACTGCTGGACATCTTCCGATTGCGAAGGGAAGTAAGCATGATATGTCTTTCATCTGCTGCAGTAAGTTTCCTTGGCCAACCACTGCATCTACAGTCCTCAATGTTGCCCATTTCTTTGTTTTCTTCAATAGAATTTGGACAGCACATCTGAAAACCCCTGTCTGTCTTGAAATGTCTGCCTGGAAGAGACATTGCTGATGCAGTATAACTACCTTGTGTGTTGTTGCTGTGCTCAGTCTTGCCATCGTGTATGACTTTAACAGTAAACTGTCTTCAGCAACCTCACCTGGTTAGCTGAGTTTGGCTGTTCCTAACCCAGTTTTATTCCTCCTACGCAGCTGTTTCTGTTTCAGTTAATGATTGTGTTTCAACCTACATATTGAATTGATGGTCATTAGTACCTGTTTGGCATAATTGTTTAATAATACACCTGACTATATGTCTACAAAATCCCTGACTTTGTGCAAGTGTACCTAGAAGAATTGATGCTGTTTTGAAGGCAAAGGGTGGTCACACCAAATATGGATTTGATTTAGATTTTTCTTCTGTTCACTCACTTTGCATTTTGTTAATAGATAAAAATTAACATGTCTATCTATTTTTACAGTATTTTTTCACACCTGCCTAAAACTTTTGCACAGTACTGTATTTCTTGACATGACCTTACAGATATATTTTATATATATTGTCATTTGATGATATATCAACTGGATTTAAGATGGTGATTACTAATTGTTAAAATAATATGTGAAAATACAACACGTGACAAGATAATTATCTAAATTAATAGGAAATTACATTGAAAATCTGCATTTTAACTTTTTTAATTATACTGTAAATTATGACAAACTATCATTACAGGTCATCATTATGCTAGTGAACATTACCAGAAGAGTAATACAATTAGAATAAAGTAACAGGCCTGACTAAAGGCCTTCCATTTTAAATAATAGAAAAGGAATTGGGTATGGGGGGGAAGTTCTATTTTTCATACAAGGCTTTCAGTAACATATTTTCCAGGGAAAACTGAGTACCACAGTATGAGTCATTATACCCATAAAACCTAGCGGTCAAACAGGGAAATGGGTTCAATCATTTTTCCACCATTCATTTTTCCCATAGGGGGTTTTAGTAACACTTAAAATAAGGGCTGTGTTTTGTGTAGGCTTACCCTGGCGTGAGATGTTGATAACCATGTAAATCTCTCTTGGACAAGGTGACTTTTATCAATACATTTGCCTGTATTTACCCCACAAAAATGAAACAATAATTAGCTACAAATACTATGATGATCTGGACGAGACTGCCGAATCGAGGCAAAGGTAAGAATCTCTGGATTAACTATCTAATGTTGGCTAAATGTAGTAATGAATAAATTGACTAAACTTCTGTTAGACAAGGTGTCAGCTAGAGATGACTTGCAGGGCTTTGTAGTATTGCATGATGCTAATTAGCATTTTCGAATCAGAGAGTAAATAGAGCCGATTATATTTATAAAAGTCACCTTGCCCGAGAGGTTTATATGTTTTTCAATACGTTATGGTTATGTTGTTAGGAATTCGCTGATATGTGGACGCACGTGGCATTTCGGAAACAAAAAACGACTTTATATTGTTGTTCAGACACGTATCTGCCCTTTCATTGGCTATAATGTTCTCACCTGATCTGGCCTCCTCCCTCCCGCCTTCCATCTTTGAGGACATGCAGTTCCATTGCTTGAGCGGTCACTCGATTATCTTGTCAATATAATTGAACATTTTTGACCACAATATGTGAAAACGATTTGATTGGTCACACGTCGAGGTGTGACGTTTACAGGGACGGTAACTGCCAAGGGACAAGCTTCGAGAATGCGTTTTCTTTCCGCCCTCTTTTCCATTCTTTTCATAAAATACTAGAGTAGGCAAGAGCGAACATGGAGGAATTGAGCGCCGTAGGAGAACAGGTTTTCGACGCTGAATGCATCCTGAACAAACGTCTAAGAAAGGTTAGATGTTGTCAAATATAATTTTCTCATATCCCAAAATATTTTCTGCCCACAGTTTGGTAACATTTCCCTTCTCTATTTTCGCAGGGGAAGTTAGAGTTTCTTGTAAAGTGGAGGGGATGGTCATCCAAGTAAGTACAAGTGGTGCTGCAGCTGCGAGTGCAGCCTCAAACAATGAAAACAACAACAACGTGTCGCTTTTTGCTTCACTGTTGTAGTAAAATGATTCATACATTACCTAAATTCGCTCGAAAACATGCTACACGTGAAAACGAGAAATTATTGTTTTACGCTTGCCTCCTACTACTACTACTATTATTATTGGTTTTAAGGGTTGGAAATTAACCTAGTTAGTTATGCAAATCAAACAGATCGTTTAGGGTTTTGGTTTCTCGTATTCAATATCTGCTGGTTTGTCTATTAAACATTTTCTCAGTAATTAGGCCACACATACTAGGCTATAGAAACTCATATTTGATCACTCGCTTACTGGAGCTCTAGCTAATGGTTTATCAACCTAGCTTTATATTATATGCTTTATTGATAAATAAATTACAAGCGGGAGTTGGTAGAGGTTTGGGTTGGGAAACGTATGCCGTGTCTCCAACACATCCCACAAACTACAGTGTCCAGTTGGTACACTTGCCTAATTTTTGTGATGGTTGTTTAAATGTATATGATAATGTGATATCGTTTATTTATTGCCTAACGTGACTCGGTAGTATACATAGAATCTTCGTAAATCAGTCTTCCCCCCCCCCCCCCCCCCCTTTCGGGCTCTCCAGCTGCCAGCGCGTCCTTGTCACAGTTGCCCTTTTCCCTTGTCCCTTCTGTTTCATTGTTGCTATTAATCCCATCATCAATGGGCATTCTGCCTGTCACTCACACCCCGTTCTTAACCCAAATCCTCACATTGCTGTCGGATTCTGCCAGCGCCATCGACTTGGTCAAGTTATTTACGTGTTGTGATATAAACAGGTAAGACGTGGTTGGTGGAAATTCTAATGTGCATGCCAATGCGCGATCTCTTTCTACATTAACTCAGTATTGGCCCTTTTGAGATTCTCTGATTCCTGTGAAGGCGGCAGATCCTACACACTTGGTTTTAAATAAACTTCTCTCCTTATCTTCCCCCTTTGCTATGTGGTTAACCCTCCCACTCATAGCTCTTTGCATATGCCTCTTATCTCTACACTAGGTTACACTAGGCCTCCTTTCTCTAATCACTATGTTAGGTTACACTAGGCCTCTTATCTCTACACAGTCACTAGGGTATAGGTTATACTGGGTCTCTAGTCACTAGGTTAGGTTACACTAGGCCTACATTTCATTAGTGGTACACTGGTCCAATCAGTGCATTGACTAACTTGTATCATCAACTTTTACCAAGAAGTACTACAATGTGGACCTTTTTAAGTTATTTTAGTATTTTGATGGACATATTTTCCCTTTGCTTCAGGCACAATAGCTGGGAGCCCCAAGCGAACATCCTTGACCCAAGATTATTGGCTGCATTTAACAAGAGGTGAGTTTCTATTTGCCCAGGACCTCACTGAGTGAGCTATCCACTATATCCAAACAATGCCCTCTGAAATACTCAGGCAGGGGTTAATAGTGCCCCATTCAAGCCAATGTGGAGCCCACAGATCGGCATACAATCTGTGTTTTCAGGCTGTAAACACATCGATATGAGTTTAGGTTTCCCCAACCCTTCAAGTTTTATTTGATGGTCGTTCGGTTCAATATACATTTTATATAAAAATACATTATTTTGAATTGGTAATGGATAAAATAATGCATTTGTAAAATAAAAGGAGTCATAAGTGCCAGTTAATCTTAAAACTGAAGCAGGGAAAATATTTCATTTCAAATGTATACTTTCCTTTGCAAACATACATTTGTAGAAGGATAACAACAATTTAAATGCATATACAGCAGGAAATGAGGGGGTAGAACAAATACAGGAACCAAATTTCCAAAAGTGAAAGCGTATCTAATGATTTCAGATGAGCATCTGGGGAATTTTACTGCAACCCCCGATTTGTTTTTGCCAAGCATTGGGCGTTGCAAGACCAGACAATACTTCACGAGATGTTACTTGTAAAAAATTCTGTCTCGCCACGAACACACAGTCCATATGTCTCTGTCAAGAAGAAGGCTACAAGTCTTGGATCACAGTGTGTTTAGTGATAGAATACCCTCTCGTCAGATGGTTTCCAAAACACTCAACAGTGCTCGGTCTGTATCCTTGACTCCTGCTCTACTTCTACCATAACTACTGCTTATGAATGTTTCCTATATATTGTTTTTACAGTGAACAAGAAAAGGAAATCCTGATCTGCAAGAGAGGGAAAAGGCCGAGGGGGAGACCTCGAAAAGTTGTGGTATGCTTTCCTCAAGACCTTTACAAATATTGAAAAGTATTTTCTACCAAAATGTCATAAATATAATGTAATATGACTTCTCTCTTCCTCATTTCAGGAAACTGTGCCTGAAGTGTCAAAGTCAAGCAGCTCTTCGTCATCGTCATCTTCGTCTGGCTCATCATCGTCATCTTCTTCCTCTTCCTCCTCATCGGATGATGACGACGATGATAACAACGATAGAAAGGCAAAACCGGGTCCCAGAACACGGGAGCTCCACCCCGTCCCTCAGAAGAAAGCACAGATTGTTGTGGCTAAGCCAGAGCCCCCGAGGAAGAAGCGAGGCAGGAAAGCACTGCCTGCAGAAATGAAGGCCATTCAACAGAACAAGGGCCAGCGCAAGATCATAAAGACAGTTGCCAAAGACTCCCCTGCAGACCTCCGAGGTGGAATCAAGAAACCCTTTCACCCAGCCAGCTTCACCTTCATGGGTTTGAACAGCAGAGGCCCTCTGAGTGTCCAGGGCAGATGTTCCCTGGCCCAGGGTGGGACTACTAAAAACTCCATGAACACTGCAGGCTCTGGCCGGTCAAATACCTTAGCTTCTCTCTCTTTCAACCAGAGATCCAACCAGAGCAAGAGTCAAGCTTCTGACTTCAAACTGTCGGTCTCTGAAGTGGACAGTGGAGCAGGTTTGGACTTAAAAACGACTGCAAGCAAATCTCCTGGCGTAGCAGCGTTGAATTTGCATAACTCCAAACTCTCAACCAGCAATGGCAACCTGCAAGGAGCTTTTCAGCCACAGCTGGGTTCCCACAATGGGCAGAAGAAACCAGATGCCCCTGGGCAAACACCAGTGCAGCAGGTACCCAATAACAAAACTGCTGCCCCCTTCTCCACTCCTAAAGGCCCTGCCAACCAAGCTGCAAGCCTTCAGGCACTAAACCTGCAGAGTGTGAACAAATCAACACCGGGCAACGGTACTCCAGGCAATGGCACCGCGCCAGTGTCCAACCTGCGAAGCACCGCCAACCCAGCACGGAAAGACACAGTTGGTCAGTATGATCTAGAGAAAAATCCTGTCCAGAGTCCTGCCACGCCTGGTGGACAACAGCCCAGAAAGAACCATCCTGGAGTTGATAAGGTCAAAGCGGAGGAGATCAGTGAAGCGGGTGTCATGACAGAGAGGCCTGAGAGGCTGACTACAACAAGGGCCCAAGGGAGGGTTGAGAAGAGCATTGTCCAGAACCCCTCCACAGAGGCCAGAGACATCCTGGGCAAGCGGGAGAGATCTGCCTCCAAAGACAGTGGCAAACAGGCCAAGGTCCTCCTGAGTGAGATGAGCACCGGTGAGGAGAGCACCTCAGACTCTGACCAGGATTCTCCCTACCCAAGTAACAGTCAGGACTTGTCCATCTCAGTCCAGACCGGCCAGGACTGGAAGCCCACTCACAGCCTTATCGAGCATGTGTTTGTTACTGACGTCACTGCCAATCTTGTCACTGTCACAGTCAAGGAGTCCCCAACCAGTGTGGGCTTCTTCAACATACATAATTATTGACTGAATACCGGAAATTGAGCTACCTAGCAAAGGGGCTGCAAAGTAGACAGCAGAGGCCTTAAGTGGGGTATTGAATGAAGTAGATAAGTTAGAGCAGTGTTAATGCACATAGGTTTACTGCAGTGATGCGAAGTTTCCCCTTCTCTACAATGTATTCATCTGAAATCTGCAGACTTACTCTTTTGCTTTGCACCGTTAGTAAGACAATGTACTTTTGATATATTGTACACATGAAACAAAACAAGCTAATCAACTGGAGGAAAGCTTTGTCTTACGGGAACTATTCAGGGCCAGGTGTAAACTAGATTGGTAGCTTGTTTCATTACAAAGTAGTAATGCAACTCTTAGGGATGTCATTATAATGTAGCTACCTCTAGTTTAATCCAGCTCTCGTTTTGTATTCAATATTCTTGTGAAGTTCTTCTAGAACGGCAAACTTGGAAGTACTGTTTGGTTTTTTTTCCCTCGAGTATAAGATGTTGTGACCATTACAATCAATTGCCAATTCACATTAGTGTAAAGCACTGTAGTCTTATGTGAAGTGTAAAATTCAAATATGACAAATAATGGCAACATTTTCTGATTTGAAAATGTAATTACTGGAAGAGCTCTTGAAGCTATAACATTAACAAAGAAGTTTGCAAGGCAAACCCAGTGTTGCATTGAGGACCAAGTTCTCATCGGTTGAAAATTGGTTTATTTCCTCAGTGCAGTCAGTCTTATCAGTGAAGTATTCCACCCAGGCTGGAGTACGAGGGAAGAAGATACACTATCTCTGTTCTCCCCTAGTGCTCAGATAAGACCGGTTACTGGCCGAGGTTACTCCTCTCCCTTCAGGTCTGTGCTCCCACAACCCCACTAGGGCATTCACTGGCGGGTGTACTCCTGTCACCACTGGTGATTATTATGGATGAGCCCAGTGAATAATTGCTGGTATAGATATGGCAGGACGGTGATGGACAGCACACCTGATGTGACTCCTCCACTAACCTAGCCATAGTACCCGTGAGGTGCCTCTTTGTGCCTTTATGAGGGCAAGGGATTTCACTACTGTAGGAAGGGTGGAGGCAAAGGAAACCCAACAATGAACTAACTGCCTGGTATTGTTTTTCCTTGGCCACAAAAAAACACCAGATTGAGTGTTTAGCAGCTGGTGTTCAAAGTGTAGGCCGATGAAATGCTAGATCATTTCCTTTGTTACATGCAGTGTGCATACACACACACCACAATCTCATTTACTCGCCTGCATGGGATCAGGAGTTAGGCTCTGCTACCCACAGAAGAAAAATGTGTTTATCTGATGTAACTGAAAAGAAACCACAACGTCTACTGTCTTTCTGCTCCCTAGAGAGGAGTTTAGCTACACCACTTCAACTGAACTCCCCACTCTAATCGTACTCTGCAGACCATGCTTTAAATGTTTTACTAAAATGAATCAACAAAGGCGTTACCCCAAAGAGAGCTAACGTGTCAGGTTTGCAGAGAAGGATGGTTATTCTAGTGCATCTGTTAATTATACACAGAGGTGGTAATCATTGCTCCCTACTTGTTTAAATCTTGCCACGCAGATGCACTGTGTTTGACGTGCAGTTGTGTCATGATGTAACCTATGTGGTAGTGTATTCTTTAAACAAATACAACAAGATATATTTTTGTGAGAATTCTGGAGACACAACATTTGAGTGTGATTTACCTCTCATACAGATCAGAGTAGCTAGGCATTGTCCAGACATGTTTATTCTTCAACTAGATTTACAATACTTACAGATTTACGGTCAAATTGACTAGACTAGGACCAGAAACCACTTAGGTTGTTTTAAGTGCTTGTATTCAGCTGTTTATGTTGATGGTTTCTCTTTACCATAAACACTATTTGAGGCTATCTGGACCCTGGATTTGGAAAAATGTTCTCTCAAATATGTTCATATGCAAACATTACTGACATGATTAATGCATTGTGCCTTGATAGGTGAGATATGACCCTCATCCACAGGGGTTCTTAAATGTTAATGACATTTGACAATTTATGGGATGATGGGGCACTTACAACTGGATTGCTTTGATAATTGTATCTCACATTTGACATTAGCTGGAGCCAGGCTACGGACTCCTGTAACAGTGGTTTTATGTTTTCCTCGCTCCATTTCTCAAACTGTGACGCGAGGGAGTGAAGGCATACAAGAAAAGACCATTGTTGGGCTGTGGTCTTTACACATTTGTAATCTTCTTTTGATATACTAACTATTTCATCTGAAGGCTGTATTCTTCAAACTATTTATTTAAACGAGGTCTTCAGGATAGGACAATGTCACCAATCTTTGTATTGTGCATGTTGTTGTGATATTAACCTTTTAATAAATAGTACTTTCTTAATAAGTCTGGTAATAATTTCTGTTTTCACTGATCATGTTGGGGGTGCCCCTTAACCCTCAACTCATAATTCCAACCCAAGTCATACACTTTCTGTTAATTTGCCTTATTAGAAATTCTGCTGAATTTAAATAGCCAATAGGAGTCTTAATTAAATTATTAGGTACAGTGTCAGTGTGTGTTACAAAAATACTTTGCAAAAATACTCTTTGCAGGAGCCTCCTGAATATAATGTAGTTATTCATTCAGTCACTAGATGCTGCTGTTGTATTTCAAACAAGGCCTATTCAGAATGGGTACTGTTTCTCCCCCTGTAGGTGTAAGAGATGGATGGGTTCACCAATGTAAAGAGGGGTGAGCACTCACTCACACTCACGGGGTTGTGAGACTTGCTGTTCCATTTGAAAAGCACATACTCACATTTTTCACTCTGACAGATCAAATCACTATCTGGTTTAGCTCCTAATTGATCCAAGTGGAAATATATAATTTCCCTTCATGGGGATGTGTGTCTGGCTGAGCTAGTTCCAGTACTGTCATTCAGGGTGTTCTAATCTACAGCCCCCTCCACCTCTATGTGCCTGCTCACCCTGGTCACATCCTCCCTGGCTTTGGATTTAACTTCCACCGTAACAACAAAACAAATGTCTACAGTACCAGTCAAAAGTTTGGATTCACCTACACATTCCAGGGTTTTTATTTTTTACAATTTTCTACACTGTAGAATAACTATGAAATAATACACATGGAATCATGTAGTAACGCAAATAGTGTTAAACAAATCAAAATATATTTTATACTTGAGATTTTTCAAAGTAGCCACCCTTTGCCTTGAAGACAACTTTGCACAATCGTGGCCTTCTCTCAACCAAATTCATGAGGTAGTTTTTAAAATGTATTTTTTATTTCACCTTTATTTAACCATGCAGGCCAGTTGAGAACAAGTTCTCATTTACAACTGCGACTTGGCCAAGATAAAGCAAAGCAGTGCGACACAAACAACAACACAGAGTTACACATGGAATAAACAAACGTACAGTCAATAACACAATAGAAAAGTCTATATACAGTATCTGCAAATGAGGTAAGATTAGGGAGGTAAGGCAATACATAGTCCATAGTGGTGAAATAATTACAATTTAGCAATTAAACACTGGAGTGATAGATGTGCAGAAGATGTATGTGCAAGTAGAGATACTGGGGTGCAAAGGAGAATAAAAATTAAAAACAACAATATGGAGATGAGATAGTTGGGTGGGCTATTTACAGATGGGCTATGTACAGGTGCAATGATCTGTAAACTGCTCTGACAGCTGATGCTTAAAGTTAGTGAGGGAGATATGAGTCTCCAGCTTCAGTGGTTTTTGCAATTCGTTCCAGTCATTAGCAGCAGAGAACTGGAAGGAAAGGTGGCCAAAGAGGAATTGGTTTTGGGGGTGATCAGTAAAATATACCTGCTGGAGCACGTGCTACGGGTGGGTGCCGCTAAGGTGACCAGTGAGCTGAGATAATGCGGAGCTTTACATAGCAAAGACTTATAGATGACCTAGAGCCAGTGTGTTTGGCGACGAATATGAAGCGAGGGCCAGCCAACGAGAGCATGCAGGTCACAGTTGTGGGTAGTATATGACTGCATCCAATTTGCTGAGTAGAGTGTGGTGGCTATTTTGTAAATGACATCGCCAAAGTCAAGGATCGGTAGGATAGTCCGTTTTACGAGGGTATGTTTGGCAGCATGAGTGAAGGATGCTTTGTTGCGAAATAGGAAGCCGATTCTAGATTTAATTTTGGATTGGAGATGCTTAATGTGAGTCTGGAAGGAGAGTTTACAGTCTAACCAGACACCTAGGTATTTGTAGTTGTCCACATATTCTAAGTCAGAACCATCCAGAGTAGTGATGATAGACGGGCGGGCAGGTGCGGGCAGCAATCGGTTGAAGAGCATGCATTTAGTTTTACTTTCATTTAAGAGCAGTTGGAGGCCACGGAAGGAGAGTAGTATGGTATTGAAGCTCGTCTGGAGGTTTGTTAACACAGTGTCCAAAGATGGGCCAAAAGTATACAGAATGGTGTTGTCTGCATAGAGGTGGATCAGAGAATCACCGGCAGCAAGAGCGACATCATTTATGTATACAGAGAAAAGAGTCGGCCCGTGAATTGAACCCTGTGGTACCCCATAGAGACTGCCAGAGGTCCGGACAACAGGTCCTCCGATTTGACACACTGAACTCTGTCTGAGAAGTAGTTGTTGAACCAGGTGAGGCAGTGATTTCAGAAACCAAGGCTGTTGAGTCTGCCGATAAGAATGTGGTGATTGACAGAGTCAAAAGCCTTGGCCAGGTCGATGAATACGGCTGCACAGTATTGTCTTATATCGATGGCGGTTATGATATTGTTTAGGGACCTTGAGCATGGCTGAGGTGCACCCATGACCAGCTTGGAAGCCAGATTACATAGCGGAGAAGGTACGGTGGGATTCAAAATGGTCGGTGATTTGTTTGTTAACTTGGCTTTGGAAGACCTTAGAAAGGCAGGGTAGGATTGATATACTGTAGGTCTGTAACAGTTTGGGTATAGAGTGTCTCCCCCTTTGAAGAGTAGTCACCTGGAATGCATTTCAATTAACATGTGTGCCTTGTTAAAAGTTAATTTGTGGAATTTCTTTCCTTCTTAATGTGTTTGAGCCAATCAGTTGTATTGTGACAAGGTAGGGGTGGAAGACAGAAGATAGCCTTATTTGGTAAAAGACTAAGTCCATATTATGGCAAAAACAGCTCAAATAAGCAAAGAGAAACAACAGCCCATCTTTACTTTAAAACATGAAGGTCAGTCAATGTGGAACATTTAAAGAACTTTGAAAGCGCTATGATGAAATTGGCTCTCATGAGGATTGCCACAGGAAAGGAAGACCCGTAGTTACCTCTGTGGCAGAGGATAAGTTCATTAGAGTTACCAGCCTCAGAAATTCCAGCCCAAATAAATGCTTCACAGAGTTCTTGAAACAGACACATCTCAACATCAACTGTTCAGAGGAGAATGCATTAATCAGGCCTTCATAGTCAAATTGCTGCAAAGAAACCACTACTAAAGGACACCAATAATAAGAAGAGACGTGCTTGGTCCAAGAAACATGAGCAATGGACATTAAATCTGTCCTTTGGTCTGATGAGGCCACATTTGAGATTTTTGGTTCCAACCGCCGTGTCTTTGTGAGACGCAGAGTAGATGATCTCTGCATGTGTAGTTCCCACCGGGAAGCATGGAGGAGGAGGTGTGATGGTGTGGGGGTGCTTTGCTAGTGATCTATGCATAGTCACTTTAATAACTCTACCTACATGTACATATTACCTCAATTACCTCGACACCGGTGCACATTGACTCTGTACCAGTACCCCCTGTATTTAATCCCGCTATTGTTATTTACTGCTGCTCTTTAATTATTTGTTATTCTTATCTCCTACTTTTTTTTCTTAGGTATTTTCTTAAAACTGCATTGCTGGTTAAGGGCTTGTAAGTAAGCATTTCACTGTAAGGTCTACACCTGTTGTATTCGGCACATGTGACAAATAACATTTGATTTGATTTATTTAGAATTCAAGGCACACTTAACCAGCATGGCAACCACAACATTCTGCAGCGATACGCCATCCCATCTGGTTTGCGCTTAGTGGGACTATCATTTGTTTTCAACAGGACAATTACCCAACACACTTCCAGGATGTGTAAGGGCTATTTGACCAAGAAGGAGAGTGATGGAGTGCTGAATCAGATGACCTGGCCTCCACAATCATCCGACCTCAACCCAATTGAAATGGTCTGGGATGGGTTGGACCGCAGAGTGAAGGAAAAGCAGCAAACAAGTGCTCAGCATATGTGGGAACTCCTTCAAGACTGTTGGAAAAGCTTTCCAGGTTAAGCTGGTTGAGAGAATGGCAAGAGTGTGCAAAGCTTTCATCAAGGCAAAGGGTGGCGACTTTAAAGAATATATTTCGATTTGTTTAACACTTTTTTGGTTGCTACATGATTCCATGTTTTATTTCATAGTTTTGTTGTTTTCACTATTATTCTACAATGTAGAAAATAGTAGAAATAAAGAAAACCCCTTGAATGAGTAGGTGTGTCCAAACATTTGACTGGTATTGTATGTTGATATCACATCTCTATGTCCTCTGCCCACCCATCACAATAACATCTGGCTGCTCAACGTCAAATCATGGATGCAAGCCAACTTCTCAAAGCCAAAGAGTAAAAAACAGTGGTGTAAAGTACTTAAGAAAAATACTTTAAAGTACTACTTAAGTAGTTTTTAGTGGTATCTACTTTGTTATTTATATTTTTGACAACTTTTACTTCACTACATTCCAAAAGCAAATAATGTACTTTCTACTCATTTTATTTTCCCTGACACCAAAAGTACTTTGAATGCTTAGAAGGACAGGAAAATTGTCCAATTCAAGCACTTAAAGAGAAAATCCCTGGTTATCCCTACTGCATCTGATCTGGCGGACTCACTAAACACAAATGTTTTAGTGTTGCCTGGTTTCCTTAATATAAGGAATTTGAAACGATTTATACTTTTGATCCATAAGTATATTTTAGCAATTACAGTTACTTTTGATACTTAAGTCTATTTAAAACCAAATACTTTTAGACTTTTACTGAAGTAGTATTTTACTGGTTGACTTTCAATTCTACTTGAGTTATTTTCTATTAATGTATCTTTACCTTTACTCAAGTTTGACAATTGGGTACTTTTTCTACCACTGGTAAAAAGTGTGCTGGAAAAGCTGGGTGATTTCAACATGATTGAGGGTGTCACGGTCTCTCCCTGCCCCCAGGCCTGAAACCTTGGTGTTACCTTTGACCCCACTCTCTCATCTGAGTGTCACATCAAGAACATTGAGATGGTCTCCTTTTTCCATTGAGTTTGCCCCTTACCCAACCTGATGAAGGAAAATGGATACACACCTTTGTGACAAGCTGACAGAACTAACTGTTACCACTATTCTGTGTCATTAGTTCCAGATCCCTGCACACACTTTAGTTGGTTCAGAACTCCAGCCCAGAGCTCCAGCTCAGAGCTGAGCCAAATCCCCAATCCTGGACCCATATCACACCTACAACAGCACTGGCTCCCTATCAAAGATGGGATTGATTCTAACTTAGACATTTCTGACAGTTTCCAAACACCAGACTCCACTACCTCTCCAGTTGCCAGGACTAAGACAACTCTTTATTCCCAACTGAGATCACAAAGAACCTGATACAGCTATTGATTGTATAAAGGATGAAGTAAACCAGGTTAGTGTTTGGCCAGAAATGATCAAACAGCTGATCATCAAACTGTCTGATTGCATCTAAATGCTACAAGAAAAAACATCTTCGAAATCACTAGCCAATGACTTTAATCGTACATTTCAAAAGACAAAGGCATTGTTTATTCAGTTTTAACTGTACATGCTCTTCTCCAACTTGTTTGCATGCCAGAATAATTTCATGAGCGCACATGTAAGCAAACAACACCCCCCAAAATTAAAAAGATAATATTTTGGATGTTGCCATGTCCCATTGGCTTATCAAATTCAATTCAAACTGAAGGCCCTGGGTAACTCTCACCGGAAGAGCAGACACTTGAGGCAGTATTAGCTCCTTTACCATGAAGCCAGGAGTGTAACGTTATGTTACATATCTCCAGTGGAGTGTCACCCCAGTCTCCTGGCTGCCTAGGTCTATTAACTCTGAGTGGACAGTGTCACACTTGACCCCTCGGTGGCATGTGACCTGTAGCCGTGACTGATAAGCAGAGTGTTCTGTGTTCTCTGTTCCACTACAGATATGGTTGGGGAGGTCAGACGGAGGTGTCTTCCTGGAGAGTCGCCTTTCACACAACACAGTGACATAAGTCAGTATTTCAGGAGTCACATCGGCTTCATGACTCATACATCATGGTGACTCCAAAAAGATGACTTGGGTTTAAGTCTTACAAAGGTCAACGCTGGTCAGTTCCCTTTGACTATTGGGCTCAGGGTGTAACATACAGTGCTCATTACTATAAATGCATACAAGTGTATGACTGACTAATGCAGGGATTGTTACTTTGTGTCACGGCCGTCGAAAGAAGCGGACCAAGGTGCAGCGTGGTCAGAGTACATATTCCTTTTATTTAGGATGCCGCCAAACAAAAACAATACAACCGTGATGCTTAAGGGCTATGTGCCACAAACAAAGTAAACTACCCACAATCACAGGTGTGAAAAAGGGCTGCCTAAGTATGGTTCCCAATCAGAGACAATGATAGACAGCTGTCCCTGATTGAGAACCATACCCGGCCAAAACAAAGAAATACAAAACATTGAAAATAGAATGCCCACCCAAATCACACCCTGACCAAACCATAATAGAGACATTAAAAGCTCTCTAAGTTCAGGGCGTGACACTTTGGCCCTCCCTAGACAAGAAGATTACACCCTATACTTCATAGTTTTGTTTGGCAGCACTTTTAAAACTAGTCTAAATCTGTAAAATATCCCCAACCCATTGTGCTTAAATCTATTATGAGTGTGTTACGGACAGTCAAAAGGTCCATGTTAAAGGTCCAATGCAATATTATATCATTTCTGGGTAACAATTAAGTAACTTACTGTGATTGTTCTCAATTAAAAACTAGCTTCCTAGCAAAGAGCAATTTCTCAAGCAAGAATTTTGCTAGGACATTCTGGGAGTGGTCTGAGTGGGGAGGGGAAATCTGAACTCTAGCTGTTATTGACAGAGAGGATTAGACCTCTATTTCTTATCGGTCTATTAATTAATTTACCACTTGGTAATGACACCAGGCAGTCCAAACCTCCATCCCACCAAAACAGGATGACATTTCAGGTGGTCTTTTCCAACAGCTCTTAAACTAAAAGGGCATTATCATAATTTTCACAATACTATACACTATATATACAAAAGTATGTGGACACCCGTTCAAATTAGTGGATTTGGCTATTTCAGCCACCCCAGTTGCTGACAGGTGTATAAAATCTCCATGGACAAACATTGTCAGTAGAATGGCCTTACTGAAGAGCTCAGTGACTTTCAACGTGGCACCATCATAGGATGCCATCTTGCAAACAAGTCAGTTCATAATTTCTGCCCTGCTAGAGCTGCGCCGGTTAACTGTAAGGGCTGTTATTGTGAAGTGGAAACATCTAGGAGCAACAACGGCTCAGCCGCGAAGTGGTAGGCCACACAAGCTCACAGAACATGACCACTGAGTGCTGAAGTGCTTAGCACATAAAAATCATATGTCCTCGGTTGCAACACTCACTACCGAGTTCCAAACTGCCTCTGGAAGCAACGTCAGCACAAGAACTGTTCGTCTGGAACTTCATGAAATGGGTTTCCATGGCAGAACAACCGCACACAAGCCTAAGATCACCATGCGCAATGCCAAGAGTCGGCTGGAGTGGTGTAAAGCTCGCCGCCATTGGACTCTGGAGCAGTGGAAACGCGTTTTCTGGAGTGATGATACTTCACCAACTGGCAGTCTGACGGACAAATCTGGGTTTGGCGGATGCCAGGAGAATGTTACCTGCCCGAATGCATAGTGCAAACAGTAATGTTTGGTGGAGGAGGGATATTGGTCTGGGACTGTTTTTCATGGTTCGGGCTAGGCTCCATAGTTCCAGTGAAGGGAGATCTTAACGCTACAGCATACAATGACATTCTAGACGATTCTGTTCTTCTAACTTTATGACAACAGTTTGGGGAAGGCCCTTTCCTGTTTCAGCATGACAATGCCCCCGTGTACAAAGTGAGGTCCATACAGAAACAGTTTGTGGAGATCTGTGTGGAAGAACGTGACTGACCTGCACAGAGCCCTGACCTCAACCCCATCGAACACCTTCAGGATGAATTGGAACGCCGACTGCGAGCCAGGCCTAATCCGACCTCACAAATGCTCTTGTGGCTGAATGGAAGCAACAATGTTCAAACATCTAGTGGAAAGACTTCCAGAAGAGTGGAGGAAATATATATAAAACACAGGAAAATCACATCTTTGACTGCACTGGTCCTTTAAGCATTGTTTGTCTGTAATAAAAGGAGACTGCTCATTGGGCGATTTCACATGCCTCCAGCCCTCAGCTAATCCCCCAATCCCTACCACCTTTCAATACACAGACACCCCTTTCTCTCACCACCCATATATTTAGACACTCTTAAAACACTGTCACAAAGAATGACTAACTGACAGAAGTTATCATTACAAAGCGCTAGATTCCTTAATTTATAGAGATCCCCATCCCGATACTGTGGAATTTTCCCAAAATAAATTACTGTAAACACTTTAGCGACAGAGGCACTCACAGTGGCCTGGTATGCATAAACAGTATGAACAGTGTGACACAGTGTAATCCCCCCCCCCACCCCTGACTTCATGCCGGTCTGGAAATGTGGAGTCTACCCCCCCCAACTCCCGGCAAAATAAGCCAGACTCCAATCCATCTTACATGGCAATAACACCCTGCCCAAATTGGTGTTGTTTTGGAGACTCCACGGCAGGTTTGTCTCAGAGGACTTTTTTCCACTACAGGTTATTGTTCCAGTGACACTAGTTGAGGAAAGCTGTGATCAGCTATCTCTACTAGATCACATTGTCTATTTTATACATTTACACCCAGTATTCTAATAATGTAATGAAATAGTTGGCAATAATGTTTGTATTTTTGTTTTGTTTCCCCTAAACTTTCGGATTACAACCAGGGGCTGGTTGTATTTAAACTGCTCTCCAACTTTAACGATGGTTGGTACTCGATTTCAAAGGACTGTTTAGAAATCTGATACAACCCTCCAGCAAAGCCTACCTTTTTCACCCACATCTCCTATGGTCTGTTTCTAAATCACTCTGCTGAAGCAGTGTAAACAAATGTCAGTTTGCCCTCTGATATTGAGAGGCAAGACAAGCGGCAGTCCTCCACTATGACAACACGGCCTCAGACAGACGATGTCATCCGTCTTACCTCACTCGCCATCCATCACTGTGCCGGAGTCGACATGTCTGACAGTCCCACTCTCGCTGTTCTAACTGGCACAGGCATCCACATCTGTCACATTTTCCTCCAGGCTTACTTTATTACACCAGATGACCCCCCCCCCCCCCCCTGCATTCATGGACACCTGAAGGGCAAGCAAGCAGAGAGAAAATATATTGATTAGTCTCAGTATCTGATGTAATTTTGGTTCCATAAACACTTCTTCAACTGCTGCGTCAGCTACCTGTACACTCTTAGAAAAAAGGTGCTATCTAGAAAAGGGTTATTTGGCTGTCCCCATAGGGTAGACCTTTGAAGAACCCCTTTTGGTTCCAGGTAGAACCCTATTGGGTTCCATGTAGAACCCTTTCCCCAGAGGGTTCTACATGGAACCAAAATAGTTTTAACTGGAACCAAAAAAAGTTATAATTGGAACCAAAAAGGGTTATCCTATGGGGACAGCTGAAGAACCCTACTGGAACCCTTTTTACTAAGAGTGTATAGAGTAGGACTTGTCCTGAAACTGGGATTCTACAGCCACAAAATGCAATTAGCTGGCAGCTGTGACAACTCCCCAGCTATCTGATATCATGTATTGATACATGAATAGAGAGCCATTAAGGTGGATGTACACATCGACTGGTTGATCAACAAGATAAACAGACAATATAGATAGATTCATGAATATGCAGACAGTCAGACAAACAGGTTGGTCCCACAATCAGATACAAATTGGGGAGTGAAATCGGCCCATACATTCCACTGTGTTATGACAGGGAAGACCTTGTTGGAAGGTCTTCCCTCATGAGCTGCTACCACCCACAGGCAGGGATCTCCCTCTACTGTCAAACTGAGTTAGGGTTAGTCCAGCTGTATCTAATTAAATACAGAAAGCAGACAGAAGGTGCCAGGCTGGTGATCGTCTTTCAGATCTGCCCATCATTTGTATATAACTCTTCTAAAACTCTGACTCTTAGGTCCCAGTCTAATTCAGTTAAGAGGGAGAGCAACCGTTGATAGACTGTCAGGGCATTAAAGTCTACATACTGCATCAAACAGGTACTTATATGATATTAGCTGAGAACACAGCATATTGCACTGCAACCTTATAACACGCCATGTTTTCACCATGTTTCATACCGCTTAAAAAAATACCAGGAAGACCCAGACCTGTCTTGTTGAAGCATTGTCAATAACAGGGACTGAAGAGATTTTTGACTGGGCATTTCTCTCTGTCTTGATATTTGTTAAGAACTCTCATCCTGAGCAACAAGTGATTTTGCCAAACCTTTCTTGCATGGGCAGCCTGTGTAGAAAATGTGTTCATGAAAAAAAAGATTAAAAAGAGGATCCCTTGGCCAATGCACATAAAAACTCACAAACCCACTGGCACCGGGAGAGACCCGCTTCGATAAATCAGTGACGCGCCAAGAACAAGGGCCGGTGCCGGCAGACCTGTATGCAACAGGACATCTCTATCGGTGAATTTCACAGGTCATTACTCTGGCTCCAGCCATCGCAGCCTCCAGTGGCTCTAGAGACGGCCAGCTTGTTCTCAGAGACAACAGCTTACTGGGCTTTGTGCTGGCTAAACAAGCGTGTCTGTCTCACAGCGGTAGATTCATGTGTAGATAGAGGGCTCGCTCCTTAGGGAGACCTGTAGAGGAACCATCCATCAACCTTTGGAGGCCATTATAAAATAACAAAATCAAAAGGAGGGCCCACTGATGTCTGTTTTCCAGTGCAGGAGGGAGAACAGAGGAAGGGGGAGTATCTCCCAGAGTTATCCACATAATGTTCCAGTCACAATTCAATAGACAGAGGCGGAAGAGTTACTGTTATGGGGGGAAGTAACAGTGGCCGCTTTGATCAAAGAGAGGGATATTATTCCACCAAAGCCCTAATGAGCACATGAACACTGTTTAGCATGCTCTGACGGAGTCGAAGCCTGAGCTGATGGTGGAGGTGTAAAATTCAACAGTAACAGACCACCCTTTCTTACACAGCTGAAATAAAATGGCTCTGCATTTATATTTTTGGGGGGGCCTATGACATTAGTCCATCTAGGCTACAGTCTCAGGGCAATCTTGATGACTTGTGTGTAGCAATCATGGTGTGGATTACTTTAGAGGAGGAAAGGTAATACAAACAACTTCTGACATTTGCTTCAAGCTGGTCGATCAAACATGAACCCCACCGGGAGAAAATCTTGTTTCCATTGCTTGTGCAAAGTTGTTTAGGAAAGGAGATCAGGACGTGACGACTCAGCGGACCTGAGAACACACAGCTTCACAGAGGCGCCAGGTTGTAATTAACACTTTGCAGATTGCGTTTACAGGACTGACATGGGCTGTCCCACTTTTATTACCCCCTGGGTTTACTCCTGCCTTCCAGGAGGAAAACATTCTCTCCTTGATGGTGTCCTGTGTGAAAACTCTGGACAGCTTGGATGGTATTACTGGAGCAAGTCAACTGATTCTCATTAACACTCATTTCTCTTAGGCAAGGATCATGAGAATATCACTAGCACGCTCTCTACCAGATCCACAGTTCTAATTGGATATCAACTCACACTGAGGGGAGACACTGGAGTTTTACAACCTTTATCTATTTTTATCTCCTTATCTGTGGTCCTGATTAGTTTATTTGGCCTCATGCTGTCATTCTAACAGACTTGTTAGAGCAATCCATGTCTTGGCAGTGGGTAGGCAGGCGGGCAGCTAGGAGGCTGGATGAAGTGCTGATATTGCAGTGTAATAATTTTCATGCAGCTCATAATTTCCCCTCCGGAATGCACACGCACGCACAGACAGACAGACAGACAGACAGACAGACAGACAGACAGACAGACAGACAGACACAGACACAGACACAGACACAGACACACACACACACACACACACACGCACACACACACACACACACACACACACTGGGCTTCAAAGTTAACATTCCAACTTAATAAAGAGGCCGGTGTAAATCTACAAATACGCTCGGCATACTGACCTGATAGTGTGAGATTCACCTCATTCAGCTCTCCTCAAACAAGCCACTCAGTCTGGAGTTCCTAAACCTGGGAGCAAACACAACACTAAAGACAGACTAATGAAAGTCTCCGACGCCATGCAGGGGATCTATGACTGCCACACACACACACATCCTGTCCTGTTGATTGGGCCAGTAAGCAGACATTGTTGGGGAGTGTGAGGTGTGCCTCTTGGAAACACTAAATGAATGTGCCCCACTGAGCCCTCACTAGGGAGGCTGAGTGAGCTAACAGGGTTTTGCACTGTCTACCATCAGAGAGAAACAGATCACTCACTAAAATGAGGCACATTATACTCAGTACTAGTTTTTGCTACATGACATGACTTCCTCAATACACTATAGTCTTGGTTATGTGGCCCATAGTTGTGATAGCCTACTAAAGCATTTTAACATGTCTCTTAAAAAATGGGCCTTAACGTAGCGCCAAATCCTAACTTTCGATACACCGATAAAAGTGGAACTGTTGCACAATCATCTACTGTTGCCAATGGGTAAAAGGTGTGGTTATTTGAAAATAACACTTCTGTAATGTGTATAAAAGAATGATACGTGTGAGTATGAAAGTTAAAAGTTATGATTTGGCTAAGAAAGTTAAGAGAGGAACGATTGGAGAGGAACGTTTCAAGGATGCACATTGACAGACAGAATGTCAGGTTTAAATGAGGAGCATTCTGAGATGAGGAGCTGTGGGAATACCATCTGCTTTGAAATATGCCACTAGATGTAGGCCACTAGATGGCATATATGCATTAAAATAATGAGCACTTCAGAGAAGTAAGAAAGAGCAGTGAGTAAGATTGCCTCATTAATGATGCAGAAATCACGATAAATCCTGAAATCCCAACTTCTTTCTGATGACCTGACCAGGACAACACCCTTACTGACTAAAGATGCATCCGGATAGAAGTAGACAATAAAACAATCCTTCTATCATATTGTACAACTGATTAGAAGACATCTTACATTCCATTTTCCAGTGAAATACCATTGAGTCTAGTACCGTCTTTCAACTATAGCAAAAACTACTGGGCTGAATCTGAGAAGCTATAGATCAGAACACTGGGACTGTTCCGTCTTAATGGGGAAAAGCCTGCCTGGATTTCACATCCACCTCACAAAGCCACGCTGCTGTCTTAAACACTTCACACTGAATTAGATTGAAGTGAAAACCCACTGTTTGGAGAGAGGGGTGCTTCTTTCCACTCCAGGCCTGGGTGATAAATCTAAAGCCCTCCCTCGTCTGCTCCCTGCTTCTCTTGCTCCTCTCTTTTTATAAGCCTTCTACTTCTCTCCCTGTTCAAGCATTTACTGCAACGATAACTGTGATGATGAAGAACACCTTTTTTCAAAGTATCCTCACTTTTCTCTCTTTCAGAAGTTGGTCTACTGCCCTGAATGAGCTCTTGATACTGTTAACAACATTCTTATTATGCTAAAGCAAACCAGACAAATTGTTTGTGCAATGATCTAATCATACACCGAAACCCTTGTGAATCTATAACTTGACATGAGATGTAAATGAGTGGCATGACTGACAAACTCCCTCCATTGTTAATGAACTCTAAAAGAGTTCGGTCCAGGACAGCAGTGACATTTATAATGATGTCAGCTAAGTCAATTTACACTGATTTATTATCTTGCAGTTCTATACACATGAATAAGCCCCGAGTGTCACAATGACTTACAAATTGGAAATAGGTAACAAACAGGAGCCTGATTGGCATGACAACAGTGGAAGCCATGCAGATTTTCTATTGGATTAGTGCAAACCTTGAACACTGTCTATTGGTCAAGCAGGAAGCCCACAGGCTTCTCTTTCACTTAGCCAGAAACCCATTTGGTCTTAAATCTGACTTGGTATGAAAGTAATGGTACATAAAAATTTGATGAGTTCGCCAAACCAATTGAACAGATCAATGGGAGTATGCTTATGAAAGCTTTAGATAAAATTATGAACTTCTTTTCAGAACGATCTGTCATCATTCATGAGAATCAAGCATTTTCTGAGGTAATGTGACCTATTTCAACGACTGGTTGATCTTAACCACATGAGAACAGTGTTCACAAAGTTTTGTCCTGAAAGTCAAAGACCGACCTGCCTGATTCTCAAAGAAAATCCAGTCCAACTTTTGTATCTGATCAAAGTCAGCAAGGCCTCTCTCAATGCACTATTCAACAGTGTGGCAAATCAATAAATGAACCTGCGAGTGACGGTTGGCTTCGTAACGCACCGTGGCAGAATGATAGCTTTCTGCAGAGACTTGGCATGCACACAGGAGTGGGTAAACTTGAATGTGGTGGGGTTCGGGACGTGCCACAGAGGGGATGGTTAGGGGGAACAGGGAGACACAGGAGAGGAATGATGGACGGCTCACACGCCAGCCATTGTGAGAAAATTATAGCGAGGTGCCGCCAACTGAGGCAGCATGGCGGCTGGCCAAAGGTCCGGGAGAACAAAGGCCCAGGATCCCTGTGTGTGAGTGAGCGCCGGCCTGCCCACAGAGCCTCAAACGTTCATATTTACATGCGACGCTGAAGAGTTAATTGCAGTGAATTCCTGCGCTGGGGGCAAAGTGGGGGCTGTTGTGTTTTATTTTACATAACAAACACGTTGTTTCTAAGCACCTTTTTTGCTTCCAAGGCTCTCTGAAAGAAAAAATGCAAAGAGTATTTGAGCACTTGTTATTCAAGAGGTTGATTGCAACTTCGATATAATGCACCCAAGGCAAAAAAAACAACCTTATAATTAATCACTCAAATTGTGAAAAATGTGTTGTGATTCAGTGGAGAATATAAAAAGTGTGCTGAAAACCATGCTTATAATACAGCAGACCAAGATTTGGAGAATGGAATTCTTAGAACCTTGGGGGGGGGGGGGGGGGGGATAGGGAAACAAACAACTAATTGAAGTTTACATTTCATGAATGTGTTTGGCATGTGTTGAGGTAACTTTGGTGCTCCGCAAAAGTGAACGTTTTAGGTTTGATACTAATCAGCAGTGGCTCCTTGGGGAAAACGTTCATTCTCCATACATTCCTCAGATTATACTGTGATAATGGAAAATAATTTCTATTTGATTCATAAGTTCACAGAAATGTTGCTGCTGGATATGTTTTCAATAGCTGGAGGGCTAGGGGGCCCTTTAACAAACCTCGTCTTCACAGTGGTTGATGGACAAAGGCCAAAATGTGTCAGGGTTGCTACGGTTCCTGATCTTTCGTAAACGAGCAGTGCCCTCTCGCCTCAGACTTGACTATGCTATTCCTAGCACATCAAAGTAGAGCTGACCTTGCATACCAGATGAGGTTTGGATTAATGGGCTTGGGATTTTCAAACCACCACATCACCCCCACGAACCATCAAAACCAAGTCAAAGACATTCACAGAGGAAAAAATGCAAAAAAATCAACATCAACCTGTCCATGTGTCTCATCTGAACACCGTGACCAAGACAGGGCTAAGCAACAAGAGAGGATATTTCAAAAGCCTCCAATTATCTGATGTGTGGGAGCGTACAATGAAATAGGCCATAGGCCAAAAGGCATCCTTTACAGAACAAATAAAAATTTTGACAGGACAGGTCAGCCTTTCAAAGCATTCCACTGAAAAATGCAGCTTATCATAAGTCATAAGTCAATTAGACCATTTTAAGTTAACGGGTGTTAATGTTTTAATCACCAATTGCATGTACAAGTAAAAAACAGGGAACCAGATTCAAATTGATGAACTTGCCCTGCTGTACAGTAAGCAGGCATCCAACTGTTCTCATCCGCCAGTGAACACCTGTCTTTATACAGACTAGGTTTGATTTCCAGAGACCTTTAATACTAGCTCAGCTGGGCATCTGGGCTGCCATTGAGCAAGGCCTTAATATTTCACCATATTGGCAGATGTGTGCAAAAGCATCTGTCAGGTCATTAAATGGAGGGTTGTCATACACTGACAGACTGGAGATGAGCTGCATCTGAGACAGGATAGGTCAAATAAGATGTACACTAGCGTTCAGAAGTTTGGGGTCACTTAGAAATGTCCTTGTTTTTGAAAGAAAAGCACATTTTTGGTCCATTAAAATAACATCAAATTGTTCAGAAATACATTGTAGACATTGTTAATGTTGTAAATGATAACTGTAGGTGGAAAAGGCAGATTTTTTTATGGAATATCTACATAGGAGTACAGAGGCCCATTATCAGCAACCATCCCTCCTGTGTTCCAATGGCACGTTGTGTTAGCTAATCCAAGTTAATAATTTTAAAAGGCTAATTGATCATTAGAAAACCCTTTTGCAATTATGTTAGCACAGCTGAAAACTGTTGCCCTGATTAAAGAAGCAATAAAACTGTCCTTTCTTAGACTAGTTGAGTATCTGGAGCATCACCATTTGTGGCTTCGATTACAGACTCAAAATGGCCAGAAACAAAGTACTTTCTTCTGAAACTCGTCAGTCTATTCTGGTTCTGAGAAATGAAGGCTTTTGCATGCGAGAAATTGCCAAGAAACTGAAGATCTCGTACAACGCTGTGTACTACTCCTTTTACAGAACAGTGCATACTGGCTCTAACCAGAATAGAAAGAGGAGTGGGAGGCCCCGGTGCACAACTGAGCAAGAGGACAAGTACATTAGAGTGTCTAGTTTGAGAAAGACACCTCACAAGTCCTCAACTGGCAGCTTTATTAAATAGTACCCGCAAAACACCAGTCTTAAAGTCGACAGTGAAGAGGCGAGTCCGGGATGCTGGCCTTCTAGGCAGAGTTGCAAAGAAAAAGCCATACCTTAGATTGGCCAATAAAAATAAAATATTAAGCTGGGCAAAAGAACACAGACAGTGGACAGAGGAAAATTGGAAAAAAGTGTTATGGACAGACAAATCTAAGTTTGAGATTTTCGGATCACAAAGAAGAACATTCGTGAGACGCAGAAAATATGAAAAGATGCTGGAGGAGTGCTTGACGCCATCTGTCAAAGCATTGTTGAGGCAATGTGATGGTCTGGGGGTGCCTTGGTGTTGGTAAAGTGGGAGATTTGTACAGGGTAAAAGGGATCTTGAAGAAGGAAGGCTATCACTCCATTTTGCAACGCCATACCATACCCTGTGGACGGTGCTTAATTGGAGCCAATTTCCTCCTTCAACAGGACAATGACCCAAAGCACAGCTCCAAACTATGCAATAATTATTTAGGGAAGAAGCAGTCAGCTGGTATTCTGCCTACAATGGAGTGGCCAGCAGTCACCGGATCTCAACCCTATTGAGCTGTTGTGGGAGCAGCTTGACCGTATGGTACGTGTGTAAGAAGTGCCCATCAAGCCAATCCAATTTGTGGAAGGTGCTTCAGGATGCATGAGGTGAAATCTCTTCAGATTACTAGAATGCCAAAGGTCTGCAAGGCTGTAATTGCCGCAAATGGAAGATTCTTTGACGAAAGCATAGTTTGAAAGACACAATTATTATTTAAATTAAAAATCATTATTTATAACCTTGTCAACGTCTTGACTATATTTCCTATTCTGTTTGCAACTCATTTCATGTATGTTTTCATGGAAAACAAGGACATTTCTAAGTGACCCCAAACATTTGAACGGTAGTGTATTTAATACAAACGTATCGTCCTGTGCGGTTTAACCAGTATATGACTACAATATAGACTACAGTATAAGCTGAGCTGAGAGTGATACGACTACAATGTATTATTAAATGATGTCAGGGACGTAGACCAAGCCCTAGGCTGACTATAATACATTTACAACTATGACAAGTTCTGAATGATTCATTTTGTACATGAATTCCATAGTTATGACATATTATATAAGGCCAAATGGATGACAAAAGAAAGTAGTTGCCACCATATCACCATGCGACCACAGGTTTAAATAAATGTACATGGATGCCTTTCATTCTTATAAGCTGAAACATATGTTTCAGGTATCCTATTTCAAAAAGCTCTCTCTGCTACTTTGAAGGTGATGGACGGTTGAATAAACGGGTGTAATTTTGAATCAAGGCCAAAGCATTTCAGAGATGTGTAAACCCTTTGATGATCTCTGATGCCAGCTCCAACACCTTCTTCCAAAGAGTTCTGAAAGATGTCAAGGAACACAGGCTTCGCCAACATTTGAGTCTTTACAACTGATCTCTAACTTCCATCATTCATCTGATAGGTGTAATAGTATTGTATGTGAAGTGAATCTTGGCTTGGAATTTTTCATTACAGGAGAATGATATGCTGCCCATGCATGTAAATCAAAGCAATATACAACTCCTTTTATGTCCTCAAAAAAGGTCAAAGTGTAGATCAACAAAGCATTGAACTTTGTGGCAATTATTAAATATATTTGTTGTGAGTTAGTGATCATTTAAATTTGAACCAAGAATGTATGTCATCTCATGTTGAAAAAGGAAATGATTTGACTGAAAGCATAGTCCTCCTATGGGAAAAGTAATGAAACAAAAGCATAATTAACCTTATTGCTCTTATATTGCTCTTATACACCTATCAAAAAGATAAGAAATGTTGATGTCAAAATGATAATAATTTATGGACCAGCCAATCTTCATTTTAACAATACAGCTAGAATTTAGCGTAATCTTTTATCTTTTAGAGTAACTCAATAAATGATCAATCCAGTTTTCCTATACATCAGGCATAAACGAGCTTAGTCTGTTAATCATAATTGTATTATGGTTGGCATACTTATCTAGGAGACGCTGCTTTGATTAGGCAACTATCTGAAACCTTTAGGGGAATTTAATCAGCCACAAGATTTGGCTCAAATGTGTCTGCACGAGCCTTGCAACAACAACAAAGAAGTTGATTAAGAAAAGAAAAAGGAAGAAAAGCAATAAAAATAACCCATAGCTAAAAATATCATTAAGTTTATGGATTGCTGGTGGCTAAAAGCATTACATCGTTGTATATCTCAGACTTCAGAGATCTCTGGCCATGGAGCCTGGGTCTTTTGAGGCACAGCATGCTGTGTTAAGGAAGGGAGCACTAAAAGCCAGGTCACAGTGACAGGGGGCATTAGCTGCCCTGCATCCTCCAGTCTGCAGCTGGTATTAGCAGGCACCAAGCGCTCTGTCAACACTTATTACTCCACACACAAATCTTCTGACCAGCGTCAGCACTTTCCTACAGCTCTAAGACAACCAGAGGAAAGAAAAAGATGTGCAGTTGAATATAAAAATCTTACCCCAAAGTGATGACATGTGGTTGGTCAAGTGAATCAAAGTGAAATTACATTTTAAAAGGAAATGGTCTATATTACACAATGAGGAAATGTTTTCGGAGAAAAATCATGTATATATGTTTTACACTTTTCATTACAGATGTAGGATCTTCATTTGATCACTCTTTTGTCAATGAGAATGTTCCTGCAAGGCAGGAAATACAAACTTGTGGTGTATTTTTGTTTTAAAATGGCTTCTAAAGTTTGTAATTCCCACCTAGAAATTTCAGACTTGATTTGCTATAACAAAAAATGTATCAACCACTACAAAAATATTATTTAATTATAATCCACATAATAATTCACATTTCCTGTTGCTGGAGGATTATTTTCCTACTGTAGGAGACTGGCTCACATTAAGATCCTACATCTGTAAATGTGTAGCAAAATGGAAAGACTGCAAAGGCTATGTAGCCTTGATTCGTTTGCTTTGTTCTGTTGCTGTGTACCTTGCTCGACAATGTCTTACACTGACCCTTTCAGTATTAAATCCATATTAATTATAAAGTGTTGGAATATAATAGAACAAATAAGTATATTTGATACCTACTTTCTGAGTAAAAGTACAATTAGTTTATTCATATTTAACAACTTTTCCAGGCCAGCTGTTACTGAGTAGACGCTGTAATCCTGTCGTCTACTTAAATACCCCACAATGACACACAAAACCTGAAATAGGTGGTCACTTTACATAGCTTGTAAACTGAGACTTGACAGTCATAGGCATTATAACCAGTGTCAGTCAAATTCTTCATTGTTCATTGATGATATACTGTGTATGATCCTGCATCTGGAGTTCTATCTCTATGTTGATTCAGCCCAGATTGTGTAGATATGAGAACCCTTGACTAAAAATCAAAGCCACTGCATATCCACATTATGGATTCTATTCACTCATAAGTAAACCTCAGTGACCAGCAGAAATTAGGTAAAAAATGATGGTAGCGTTCCCCTGCTCAGACATTGCACACATCAACCAATGGTTGCAAGCCACGTCATCGACTGTGCCTTTGGGCACCAGATTGCTATAACATATGCACTGGTATAGAGGAAACCCCCGCTGCCCCCGCGAGCTATGGGGACCCATGAGCACCTATGTCTACATATTAAAACATTTTTTAATAAATCATTTTGACAGTAACCCTCTTTTTAAATTTCCAAATGTAGCAAGTGAAGTGTTTGTGTTGTCCAATCTACATGGTAGTAGGTGAGGCAGACAGACAATATAGTTGTTGTGCATCTAATTAGGCTATTTCTTAGTGGCGCCGGCGGCAGCCCGCCTTCCTCCTCACCTAATTGGCAATCAAGTTAAAAAATGTAGGTGAATCAGGTCGGACTCGGATGGAGAGTGAGTGCATTGTTCAAGATGGATAAACATAAGGCAAGACCAAGTGGTCCACAAAAAAAAGATGCAAAAAAATCCTTATCTGATCAAGCTTGTGCCAAATGACCCATGATAACCACATCAGCAAAGCAACCACCTCATCCTCCACTGACGAAACACCATGGCAGCAGCTAGCACAAGCAGCCTTCCAGTCCCGACAGACCTCACTGTCGGGCCAGACAATGAAAGAGGCTTGGCTCCTCCTCTTCTTCCTCCCCTCGAGAATAGTGACAGTTCCTCTAGTGAGAGTGCCGGCCCTCCTCCTCCTCTCTAGAAAACCAAGCGGATGACTGCCAGAGACCAAGCGGCCTCATGATAGCGACCCACCTTCTGTGAACACTGGTAAGCCTATGAGTGATGAGATGGATAGCCCCGACAGTGTGGAGTCTGAGTTCTAATGTGTAATATAAAGAGGCTACCAGCTAAATACTGTATATTGCTATGAATAGGCTAGTAGGCTAGACTGCATTGTCTACATAATGAAACAATCCCTAATAAGCTATTGTTTTGATGGTGTACTGATTGTATTATTATTTCCATTAATAGACTGGTTTTATGATGCACAAACTTTATATCCAAGCTGTGAGAGAGCACAAGGATGGCTAAGGTAGGCTATTGCCTCAGCCAGCATCCTTAAATAGCAGCATTGCGACACTGTAGGCCTATAGATTCGTGGATCAAACTTTAGACTTAACATGAGAAAATGACCGAATAAAACATGTATTCATTAAAGCAAAACTATAGGCTACTACAAGCACTAACATTACATAATCTGAAAGCCTATCGATAAGCAGTCGCATATATTTAGCCATTTCAGAACCGCGGACTGCGATCGCTGATACCTAAAATACCTACCCAGGCATTGTAAGATCTGGCATGCGTCCAACAGTGTGCAACTGAAGCCCGCAAATCGGGTCGTTCCTGTCGCCCCCCAGCTTGCTTGGAAACACTGTCTGCTAGTTCGTGACACTGTGTGCTAGTTAGTTAGGACACTGTGTTGCCCCTGCCTCCCGCCTGCTGTGTACTGGGGAAAACTGTGCCCGACAGGTGGGGGAGAAGGACACTGTCTACCGGTATTGTATAGCCTACCGCTAGCTACTCCGGTACACAGCAGGAGGGGGCGACACCGTGTGCTTGCGACACAGTATGCGTAGCTAGCCCGCCTTCCGCCTGCTGTGTACCGGAGTACTCTTTAGGACTAGCTGGCTAAGATGGCACACAGTGTCCTTCACTATCGCCTGCCGAACACCTGCCCTCGCCATTGTCCCCTTTGGCCTCTTCTTCTTCTCTGGGGTTTATCAGCCGTTGCATTACCGCCATCTACTGTACCGGAACGTCCTTGCCTCCCGCATATGTACTAGAATCATAGATTAAAATGTACCAGTAGAAGTATAGTATAAATAGGGGTTTCTGCGGGCTGCAGTTGCGCGGTTGCACCCTTCTCCATATCTCGGCAAAGCCTGGGCAGAGGAACGCGGCCCTTGAATCTGAGGAGTACATTTAGAAACATCATAACCTGGTCATCAGGTGACATCATTCTAATGTGTTGCGCCTCAAATGAATTACAAATGAAATGCAAATAAACTACAGTCGTCACACTATCTGACTTGAGACAATGGGTCAACCTGGTGTGTATTTGTATGCCATTTCTGGTATAACAAGCATAGAGGGTGGACTTCTGTGTTTATCCTGAACTGACACAAAAATGGCGGGCTGATTTTGTCTCCTAGAAGCTGAAACCTTTTTCACCCGAGTTAGTAAACTTGATGAGGAACAAAATGAAAGTAGACAAATATTATTAATCCTTCCACCCTGTTTAAATTCCACAAAAACATAGACATAGAAATAACTTATATTTGTACAACTTCAGGTGGAATATTGGCCTCTGCTTACTCTGGAATCCAGCTCCATTCTAGAGCTCACTCCTGCTGTGTTCCTAATGAGGAGGTGGGTGTTGGAACTGTCAACAGCTGCTGAAACTATCAATAAATCCGTGTTACTTTATCAGCACATACATTTCTAATGGGTTCGTAAGCTGATCACTGTTTGATGGAGGACAGATGGTTTTACTATGACAGGGTAATTATAGGGCTGGTCACTGGTTGATAAAACAAATGTGGGAAAATATCAACTAAATTTGAGACTTTGATATAATGTCCAAGGTCACCAAGCATCTTGTTCTCATGAATATTTTAGTTTCAGTTGCTATGAAGCAAAAAAGTAAGATTGTAGAAAAAGCACCAAACTCCCTCCATTTATCCAATAGTGTGCGTGAATTGTGCGCATTTACGCATGAATACAAACGCTGAACAATTATGACTCAGGAAATCCTCAACCCGTATCCACTCCTGGGAACCCCAAGTTTTAACAAATATAATTAACAAGTAAGTTTTGGCCCCAGCTCTATGAAAGTGTATAACTGTGTAAGTAAGTAATCAACTGAGAGCCGCCCATAGGTTACCCATGTATGACCGGTGCACGTTGCTTTACTGAGAGTCACTTGAACCAGACTGCTTACTTGCGCAAACTACGCGAGACTCCTGAGAGTTTGGTTCAGAGTGAGTGAGTGCGCACACTGTAAACCCTAATTGTGACAGGTGTCATTACTCCATCAAAGGGTTCACGGTGTGTTGAGTTGACAGGTATAGGGGATATATATATTTTAAGACAAAATAGAGATTTCATTATTTCAGTGACATTTTATTATATGAATATAAAGAATAAATAGCAGTTCTCTTAATTTACATGATAAATCGTTGGAATAGGCTACCGATATTCAGCTGTATATCAGCTGCAAGATAACATAATCCACATGAAATCTGAGGTCGATAGATTCGTTTTCCATAATAGAAAACAACATGTTTATAAAACGGCACCTATGCGCCATTGATCTTCAATATAAATACAACAAATATAACCAATACTTTCCACAAATACGGTAGACTCTGGTTACACGTAATACTGACTTTTTACAAGAACCTATATAATTGAATAGCACCTCATATACATAAAATACATTCATACACTCGGTAGTGCATACAAAATTACAAAGTCATGATAATTTATACTTGAAAACAGTCATTTCAGTTCGAGCAGGCGCATTTGCATTCGGTTATCATCGGGTATTGAACTGGTATCCAAGTACATTTGAGGCCCCCTTTCTTCTGTATACATCGCCATCTCAATATCGTAAAATGGGTCGAGTTTGCTGGTTTGCAGACCATCCCCTCTGGAACCGAACATGATCTTTTGCTTTGACAGTTTCCCACTCTCACATAACGTGGCCAAAATCTGCTGCCGAGGTCGTTCCATGTATAAATGACGGGACAGAATGAGAATGACCACAGCCACTGCTGCAGCCTCCGTTTAAGTTTTTTATTGGGTTTGTGCCTCTTGCCAAACTGTACGTCAAAATCCATTGCTTTGATTTCATTCGGCATCACTCCACTGGGCTTCTGTTGAATGTCCAAATCGTCAAGCTCATCGTTGCCAGTGTATTTATCATGTGGTGGTGTAATAGACATCAAGCGACTATCAAAGTCCCCCAATACACTTTTCAGTTCGGTTTCATTGAGGTCCCTCTCTTTTGGGTCAAAGACAGGATCTGGGTCCTCTTTTAATTCCACAAGTGGCAAACTGTCACTCGGGATAGGACGGAGGAGGTAATAATGCTGGCATAGCCCTTCTTCTATTATAAATCCGAGGGACAACATCAGCAAGTACATTGCTACAAAATGCTGTGATTGATCCATGTCCGTTACGCACAATAAGTATTAGAGGATACAGCTAAACAGGTAGGCCTAGGCTCCTCTGCTGCGTACAGTTGTGCCCGGTTCTTGCGGAGTGCGCACCGGCTTGAGTTACATCCAGCAAACTTCACTTCTTGAGTGTTGGTGTCCTTAAAAGTCAGACTACTTACTCCATAGCAAACGATAATTGATTGAAGATGGTAAAGATGAATAGTCTCTTTCGTAAAACAAATCTAGATATAGGCAGTGATTCCCTTTTACGCACGAATTCAATATATTGTATGAAATGGCTCTGTGACAGCATCAATGGCATCAGCGGTTCTCATTCTTGTGCGCTTTGACGCGTGATTCCAGTTTCAAGTCCTCCCCTCTGAGGATCGGCATGGTGTTTCGTTTTCTTTTGCAGGACGCTGAGAGAGTAACCTGCTCCCTCTGATATATCCTCCACGGGTTGTGATGTAATTGATATATCCATCTGAATGTGGGTTTGTTGTAGGAGATCCACCGTCACCTCCCTCAATCAAGAGGCGGGGATGGGTTAGGGAGAGGAGGGGTCCGTCAATTTGGATTCTGATCGCCCTCTGTCGGAATATTTGACTACTTCTGCTAATTTTCCATTGATAATTAGCTAGAAGCGGTGAACAACAATTAGAACTGAATGTGAGAGGCCATAGCCACTACTATTTCTATCAATAGGCCAACAGCTACGGTACTATTCATTTGAGGTGTTAGCCTACTGGCTACCCTGTACAAATACTGCTGATGATTTTAAAAAAGTGCTTACTAGGTTATAAAACAACCGGATATATAGATAGTATTTGTTATGAGGAAAAACATGTTAAATACTCTATATAAGCATCCTTAAATGACACTCATGACACATACACTCTACTCAATAATACCAACACAAAATGCTTCAAATATTTGGAATTGTTGTGAGCAAGTAGAACATAGGGAGAGACCTTATAAAGAACATGACTGGACAAACAACTGTTTATTTTTCTAATGAAGAGTGTTTTCTTTGTTGGCAGGGACAATATTTCAGTGTGCAACCATGTCACAGGGAACCTCTCAATAAACCTTGGCCAAAATAACTCCCAAATAAACAACTCTCACTAAGCAGCAGCCATGGAAAGTATCACCATTTGAAAACCTGTCTACCCTCAAATGCTTGGAGAATCATTCCTTGAAAATAATTTAATGGAAGAACTGACTGGCTGCTACATCAGCCATAAAGCATTCACTTAGATAAATGTATATCTGTTTCATTTTGAATGAGCTAATTCACACACGCACTTCTGCGCTCGACTCATTTAGTTTATGGTCAAATTATGGTGAAAAGTCTGGAAAAGGTTATGCTTATTTTTATTTTTGAAACAACAATTGATCTAACTATTCAGGCATTCTTGGTCATTGACAATAAGGCATTGACAAGGTTTAACTTGTTGTGACAAATCCCCATGTATCTGAATACCGGTGTTGAAATGATGCAGCGATAATAGGTAAATACTGATGAATAGATACATGATCATCTACAAGCAATATATTACAATGATTATAACATTCAATGGTCTAGATACGTGGTAACATCTATGGAATACTTTAATCTATGCGATGAAATTCATTGGAGAATACAGCTGCATTAGAGCCAACAAAGTGACATTTCAATATGGTTCTCATTACATTATGGACTTATTGCCAGCCCTCATTTCATGGTGAGTTGTTTTTGTTTCTTCTAATCCCTTCCTACTGTTTTATCACAGGAAAATTGTGATAGTTATATATTCACCTTGAAAAGACAGAATACTTTAGACAGACACCTGCTTAACTGAAGAGTTTTTATTCAAGTAGGCTATACCAAAGTCAATTTCCTCAGCTAGTAAAACAGCCAACACAATTATCATTTTCAGGGTCTGGTCCTTGAAAGGTACAAAGGCATAACAACTTTTGCTTAGGGATATGCATTCAAAATGAATACCTTTAGGTTCTGCATAGGTTGTTGTACCCTTTCTTGCTGGTTTCTCATTTAGTGAGGCAAACCAGACCACTCTCTTGGCAGGCACCTTATTTTTTATTTAACTAGGCAAGTCAGTAAAGAACTAATTCTTATTTACAATGACGGCCTACCCTGGCCAAACCCTAACGACGCTGGGCCAGTTGTGCGCATCCCTATATGACTCCCAATCACGTCTGGTTGTGATCCAGCTTGGAATTGAACCAGGGTCTGTAGTAACACCTCTAGCACTGAGATGCAGTGCCTTAGACTGCTGCACCACTCGGGAGCCCTTAAACATAGGTAACAAGAGAAGGCCAGCTTAGTTAAACCATTAAAAACACACAGAGTGATTAAGAATGGACCTAGACTTTCCAGTGTCATTTCAACTGTGCTTTTATTGTGGTTGTATTAAATTATTACTTTCTCCTACAGTTGAAGTCGGAAGTTTAAATACACCTTAGCCAAATATATTTAAACTCAGTTTTTCACAATTCCTGACATTTAATCCCAGTAAAAATTCCCTGTCTTAGGTCAGTTAGGATCACCACCTTATTTTAAGAATGTGAAATTTCAGAATAATAGTAGAGAGAATGATTTATTTCAGCTTTTATTTCTTTCATCACATTCCTAGTGGGTCAGAAGTTTACATACACTCAATTAGTATTTGGTAGCATTGCCTTTAAATTGTTTAACTTGGGTCAAACGTTTCAGGTAGCCTTCCACAGGTTTCCCACAATAAGTTGGGTGAATCTTGGCCCATTCCTCTTGACAGAGCTGGTGTAACTGAATCAGGTTTGTAGGCCTCCTTGCTCGCACACGCTTTTTCAGTTCTGCCCACACATTTTATATTGGATTGAGGTCAGGGCTTTGTGATGGCCACTCCAATACCTTGACTTTGTTGTCCTTAAGCCACTTTGCCACAACTTTGGAAGTATGATTGGGGTCATTGTCCATTTGGAATACCCATTTGTGACCAAGCTTTAACTTCTGACTGATGTCTTGAGATGTTGCTTCAATATATCCACATAATTTTTCATCCTCATGAAGCCATCTATTTTGTGAAGTGCACCAGTCCCTTCTGTAGCAAAACACCCCCAAAACATGATGCTGCCACCCCCGTGCTTCACGGTTGAGATGGTGTTCTTTGGCTTGCAAGCCTCCCCCTTTTCCTCCAAACATAACAATGGTCATCATGGCCAAACAGTTATATTTTTGTTTCATCAGACCAGAGGACATTTCTCCAAAAGGTACGATCTTTGTCCCCATGTGCAGTTGCAAACTGTAGTCTGTTTTTTTATGGTGGTTTTGGAGCAGTGGCCTCTTCCTTGCTGAGCGACCTTTCAGGTTATGTCGATATAGGACTCGTTTTACTGTGGATATAGATACTTTTGTACCTGTTTCCCCCAGCATCTTCATAAGGTCCTTTGCTGTTGTTCTGGGATTGATTTGCACTTTTCGCACCAAAGTACGTTCATCTCTAGGAGACAGAACGCGTCTCCTTCCTGAGCGGTATGATGGATGCGTGGTCCCGAGGTGTTTGTACTTGCGTACTATTGTTTGTACAGATGAGCATGGTACCTTCAGGCATTTGGAAATTGCTCCCAAGGATGAACCAGACTTGTGGAGGTCTTGGCTGATTTCTTTTGATTTTTCCATGATGTCAAGGAAAGAGGCACTGAGTTTGAAGGTAGGCCTTGAAATACTTCCACATGTACACCTCCAATTGACTCAAATTATGTCAATTAGCCTATCAGAAGCTTCTAAACCCATGACATAATTTTCTGGAATTTTCCAAGCTGTTTAAAGGCACAGTCAACTTAGTGTATGTAAACATCTGACCCACTGGAATTGTGATACAATGAATTATAAGTTAAATAATCTGTCTGTAAACAATTGTTGGAAAAATTACTTGTGTCATGCACAAAGTAGATGTCCTAACCGACATGCCAAAATTATAGTTTGTTAACAATAAATGTGTTGAGTGGTTGAAAAACACGTTTTAATTGACTTGAACCTAAGTGTATGTAAACGTCTGACTTCAACTGTATCAAGTTATTGAGATTTGTTATGAATATAATGGAAATAGGTTTTCCAGTTACTATATTATTAGTTACACTTTTACCTCAGTTGACTGTTGAAAACAAAGATTAACTGAAAGCATAAGACAAGAAAAAACTATGTTATTCTCTGTACAATGAGAAAGTTAAAGCATTTTCTTGTTGTTTCACAGAGTAAACTGTGTTATTCAAGTAGGACATGAATCAAAATATGCATTCTGATAATACTAGATCAGTGTTTTGTTTTTTACTGATGACTGTTTACTGTGTTTGCTTGAATAGGGCCCACAGCAAGAATGATCAGTATGCTCAACACAGAAGTGGTCTAAGTCAGAGCACCTCACTACTAGACAATACAATCTCTTGACACTCCCACTCAACCGGTGGGGGGGGATTGTGTAGTCTACTCTGGAGGCACAGATAGTTGTCATAACGGATGGAAACAGTGTGTGGTTTCAATAAAATGAAATTGTCTCACAAAACAGTCCATTTCACGTGGCGCGCTTCTTACACAGCACCTTTCACATGGTTTATTTCACGCAATCCCATTTTCACACTCCAGGCTAATTGAGGCCACATTGCTGCTGAGTAAACACAGACATGAAATGGGTGCTATTTTGTTTACTCTGGCACTCTGGTGGTGTGCAATTTGGTAGTTTGTTTAGCACTTTTTCCATGTTCCTCCTGCGATCCAAGAGCCCACAATCACAATAATCACACTTACTATGAGCTTTATCTCAACAAATTGCCAGGTTTCACTAGAGCAAGGTGAGATCTTTCCTCACAATGTTAAGCCTTATCGTAGATGGTGTTCTTTCACGTCAAACAAGGCCACTCTACTGCTCGAGCAAAGCCGTTAGAGTTTACAACACCAATCATTTGCCTCGATCAGATCTTCACAACTACAGGTTTTATGTAGTATACAGATGCCAATCCTATTTCTGTGAATCTATTATCATAAATATCCAGATAAGTAGTCGTTATACATTACCATGCATGGACAATACTGTTCTTTGAAGGCACAGAACCGTTAAAAAATATATATAATTTGTTTAATTACAGAGATAATTGGTAAACACATTTTGCCCGAGTCATCACTTGCCATTGTCTACATGAAAATGTATCTAAAGCATGTTAGAAAACGCTCTAAAACACTCCACACCAACTCCTATTACATCACAATCCCATTCTGAATCATGTCTCTACACTCAATTCTTGCTGTTTTTTTCCACTGTCCCATAAATCCATATTTGCATATTTTTGTTGTTGTTGTTATAAACAGCATCATTCAAACATGGATTTATGTCACAATGGAATGTTTTTAGTGCAGAGACATCATTCCCGAAAGGGATTCTGATGTAATATGAGTTGGTATGGAGTGTTTTAGAGTGTTTTCTAATATGCTTAAGACATATTTGCATTTTGCATTATAATCAATGCCAAGTGATGACTCAGCAAAATGTGACAACCAATTTTCACTGTAAAGAAACAAAATATCAACTACAAGCACAGAAAGAGTGAAAATAAGGCCAGATGGGTGAACTTCCCCTTTAACAGGCTCTTTAATTAACAGGTAGCCTTGTTTTCCCACAGGTTGTGGAGTTGAGGCATCACACTGTTGTGTGTGTTCATTTATTTTCATCCCATAAAGTTTTCATAGACAATAGCATTTTATCCAAACAGAGTAATTAACCAGAATATAAACACTGGGCTATTTCAATCTCCGAACCGTTCTCGCTAGCTATTCAAACAAATTACTAAACATAATGTCTATTTGGGTTTCAAAACAAATAGAGTACTTTTACACAGTTAGTTTGGGCCTGTAAAATTAAATCGTTAAGAAATTATGAAAGGCAATTGTGTCATTATTTCAAGAAATGATCAATAAAATAAACAAACTAATGCTCAGATTTGGCAAGACACGGGCCTGGGGAAATGAAAATACAGTATTGTAGGTCTACTTATAATCCAAAGCAAGCTCAGTACCTCACAACTAACATATTACATCAGAGTGTCAAGGATGGTGGAGGGCTTAAGGTTCCATTGAGCTCAGGAGGTGAGCATGAACTCATATGTCATCCAGGATAGCAGTGTCCTCAGCTGAGACGGAGGAGGACTGATGGTTCTAACAAGCCAGTTACACAGCAAGTGCACTGGGCTGTGATGCAGCCCGAAGGCAGTGGTCAGCTCTCAGATAGCAGCCCCTTTAGTATATGAAAAATAAATACTTTGGCTTTTGATTGATGATTCAGCAGTTCATCAATCCACCATGTTCCAGAAATGGAGCGTGAACAACAGCACAGAGAGACGGTGGGCATCCACTGCGGCTACCAAGATTTTTAGCACACGTCAAAGACGGCTTTTCAGCACCGCCAAAGCCAGCGTGGTGATCCCATGTAGTAATCAAGGTGGATTTACACGGTTCATCAGGACAAAGCTGCAGTGGCTGGGCCGGAGCCTCCTCTATGAACTAACAGGCTGGGGGAGTTGGAGACAGGATGGGGAGCCAGCCGAGGGGGATCCCGGTGTCTCAACCTATAACACAGGGTGCTGTGTTTGCCACCCACCCCCTTGGTCTCAGACTCTCAGCTCCAAATTCACACATCATAAATCAAGATGACCTTACATTAATGAATCCCTCTCTTTGCTTTATAGTGGTGCTTTTGCAGCAGTGCTAGGATTCAGTTCCTGGATGTATTCACTCCCTGACAGCTTACAGGGGGGCAGGTAGCCTAGTGGTTAGAGCATTGGGCCAGGAACCGAAAGGTTGCTAGATCAAACCCCTGAGTTGACAAGGTAAAAATCTGTGGTTCTGCCCCTGAACATGGCAGTTAATCCACTATTTCTAAGCCATCATTGTAAATAAGAATTTGTTTTTAACTGACTTGCCTAGTTAAATAAAAAATAGATACAAGTCCTTTATAGCTATTGCAGATAATCTGTTGATCATCAAAGCTGAAACATGTCTGAGTATAATTGAAAAGATCCATACCAGGCTTCATATTTCCATTTTGAATATATCATGAGAGGCGCTAGGTAGTAAAAAAATATGAGCTGTAATTGTCCAATGTCTATTTCTGAAGTATTTTAAGTGTTTTGTTTGTGAAATAAGGTTGTTCTCTCTCTGTGGGAGGTACTTTTCAGTCCACAACTTGGAAAAAATAATCAGCTCTTGATTTTCTTTTTGCAAATAAATAAGGTAGTTTAAACGAAAATCGGTAATACAGTATAGTTTTTGTGAGGCTTGCACGGCTCCCTGTGACATCATCAGTGTTGGTTGACTCATGAGCAGATGAGTGATGCACACAGTTTTTTCTCTCCTCTTCTCAAAGTCATGTTTAGTACAGCAACTCTCTTTCTCTACCTCTCCCTCTTTCACTGGGGGCGTTTGGTAATGAAGCAAGTGTTTCTATGCATTGCGAGGGGCTGTCAGCTCTGCACACAGCAGACCTCTTTCACCTGCCGCAGCCAGGAGGGTTGGACAGCGGGCGTTGAGCCAGCCTGGCCTGCCAGCAGCAGGCCCCTGCCTCCACCTATGGATGGCCAGCTCAGTGATTTACACAGCCTCCGCCCAGGGGTGGCATGTCCAGTTGTGTACAGAGGGTTGGTGCTAATTGAAAGTTGGCAGTGGAATTAAAGCCAGTTCAGTGTCTGTACTTTATATTTCTAAACACCTGGTCTCATGTAAAAATGAAAGAGGTCAATATTCTTGTCACCATATGAAGCGTTAACATTAGTACTGAAATACAATTATTATAATGATCTCGAACAAGGACTTTACCACTGTTTTGTTAGGACTGTAAAATGTATCAATGGAATGACGTTTGTTTTGATAGCAAGAGTCTTCTAAGGCGGTCCTTGGCTGGTTTACCAGTAGTGAGGTTGAGATAGGAGCCCCTCTCTTGACGAGGCCAGACTCAAGAACAGAGAAGTGAAAAAGGAGAGGAAGGCAGTGAGAGGGAGACAGACAGCAGAGGAGGGGGAGTGTACTGGGGGCTTGGGCAGCAGTGGTAGCAGCGACTGTTACAGAAGGAGTTAAAGTGAGACAGTAAAGTGAATCCAGATGTGCTGTTATTATTAATATCTCTGGCTGATGAATGGGAAGGTAAAATTACAGGCGCCAGCCAGGGAGGCCCCGCGCTCTGCCCTGCCACCCAGGCGCGAGCTCACCTCACCTCCACGGCTCCAGCACTAGCCTAGCGTCATGCTCCCTGTGATCCGCAACGGCACGCAGACGCTCCGAAGGCCTCCACGTGGTTTCAACACGTCACACAGGCAAAGAGAGCAACAGCCTTAACCCCAACTCAATCTTCAATTTCAAAACATTGAACACCGTGATTGATATTAAAATGGAATCATCTGAGAGGTAGATGATCCTAAGCATTGTGAGGCATGAGGAGGACCAGACACAAATCTGTAGTAACAGACCCCGGCGGGTAGCAAGTTACTGCAGAAAGGGGCTAAAGAACTGAGGCTGAGATTTAAACAAGCACCCTTTAATGATAAAAGCTAAGACTTCCACTTCATTGCCTTTGAAATCCAACTGAGAAAGCCTTACACCTCTGGTTTGTACTGTAGGAAATCTATAATCACTCCTAAATGGCTTTATTGGTACTATTGGCTCTTCACACCTCTTTCTCACACCGTTTGCCTTTGAATTGGTGTTGATCTATAGTGGTCATGTAAAGCGGTAACAAACAGACACAGAGAGGACAGATTTCATAGGGTGAGTTCTATGGAGGCAGGACCTTTCTCACTCAGCCCATCATCATAAAAAATGACACCAGACAGGGCAGTTTATGACAAGTCCCTACTGCGGTTTAATCAAAACCTATAATGCCAGAGTCCTTCCTGAGGGCTGGCTGGTTGCTGGTGTGGGGATCTGTCAGCTCAGCTCACCGCTCTGTCACAGTAGTTGTTTACGGGAACAGCAGGAGAGCCCAGAGAGGAGGGGGAGGTTGCTCCTGAAAGACTGACACAAAGGGGACTGGTGGGGGAAGCAGAAGGGGAGAAGAGAGGGAGGGACGGTGTGGGGGTTGAGAAACGAGTGTAAATCCACTGGGGAGATGGAGCCTGGTTGGCTGCAGGGGCTGTTGTTTTAACCATCAGGGGAGTCCCTCTCGGGTTGCTGTCCCCCAGCCGTCCTGGGGGAGATCACAGTGAGCCTCCCTGTCGCTGTCTGCTCCCTGCACCCCGCATGGGGCCCCCATCTCTCCACATCACAGCTTCGAAGAATGTCTCATGCGGTCTTACTTTCACCCTTTGTGCATTTTCAGCGCAGGGATACCAGACACATTATGCTTAATGACTGGCAGTGGTCGCCAGAGGAATGGCTGTTTTGTTGCTACTGCCAAGAGTGCTATACAGTATGCAAACGTCAGGGCACACCCCTATCCCCGCCCCCCTCTTATAAACTGCCCCGTGGTGTTGAATAGACTAAGTAGTAGAGAGCTGAGACAGACTGGACATGGTTTGGGAGTTTATCGTGGATGGAGGTGTCGCTGTGCACACCAGGGAGAGCAGATTGTATGGGGCTATTTGCCACGGTTTAGAGGAAGAAGCCCTCAAAAGCACAGAACTGAACCAATAGCTACATGAATAATGGCCACTGAAATATGTCGTATTATTGTACAATCATACAATCATTTTAAAGTCCGTAATATGAATTGAATATAATTTATATTTTTTATCACCTTCTTCTGTTTCATGGTGAAGTCTATTTTCAATGACAATAATAAACTTAAACCAGTGTATGGATGACCATAACTTTAATGAGTCCAATGTGATGTAACACATTTAAGATGGGTGGGTGTATCATGACCATAATTGAATCCTCTACAATGGCGGTGAATTAGTGAGAACAATTCCAACAGGAAAATGTTAATTGATTTCAGATTAATGTACTGTAAATTAGACTTGTGGGTCAGGCTCTAAAGCAATTTTAAGGTTGGATTTCTTGTCTGAAAAACGAGTAGACCTTTTGAAATGGCTGGAGTCAGTCTGATTAGACTACTCCCCAAGGAGAAATTTCCACCCTTCCACCACAAATATCATGTTTGTATTTAATGTAATATGCTCTCTGTAAGAGGTGATGTTTCAGAACTATATACATTACCAAATTATATAAACATTTAACATTTACCAGCTCATATTTTAATACAATGCAGAAAGACGAGTTCACAAAACTAGCACAGTGTTATTTTGGTAAAGGCAAATCTAGACTTATAGATGACCTGCTGTTTTGCGACATGGTGATTTAAGATCTAAGGACAGATTGTCATCAAGGTCCAGTGATCAAAAGAGACACAGAGATCAGCAGGACAGTTCACAAGACATGTTTTACAGGACCGCCACATATGATCTTTCACCTCATCCCCTCATGTTGTTTGGAGGACAGTCTAAATTAACACATTTACACGTGACTTAAAATGTGTTAGTTAAGTATACATCTTTCACCAGGTGGAGTAAATCCAGAAGCTCGGTCAGATAGTAAGCTTTGGGGATCAAAGAAATTCTCTGTCAGCATGGCTGTTTGACTGTGAAGCCTCACTTGTACCCCTGAATAGAGGGAATCCTCTATGAGATACAGACAGAGAGGGGATCAGTGGTCGGCTCAGGGAGGGGAAGAGGGGGTTGAAAGCAAACAGCCCACTGCCAGTGTGATATATGTTTAAGCCCATTGGGTGTAGAGCAGAGACACCCAGCTTAAGATCTTTAACTTGTCTCAGGAACCAGGATGGTCGATCCCTGCCGACTCCGTGATTCAAGCTGTTGCGTTATTAAAGAAAAACAAAACCCATGGTAAAACGCCCATATGAAGGCTAAGGAGAAAGAGCTTTCTGTCTGCAAGCAAATCTGTAGTCATAGAAATAAATATTTTTTTCTTCCTATTGCAGGAAAATATATGATTGCATGATATGTTGTTTTAAGGAGACGTAACATTTTAACTCAATTTGAGACCCTCTCTAAAACAACAAAACATCTATAAATGTTTTTATAACTGTCTGTCTGAATCTCATATCTTGCATAATCCTGTACATCCTTAGCTAGCTATATTTTAAAGGGCTGAATTATGTAACCTCTGTCAGGGGTTCTATTGTACAAACCTGACGGTCTAGAAGTATTGAATGTCAATGATGTCAATACATTTATTCTGCCATCAGCTTAATCATTTTTGCCAATGTCTTTTCAAGTCATACTCTGGGGTGTGATCAAGACAACCTAGAAAATTCGCTCTGTTTGGGGGCAATATTAGTTTGAGTATAGAAAGTAAGAAAATAGAGGCTGAAAGAGAGATACCCTGGCCTCTGACAGACCATGTTTAAATACCAGTCTGACACCAGCCCAGCTCCGCAGTGTGACTGAAACTCTGACTCGCCACGCTGTAACATTTAATTAGGAGTCACTCGGATTACCTGTGCAGCCAGTCCAGAGACTCAGCTGAGAGGCTCCCTCACCAGGAGAGGACTGAAAAACCACCCAATCCCTCAAGGTCACGTCTTGTGTTGTTTCTGTAAATTATTTTAATAGCAGGGGACAGGGCTTTGTAGAGGGGGTCAGGTCTGGGTGGGTTGACTGAGTCTGACGAGGTACGCCACCCGTTGACAGACAGTGGCTGGGCATTTCATACACCTACCTCATTCGTTCATATCAATGTTTTATCAAACTGAAATAGAAACTCTATATAGAATTTCTGCATCAACAAACAGATTTGGCTGGTGAGGACAGATGAGCGAGTGTGATGGCTGAATGGAGCTGGGTGGAGGGCCCTGTGGTAGGGTTGTTAATATTGTCTTTATTAATCTGATCGGGCAGAAACCCATTACCACATTGACTTACATAACTTATGTTATATTTTCTTTAACAGAGCTGGATATATACCTTCGTTTCTTGAGCCCTGTTAGGACTTGGGATCCTCTCCACCTCAAGAGCTGACAGTTGGGTTCCAGTCTGGCATTGGCACTGAGAGGGGGTGCCTGGTGGAGGTCGACTGATTATGATTTTTCAACGCCGATACCGATTATTGGAGGACCCCAAAAAGAAGCCGATACCGATTACTCGACCGATTTAAAAAATATATATGTATTTGTAATAATGACAATTACAACAAAACACTTATTTTAACTTAATATAATACATAAATAAAATCTATTTAGCCTCAAATAAATAATGAAACATGTTCAATTTGGTTTAAATAATGCAAAAACAAAGTGTTGGAGAAGAAAGTAAAAGTACAATATGTGCCATGTAAGAAAGCTAACGTTTAAGTTTCTTGCTCAGAACATGAGATCATATGAAAGCTGGTGGTTCCTTTTAACATGAGTCTTCAATATTCCCACTTAAGAAGTTTTAAGTTGTAGTTATTATAGGAATTATAGGACTATTTCTCTCTATACCATTTGTATTTCATATACCTTTGACTATTGGATGTTCTTATAAGCACTTTAGTATTGCCAGTGTAACAGTATAGCTTCCGTCCCTCTCCTCGCCCATACCTGGGCTCGTACCAGGATCACATCGACAACAGCCACCCTCGAAGCAGCATTACTCATGCAGAGCAAGGGGAACAACCACTCCAAGTCTCAGAGCGAGTGACGTTTGAGACGCTATTAGTGCGCACCCCGCTAACTAGCTAGCCATTTCACATCGGTTACACCAGCCTAATCTCGGGAGTTGATAGGCTTGAAGTCATAAACAGCTCAATGCTTGAAGCATTGCGAAGAGCTGCTGGCAAAACGCACGAAAGTGCTGTTTGGATGAATGCTTACGAGCCTGCTGGTGCCTACCACCGCTCAGTCAGACTGCTCTATCAAATCATAGACTTAATTATAACATAATAACACACAGAAATACGAGCCTTAGGTCATTAATATGGTCGAATCAGGAAACTATCATCTCGATAACAAGTTTATTCTTTGAGTGAAATACGGAACCGTTCTGTATTTTATCTAACGGGTGGCATCCATAAGTCTAAATATTCCTGTTACATTGCACAACCTTCAATGTTATGTCATAATTACGTAAAATTCTGGCAAATTAGGCGGCCCAAACTGTTGCATATACCCTGACTCTGACCCTGACCCTGAAGTGACACAATTTCACCTGGTTAATATTGCCTGCTAACCTGGATTTCTTTTAGCTAAATATGCAGGTTTAAAAATATATACTTCTGTGTATTGATTTTAAGAAAGGCATCGATGTTTATGGTTAGGTACACATTGGAGCAACGACAGTCCTTTTTCGCGAATACGCACCGCATCGATTATATGCAACGCAGGACACGCTAGATAAACTAGTAATTTCATCAACCATGTGTAGTTAACTAGTGATTATGATTGATTGATTGATTGTTTTTTATAAGATAAGTTTAATGCTAGCTAGCAACTTACCTTGGCAACTTACCTTGGCTTACAGGCAGGCTCCTCGTGAGGCAGGTGGTTAGAGCGTTGGACTAGTTAACTGTCAGGTTGCAAGATTGAATCCCCGAGCTGTTAAGGTAAAAATCTGTCGTTCTGCCCCTGAACAACCCACCGTTCCTAGGCTGTCATTAAAAATAAGAATGTGTTCTTAACTGACTTGCCTAGTTAAATAAAGATTAAATAATGGTGTAAAAAAATATGTATATATAAATAAATAAATAAAATCGGCCAAATCGGTGTCCAAAATACCAATTTCTGATTGTTATGAAAACTGGAAATCAGCCCTAATTAATCGGCCATTCCAATTAATCGGTCGACCTCTAGTGCCTGGGGTGCTGGGGGCTCCAAGGAGATGACAATGAGTGATGTGCGGCTGGTCACTCAGACACGGCTTGGCGTCACCCAAGACCTTGGAAAGAGAACAAACACAGAGAGGTCAGACAAAACAAAGTGTTGTCCATCCTTGTCTCTCAGAACCCTACAAAGACCAAAGCATCACAGGCAAAGCTGGTCCCCAGGTCATTTTAAATCCAGCTCAGAGGGGACAAGTAGAGACTAAACGGCTGTGTAGGCTGAGATTACGAGATTGCCATTAGATTTAGATTTTAATTATAGACATTACAACATATTGATATTTAGGTGCAACACTATTGAGACACATTCCATGTTTATGAGAGGCTGTCCTCTGGTTGGTCAGGTCTCTAGGTTTTCTGTTCCCTAATGGTGACATTAGATATCTCAATGTGTATCACTGTTGATGTAAGTGTGGTTGCACCAAGTCCAGCAGTAATCAGCTGCACTGCACCACATTCCACAGGGGCAGCATCACACTGTTTTTCTAAGGAAATAGATTCATCATAAGTCATCATACTAACAGCCACATCATACAAAACAGCTCTTTGCCAATTTGTCCAGCTGCCAACCTTTTCAACATTAATTAGCCAACATGTTGAAAAAACTGTCCAGCATAACATCAATCTCAACAGAACTTCACGTCAAAGGTTAATGTAACGAATAATCCGTAAAGAGATTCTGTCCAAAGCAGTGAGTTAACATCTTTCTGACAGATACATTCTTATGAATCCTTTTCTTTCACTATTGTTTTAAATGGGTAAATCTTCTGGTGTAGTTGTACATTATCACAGCCCTTCTGCTCAGATTATTGGTCAACTGAACAGCGCGACGAGTGGCAGCCAGTCAGCAGGTGGCAGTCTTATCAGGAAAGCCAAGTGAGACTTAACTTGATACTGGACAGTCGACTTTCAGATGGTTTAGAGTCTCGCCACGGCACTCTGATTACACCCGAATAAGCAACCTCCTTTATAGAATACACTCTACTGCACACAGTCAAACAGAACAATAAAGGAATTGTCCTGGAACATAGCGCAGGGGAACAGCCAAGGCCGTTTTCCGTGTTGAATTACTGTATTTAAAAACAATTGTGAAACCACATGTTCAAATATACATCATTTGAACTAAATATTGTTGGAATTTCTAAATAGAGGGCTTTATGTTGCATAGATCTGTCATGGACATTATATAACTAGCTCAAACCATATGTACCAAACATTTGCTCAATGTGAAGGACTGAGAATGTTTAATATCATCTGATTCTGGCTTGTTTTCTTTCCAGCACCCACAGTGAGACGTCTGTCTGACTAGCTTTGTACATTCGGATAGACAGATACATTCAAAGGCTTTTGTAATTGTGACAGTATAAGGTCCATTTTCCGATTCCTCTGAATGTCGACGACATTGAATAATATGCCGTCTAATCTGTGTTGCAGATTATTCAACTCTCCACAGGAGCCAGACAAAGGTCAGTAACTCACAAGACTGATATACTTGACATAATATGCCCCCAAAAATGTAATGGACTGCTTTCAAAATCTAGTAGTCGGCATATACAGTATAAAAACTTACCTCAGGTTACCTCTGAGAAGCACTGTCTATATGTGTAGGACACAAATTGATACATTTGTTTACCCTTCAACAAATGAGACTTCTAGATAAATTGGTTCAGTCTCACATTCAGAGAGGTATTTGAAGGGGCTAGCATATTGCTATCAAAATATTTGTACAGTTAAATCTGTGTAAAACAAACTGCAACATGTGGAATCATCCCACGTAAGAACCATGGCACCAGACCTATTCAGACAGCTTTAATGGCAAGCTCTGTGAGAATCCACTCTGGGCTTAAATTCCTTCCAGTATTTGTGAGAGTGCTTAATAACTGTAGAATTAAACTAATTACAAACACAATGTTATGGCGACAGTGCAGATAGATGCCAGGCTTGAAACCCTGAGAATCTGCACCTATCTCTGATTAGAAAAACAAGCTTACGAACTATGGTCTTAGTGGGAGGATTAAGTTGGATGCAAAGAAATGTAAAAAAGAAAGAAAGCATGATATTCAGGAGGTTTGATTTGTCTATAGCAGAAACGAACCATTTTCAAACAAAATGCTCATGTGCAGTATGGTAAAGCGAACGTTATTTTTCCAAGAAAAGTGAAAGAGACAGAATTCCCATTGCTATGGCTGCAGCCCTTAAACACTTCCAGTTCCCTGGTATGTGTGAATTCAAGGGCAAAGCAGTAATGAACAGTGGCTTTAATGACACTGCAAGATGTGCGCTTGCCACAGTGTGTATTACTACAGTTAACTGGGGCTGTAATGAGATAGTCTTTCAGGCATGAGTCTGAGAGGAGACAGACAAAGAGCAGGGTTCAATCATATCTAAGTGCATTAATCAGGGAGAGAGAGAGGAGAGAGTCACTACTGGTTATTACTGCTGCTGTAGCCACACCAGGTCAGCCCAGGTGGGCGAGAGGCTCTTTACTGCATTCATCATTTCAGACAATGAAATCAAAACAATACATCAAAACTATATATTGGGAGCCACGGGTTTAACATTCATAGGTTTGGTCATTTTAGGGGAAAGACAAATACGGTTTGAACAATATGAACGTAATCTGTAGTTACAAACTCAGGTGAATTCTATATTTGACTAAGGACAGTTAGTATGCTGTAAAAGACAGAACAGGACAGTAATACTGTCTGAATGGTTGTCTGTCCGCTACCACCAGTGTTGTTTGTGGAACCAGAGGGTACGAGGCCTGCTGATCTTTGATTCTGGGAATGCGTAAATCAGCCTATAGACTGAAACATTTCATTTGTGGTATTTATTTTGTTTATTGGTCCCTAAATGTCCCCATCCATCTCTGACCAAGACAGGGTTGGTTTTGATTGGAAATTTGCTGTTAAGAAGTTTATAGAATAACACTCAAGTTCACAGATGGGTTTACTGATGGTTACTCAAAGGCATTATTACATATGCATAGGACTCCTTTATCATGTCAGCCACTACAGTCAAGTACAATCCTCAGAAACCAATGGGGTCCATTTAAGTAAACCACTACTCACGACTCATACCAACATGCCAAAATCATTAAGTCCATTTAAAACTCCATCTATTGAAAGTGTATGCCACAGAGAAAGAAACACTGTACATTAGGTTGTCGTATGAAGAATTTGTTGTTTCGACATGTTGCAGAATTTCTCCATCAAAGACCAATTCTAACCACAGTATTTATTCAATGTGGAAATCTGCATTCTATTGATTACAGTGATAAATCATTATCTTGCAGGTTTAACTCAAATTTCTTCACCAATTTACTAAAAATAGTTATGTTTTTCTAAATGGAAATCAAGCAAAGAAATGTAGGAATTCATTTTAAAAACACTCACATTAGTGTTTATCAGGTCTCATCTTTTTCTTCCCACAAAAGGTATTTACTATTGTTTAAACTGAACAATCACCAATGCCAAAACTGCACTCCAAGTAAAGCACTTGACTTGTACAAATCATTCCATTTATCATTCCTAAGTTAACAGGTCTTTGCATTACATGCATTTTTTTGCAGAAATCCTTATTTTCTGGATGGTTTGCACATTCTGTCACTTATTCATGTCATCTACTTCCTCAGTGCTCTAGTACTACTTCCTCAGTGCTCTAGTACTACTTCCTCAGTGCTCTAGTACTACTTCCTCAGTGCTCTAGTACTACTTCCTCAGTGCTCTAGTACTACTTCCTCAGTGCTCAGGCACTATTTCCTCAGTGCTCTAGTACTACTTCCTCAGTGCTCAGGCACTATTTCCTCAGTGCTCTAGTACTACTTTCTCAGTGCTCTAATATTACTTCCTCAGTGCTCAGGCACTACTTCCTCAGTGCTCTAGTACTACTTCCTCAGTGCTCAGGCACTACTTCCTCAGTGCTCTAGTACTACTTCCTCAGTGCTCTAGTACTACTTCCTCAGTGCTCTAGTACTACTTCCTCAGTGCTCTAGTACTACTTCCTCAGTGCTCTAGTACTACTTCCTCAGTGCTCTAGTACTATTCTGCTCTATGTGGTCTGCAGGCAGCTGTAGTTAAGCAAAAACAGTAATCTCTTCTTCTGCCGGAGGGGTAATGACATAATAGGAGGTATCAGGTCCCAAAGGAGTTTCATTAAATGGAATTTATAAGAAGATCCAGAGTGATAAAACAGAAGAGGGTCAGTAATCACTCGAAATGTTTGCAATCAGACATTTGCCAAATGTATATTTTGCAGGTTCAATTTTTTTTTTAAGAGCAATGGAGAAAATAACTGGACATTTTCACGATAGTAGTGGTGAATGAATGAAGAGAGGAGCCAATAGAGCCTCTGTAGTTAGGCTACCAGAGCTGAGGAGAGCTTGCATGCCCCCTTTTGGCTCTTTGGGGAAGAATGGTCATCATCTAGATTCAGAGGAAGGTCACCAATCTGAGAGAGAATGCAGATGCTGCTTCTCCATATCCAAATGAAATGCTTCACCTACTTTATGCTGCTTTGTTTCAAGCTGCTTGGCTGACTGCAGGTCTGGACTCCTGATTACAGTGATAGACATGCAGGAATCTGGAGTTGGCTGCCAGAAACCACAGAAGGAAAGGAGAGGGCCCTGAGTCTGCGGTCAGACGGTCGGGAGAGGTAAACAGGAGTAGCCCCTCCTTGGAATGCAAGGCCTGTGTTGGCCCTGAGACTAGGTTACGTATGGAGGAGGTGCCAGTCCCAGTCCACGGCAGCTCAACAGAAAACACTATTATTTTTAATGAATGCAAAGAAACACCAAAGAAAACAAATACCTGACATTAAGCTAGCGCCAAAGCCTTAGCAATTTTGTGTAATGCAGCTTACACTGTGCATTACTCTTATGTGATTTAATCTGTACTTACGCAGACAAGCAGCAAAGCGTAGTCATTTAAACTTAGAAATGCATTCATTGTAACCATACCATAAGACAAGCAATGGATGTTAATTACGGTCTGTGTGTACCTCTCTCTTTTTGGCAGCGGCCTGCAAAACAGCAAATTTTGCAGTTATTGTTACTCCTCTGAAAAGTTGAAAAATAGCCTGTATCATAGTCTGTTTTCTCAACATCATCATAGACACAAGCCTGCATTCTAATGACCAGAGAATTTAGGGCCCGTAACAGCAGGTAGAAAGTGAATGGAAAGATGTCAACATCCAGTCACAGGCATTAGCCACGTGTCTGACCCAGTTCACAAAAATACATTTTATTTTTAACTCTCTTCTGTGTATTTTTGCAGCCTGTAAATGTATGCTCAAGTCAGGAAAAGGCTTCTCTTTTTTGTATTATTTTGGTTAAAAGGACCCGTATTTCACACAGACATTATTTTCTGCTCGTTGAATGAGGAGCTGTTTGCAGAAAGATTGATGGATGAAAATCAAACATTATCTTACACAGCTGTAACGATCCAAAATCCATAAATACCCCTGAGTGCCCAACAGTGGCCTGCCATCCTGGTGATTTCCGAGTTCCGTAGCAGGAGAGCCCTGAGACAATATTGTGTCTCTCCATGTTTGTGAAGAGACCATTCATTACCTCAGTAGCAGGCTAAACGTTGGCCCTGAGGAACAGACTCTCCCAGAACCGGAATGGCTCCCGCCAAATGAGCTATCATACAGAGATATATTATTTACCATCCTAGACAAGCATGTTTTTAAAACAGAAAGAGTCAAACATCAAGTGTTTTGACTGCAAGCTTTCTCAACTCAACTAAACCATCCTCTGTGGTAATAAGAACATTAACACAGCCATTATAAAAGTATTGTCAAACAGTTGGATTCCTGCCTGGTATCCTGATATACGGCTTGCTACGGTTCAACATTTCTCCAAAATAAAAGGGGGCACAAACTGAGCACACATAGCAATATAGACAGAGGAATAAGCTATAACTCTGCTAGTTTGCATGCCAGTTGTTGAGAGATTCAAATACAATACTGCTATACATCTTTTTTTTACCATAAAACTAATGGAGTTAAACAATCCCTCCTAAATATTCTCATTTTGCAGGGCTGAGTTATTTCCAACATCATAAATACATGCGTATGCAGCCTATTGCTGGACATTAGTTATACTATTGGTTATTCAAAATGCTCTTACTTCTGGAAGTAAGTTTGGACTGTATTAATGAAGTTAAAATATGTGATTGGCACAAGTACCCAGCAGTTCTCAGAGATGCTGTTGAACTGAACCAGTGCGACAGGGTTGATTGATATTCATAATGTAAAGGAAATGCTTTAATTTGATGTAACTAGGCAAGTCAGTGATAAACAAAATCTTATTTACAATGACAGTCTAGGTTAACTGCCTTGTTCAGGGGCAGAACGACAGATTTTTAACTTGTCAGCTCGGCAATTCGATCTAGCAATCTTTCGGTTACTGGCCCAAAGCTCTAACCACTAGGCTACCTATGCTTAAGAAAATAATTGTATAACCTTAAGATTGGGCCTTTTTGAATAGAGGTTAAGCAAGGCAACTGTGCTCAGCTAGAACCACATGTGAGTCTGCATGTATAATTGAGTTGAACTACAGTTGATTTTTACAACACTGTATAAAATCGTATAAAAGCCTATTCAGGATCAAGGATTCCTATTCCCAGAGCACACTGATATCTATAATTGTAATCTATTAAAAATCACCAAAAAGGAGGTTGAAAAAATACATTTCCAAGCACAGCCATTATTGTGTTACCTCTGGCAGACAGCAAGGCACCTGGGAAATCTGAGCTGACATTTAGGAGAAGCAGGAGTCCAGGAGGAAAAGTATATCACTTTCTAAAGCTAATTAGCCCTGTATATTACCAATCAAAAGAACCCCCCTCTAAAATACAATGGCTAGCCAAGAAATATATTTGTCTTCCATTTGTGAAAGACTGGCAATGGAAAGAACCCTTTTGAGAACTGAATATTATTCACTCAAGAAATTCCAGTGGATAAAATGGTGCATAAAAATAGAAATGTAAGGCTCTGATTTTTATCATTACTCCCATAATTCAGTTCCACCAAAATAGAACAGATGCATAGAAAATCTTACAAAAACTCTTCCAAGATTCAAAGTCCTTCATCTAATTCCAACGTCATCGACCTACTACTATCTCGTAAACGGATTCAGCTCTCTCTGCTATGACAATTCTTAACTCGTCGCTTACATTGCCAGAACGGAAGTGTGCCTTTAATTACTCTATTAAAATAACTAATGCAAGCCTATGCTTTGTGGCCCTTTGTGGCCCATAGATGGAACTGTAAAGTGTTCATGAATCAAATTGAGATATTAATTGGATACACAAATGTGTTCCTTGTACTTCCTGATAGTCTCAGGGCTGAAAGAAGTCATGAGCCAAAATTGAGACCGGACCTTCACTGCAGATTATGTTCATTCAATGTTCTACTATTCACTCCACAGACCACTAGGTGGAAGAGAAGAAGAAAGTAAATGGTCAATCTCCAGCACAGTGAAATCAGTGAGCCCTCGGCCCTACTTCACTTTCCATTGATGATTAAACAATACCCACTGGGCATAGACATCCATTCAACATCTATTCCATGTTGGCTCAATCTAATTTCATTGAAATGACGTGGAAACAATGTTGATTCAACCAGTGTGTTCCCATGATTGCATTTTTCTCTAACTCCTTAATAGCAAATAGCCTAATAATCAATATGAAAGGCTATAGATGGCATGTTGTGTGCACTGTAGCCTACTGTACATGCGCGTGGCGGAACGCCTGACAAAGAGACAACAAAACATTCCGATTGTAATAACGGGCTATATGCCGATGACTAGAAAGTTACCTGGACAGTGCTTGGAAATGTAATGGGAAAGACAAAGCTCTTCTCTTTGGGGTTGATGGGAGGGCTTTCACACAAGATATCCTAGGCCTAGAGCAATGACACTAGGTGGTGATCTCATAGGAAGCCAGCACCATTTTCACTCAGGAAACATCTAGAACAATGCCCAGTTCGCTGATGGGTCAGCAGAAGTGAAAAGTCAGAGAGAGGGACACAGTGAGGATGGGAGGGGAACACTCTCTGGTCTCACTCTCCACCAGTGGACTGGCAATAAACAGGAGTATAGTGACCAGTAGCGGCGTGTGGGTAATATCAATGGGGAAGCCAAGCCAGAAAAAAAGCCCTGTTAAAACCTACAGTATGTGTTGTTATAATTGCGTTGTTTATTCTATAACCTGTTAGTTCATATGCCTTGCAAACGTGTTACACTACATGTGGACACCTGCACGTCAAACATCTTATTTCAAAATCATGGGCATTAATAAGGATTTGGTCCCCCCTTTGCTGCTATAACAGCCTCCATTCTTCTGGGAAGGCTTTCCATTAGATGTTGGAACATTGCTGCGGGGACTTGCTTCCATTCAGCCACAAGAGCATTATTGAGGTCGGGCACTGATGTTGGGTGATTAGGCCTGGCTCGCAGTCGGTATTCCAATTCATCCCAAAGGTGTTCGGTGGGGTTGATGTCAGCGCTCTGTGCAGGCCAGTCAAATTCTTCCACACCGATCTCGACAAACCATTTCTGTATGGACCTCGCTTTGTGCACGGGGCCATTGTCATGCTGAAACAGGAAAGCACCTTTCCCAAACTGTTGCCACAAAGTTGGATGCACAGAATCTTCTTGAATGTCATTGTATGCTGTAGCATTAAGAATTCCCTTCACGGGAACTAAGGGGCCTAGCCTGAACCATGAAAAACACCCCCAGACCATTATTCCTCCTCCACCAAACTTTACAGTTGGCACTATGCATTTGGGCAGGTAGCGTTCTCCTGGCATCCGCCAAACCCAGATTTGTCCGTCACTCCAGAGAATGTGTTTCCACTGATCCAGAGTCCGATGGCGGTGAGCTTTACACCACTCCAGCCGACGCTTGGCATTGCGCATGGTAATCTTAGGCTTGTGTGCGGCTGCTCAGCCATGGAAACCCATTTCATGAAGCTCCTGACAAACAGTTATTGTGCTGACGTTGCTTTTGGAGGCAGTTTGGAACTCGGTAGTGAGTGTTGCAACCAAGGACAGACGATTTTTACGCGCTACGCGTTTCAACACTCTGTGGTCCTGTTCTGTGAGCTTGTGTGGCCTACCACTTTGCGACTGAGATGTTGTTGCTCCTAGATGTTTCCACTTCACAATAACAGCACTTACAGTTGACCGGGGCAGCTCTAGCAGGGCAGAAATTTGACGAACGCTTCTTGGAAAGGTGGCATCATATGACTGTGTCAGGTTGAAAGTCACTGAGCTCTTCAGAAAGGCCATTCTAATGCCAGTGTTTGTCTATGGAGATTGCATGGCCGTGTGCTCGATTTTATACACCTGTCAGCAACGGGTGTGGCTGAAATTGCCAAATCCACTCATTTGAAGGGGTGTTCACATACTTATGTATATATAGTGTATATCATTATTTTATATTGAATACATCAAATGTATATATATATTTATTTTATTTGACCATGCTATTTCAAGGACAGCTTTTTTCCATCTACGTAACATTGCAAAAATCTGAAACTTTCTGATCCATGCTTTTGTCACTTCTAGGTTAGACAACTGCAATGCTCTATTTTCCGGCTACCCGGATAAAGCACTAAATAAACTTCAGTTAGTGCTAAATACGGCTGCTAGAATCCTGACTAGAACCAAAAAAATTTGATCATATTACTCCAGTGCTAGCCTCCCTTCACTGGCTTCCTGTCAAGGCAAGGGCTGATTTCAAGGTTTTACTGCTAACCTACAAAGCATTACATGGGCTTGCTCCTACCTATCTCTCTGATTTGGTCCTGCCGTACATACCTACATGTACGCTACGGTCACAAGACGCAGGCCTCCTAATTGTCCCTAGAATTTCTAAGCAAACAGCTGGAGGCAGGGCTTTCTCCTATAGAGCTCCATTTTTATGGAACGGTCTGCCTACCCATGTGAGAGACGCAAACTCGGTCTCAACCTTTAAGTCTTTACTGAAGACTCATCTCTTCAGTGGGTCATATGATTGAGTGTAGTCTGGCCCAGGAGTGTGAAGGTGAACGGAAAGGCTCTGGAGCAACGAACCGCCCTTGCTGTCTCTGCCTGGCCGGTTCCCCTCTTTCCACTGGGATTCTCTGCCTCTAACCCTATTACAGGGGCTGAGTCACTGGCTTACTAGGGCTCTTTTATACCATCCCTAGGAGGGGTGCGTCACTTGAGTGGGTTGAATCACTGATGTGATCTTCCTGTCTGGGTTGGCGCCCCCTTCTTTGATTGTACCGTGGCGGAGATCTTTGTGGACTATACTCTGCCTTTTCTGAGGATGGTAAGTTGGTAGTTGAAGATATCCCTCTAGTGGTGTGGGGGCTGTGCTTTGGCAAAGTGGGTGGGGTTATATCCTTCCTGTTTGGCCCTGTCCAGGGGTGTCATCGGATGGGGCCACAGTGTCCCCTGACCCCTCCTGTCTCAGCCTCTAGTATTTATGCTGCAGTAGTTTATGTGTCGGGGGGCTAGGGTCAGTTTGTTATATGTGGAGTACTTCTCCTGTCCTATCCGGTGTCCTGTGTGAATTTAAGTATGCTCTCTAATTCTATCTTTCTTTCTCTCTCTCGGAGGACCTGAGCCCTAGGACCATGCCTCGGGACGACCTGACATGATGACTCCTTGCTGTCCCCAGTCCACCTGGCCATGCTGCTGCTCCAGTTTCAACTGTTCTGCCTGTGATTATTATTATTTGACCATGCTGGTCATTTATGAACATTTGAACATCTTGGCCATGTTCTGTTATAATCTCCACCCAGCACAGCCAGAAGAGGACTGGCCACCCCACATAGCCTGGTTCCTCTCTAGGTTTCTTCCTAGGTTTTGGCCTTTCTAGGGAGTTTTTCCTAGCCACCGTGCTTCTACACCTGCATTGCTTGCTGTTTGGGGTTTTAGGCTGGGTTTCTGTACAGCACTTTGAGATATCAGCTGGTGTACGAAGGGCTATATAAATACATTTGATTTGATTTGATATTTAATCCAGTGTATGCCCAATTTGTTTGAGGAAAATTGTCCATTACATAATGTTGAATCAGTCTTTCCAAATGTGTGGGTGCATAAAAAAAAAAACTACATGGAGATTTCAAATCCAATCTGAACAATAAATGGACTCAAACCTATAAATGTGTAGTTAATTCAAAATACATTTGAGGATGCATGCTCCACAGCTCATATAGGCTGTGATCACAGAATGTTTCACTCTGCAGATACTGTGACATTCTTTGTGTGGGTCTAATCACGACCAATATGTAAAGTAATGAAATCATGTTGCTGTGACATGTTGAGGAGGTAGGAAAATGGCCAAATGGTATTACCTTCAGATTATGTAGCCACAACGTTGTGAGAAGGTAATAGTCTAGTCAATAATTACAAATCCATTACATTGGGGTTGGTGGTGGTTATGCAACGTGTTTGCTGGGAACCTGTTCATGTTGTACATTTCATTTTAGACTGGGGTGACATTTTGTTCTATGGTTATCTGTAACTCTGCTGTAGTAATTATTGATGCGTTGTCAGTTATAGGCACTCTGCCAGTTTGAAGGCACTCTGCCTTAGAAGCCAGAAACTTCAGTATGTTGGGCCCTTTAGTTGATTTATTATGTACCTTTATTTAACTAGGCAAGTCAGTTAAGAACAACTTCTTATTTACAATGATGGCCTATGAATAGTGGGTTAAACTGCCTTGTTCAGGGGCAGAACGACATATTTTTACCTTGTCAGCTCGGGGATTCGATCTTGCAGCCTTTCGGTTACTAGTCTAACGCTCTAACCACTAGTCTGTAATGGTTCTGTTTGTCAGTGTTGTTCGTCAACTTGTCAATATCTATGGGTTCAGCTCACCCTCTATACCTGTAAATAAATTATTCCAGCTGAATCCTGCCTGACTCCTAATGCCTTGCAGTTAGCACCCCCCTGACAAGAAGGTAGGGTCCACTTTCTCACAACCTACAGTAGGCCTATGAGAATAACATCGCATAATTACAACTAAGCTCCTATACCACCGATGTAGCCAGACAAATTCTATAGGACTCACCATACTCATCACTGTTCATGAGGTTCGGTTTTTCCGGCCTCTCGCGGATTTTATGCTGTCGACGAATTTTAAGATAAAACTTGCAAATTAGGCCTAGACTGCTAAACGTTGGCTAGGCTCTACCTTTTTCAGATGTCAAGAAATACCCTGTCAACTTATCTTCAACATAAGTCGTTTTTACAAAACACAGCAGTGCTTCCGGTGAGAGAATTGAATTAACAGATACAATGTATCAAATTTGAAAGGTCAAGTAAAGTATATCAACTTCATCACGCAACATCAGGGCCGCGCGGCGTGAACATATCATTTTTACCGCAAGGTGGAGCGCGAGCCACAGAAACAGTTCATTTCATTGGTCAACGCCAAAAGGTGGAAAATACAATAAAATAAAACAATTGTGTTCGATGAAGGTGATAGTCCTGTTTTGAAAAGCATCTACAGGTTGCAGTCAAATAATGCATGATGCAGTGCTTCATCTCAGCCATTTTATTGATATGTATTAGATAGTAATACACACTGTATCACCTTCAAAGAATTGAAGGCCTAATTGCAACCACACAAGGATAAAGAGGTATAGGCCTAGCTCTCGAAGATTCAACATATGAATAATTAACTTAAACTATTTAATTATCGTGTTTTTGTAAATTTCAAGTATCACAAAAAATCACTGCAGGCAACTATTAATGATAGGACAAAATCTGTTTTTTTTTTATGTACATTCAAAATGTCCATTGGGGGAAAAAAAAAAAAATAGTCTGCTTTTGATTCAGCCTTACTTGCCTAAGCAACAACGTTGCATTGTAGAGTACAGAAATCATTAGAGCTGCTGAGAAACTAATCATTCACAAATTAATAGGCTGATGAACAGTAGAATTACAGCACTGTATTTTTTCCTAGACATTAAGGTTTGGAAGTTGATTTGATTTCAGTGCTTAATCACAAGTGCAAAAATGCATATCATTCATTGGCTGAACATTCATACATAAAACAATGTAGGATTAAAAAAAATAAACACACATTTGACCATAACAAACAGGAAAATAAAAGGAAAAGCCATTGTAGTCAAAGAAACAGTACTCATTAAAACAGGGGGTAGATCACTACAGATCTCATCCAAGCCCTTACTGTGGGCATGCCCAAAATACAACATTTACATAGGAGTAGGAATTCAGTACCAGATAACTTCAATTAAATTTTTTTTATTTTTATACAACTAATAACTAAAATACAGTACATGCCCCAGTCAGTACCACATCCAGCTGCAGATTACACCAACACCACTTTCACCTATTGACTTTGTAATAAGTCTCCAACCATACCCAAAACACCCACAATGGCCCTCAGACACTAAGTGTAGACTTTATTGAACGATGGGCTGAAAAATACAATCCTTGTGGCTTTGATGCGACTTCCCACAAAGGGCGTTCATTTCTTGTTCTTCTGGCAGTAGTTTGAGTAATTGCCACAGGCCTTCTGCATGTCTGTAAGGAAGGCAGGCACTCCACTCTGTTGAAACACAGGGAATAGCTGCCTTTGTCAATGAACGTCATGGATAGACTAGCAGAGTAGACACCCAAATGGGGCAACAGAGAGGAACCATTGGCATCCTAACACAAAACATCTGCTTGAGATTAATAGCGTGAATAAAGCCTTCCAATTGAGATAACAGGGCATGCTTTGGGGCAATCAAAACTGGCAAGTAGATATAAATGAGTAAAAAAAACTTTTTCTTAATTCTATAGTACTCCTTTATTATTACTCTACTATGAATATGTCAGCCATCCCACCAACAGAAAAAGATGAGCTGCTACACTCTTAGAAAAAAGGTTTCCAAAGGGGTTCTTCAGCTGTCCCCATAGAATAACCATTTTTGATTCCAGATAGGACACATTTTGGTTCCATGTATAACTCTCTGTGTACAGGATTCTACCTGGAACCAAAAGGGCTCTCCCGGGAATCAAAAAGGGTTCTTCAAAGGGTTCTGCTATGGGAACAGCCGAAGAAACCTATTAGGTTTTTAGATAGCACTCAGGTCTGAACTCACCTTGGCTGCCCAGTTCACAAGCCAGGTTGGAATATTACCACCAGGGTTATCAAAGTAATTCATGAAGACTGAAAGAAAATAATGTAAATGTCTGTCAATAAAAAGCAAGTGACTTCACAGACAGATCCACAACAGATTCAAGTTCAAAACTGAACAGTTTCCCCTATGGACATTTAAAATGGTACTACAGGGATGAGTTCTGATTGGATCTGGTGTACTCTAGAGTGAGCAGTACCTTTAGTGCCACAGGCACCATCACTCTCCATGGCCACAGTCTGCTTGTAGTCATTCACTCGCTGCACCCCACTCTTCTCTGGTAACGGGGACTGTGGGGAGCTCTTAGCCAGGACCACCCAGATCTTCCTGCTGTCCACGTCAACGTCCCTCCGCTCCCTGACGTACACGTACTGAGGTTTACACTGTTAAAGAAGCCTGGTAGAGATAATATGGTCTAATGTGGTCCACACCCTGTGACTGGATCAGTTACTCCTTGAGAAAATATAGTGTCCTGTGTTGTCACCTAAAGAACAATACATTTCTCACGTTACTCTTAATACTATAAACCATACTTGCTTTCACTTCACCATGTCGGACCCATTGTAAATGTGAAACGGGGGAGAGAGAGAAAAGCAAGATTGAGACATTGTGGGTGGGTGAATACATAGAACAGGATTATGTGATGTTGTATAGGGAGTATGTATTTAGTATTTAAAAAATTAAAAGCACAGGCCTATTTGCTTTTACTGAGAAACATGATTACCTGATATTATCTACAGGTATTATTTATTTGGACATTTTACTTCATTAAGGATACGTCTCTGTTTGACAGAGGAAATGGGTATTTCACCTCCCAGTAGATTGCTGAATGACCATCATAGTCCTTCTCATGCAGCTCTGCAAAAAACAAAAAGGCACACACAAAATAAAGCAGTGCTTACATCATGAAACAGTCATCTATTATACTATCGGTACAGTGCCTTGCGAAAGTATTCGGCCCCCTTGAACTTTGCGACCTTTTGCCACATTTCAGGCTTCAAACATAAAGATATAAAACTGTATTTTTTTGTGAAGAATCAACAACAAGTGGGACACAATCATGAAGTGGAACGACATTTATTGGATATTTCAAACTTTTTTAACAAATCAAAAACTGAAAAATTGGGCGTGCAAAATTATTAAGCCCCTTTACTTTCAATGCAGCAAACTCTCTCCAGAAGTTCAGTGAGGATCTCTGAATGATCCAATGTTGACCTAAATGACTAATGATGATAAATACAAATACAAGTCTCCGTATAAATGCACCTACACTGTGATAGTCTCAGAGGTCCGTTAAAAGCGCAGAGAGCATCATGAAGAACAAGGAACACACCAGGCAGGTCCGAGATACTGTTGTTAAGAAGTTTAAAGCCGGATTTGGATACAAAAAGATTTCCCAAGCTTTAAACATCCCAAGGAGCACTGTGCAAGCGATAATATTGAAATGGAAGGAGTATCAGACCACTGCAAATCTACCAAGACCTGGCCGTCCCTCTAAACTTTCAGCTCATACAAGGAGAAGACTGATCAGAGATGCAGCCAAGAGGCCCATGATCACTCTGGATGAACTGCAGAGATCTACAGCTGAGGTGGGAGACTGTCCATAGGACAACAATCAGTCATATATTGCACAAATCTGGCCTTTATGGAAGAGTGGCAAGAAGAAAGCCATTTCTTAAAGATATCCATAAAAAGTGTTGTTTAAAGTTTGCCACAAGCCACCTGGGAGACACACCAAACATGTGGAAGGAGGTGCTCTGGTCAGATGAAACCAACATGTAACTTTTGGGCAACAATGCAAAACATTATGTTTGGCGCAAAAGACCTGAGACTGGGACGGAGATTCCAACAAGACAATGATCCAAAACATAAAGCAAAATCTACAATGGAATGTTTCAAAAATAAACATATCCAGGTGTTAGAACGGCCAAGTCAAAGTCCAGACCTGAATCCAATCGAGAATCTGTGGAAAGAACTGAAAACTGCTGTTCACAAATGCTCTCCATCCAACCTCACTGAGCTCGAGCTGTTTTGCAAGGAGGAATGGGAAAAAATGTCACTCTCAATGTGCAAAACTGATAGAGACATACCCCAAGCGACTTGCAGCTGTAATCGCAGCAAAAGGTGGCGCTACAAAGTATTAACTTAAGGGGGCTGAATAATTTTGCACGCCCAATTTTTCAGTTTTTGATTTGTTAAAAAAGTTTGAAATATCCAATAAATGTCGTTCCACTTCATGATTGTGTCCCACTTGTTGTTGATTCTTCACAAAAAAATACAGTTTTATATCTTTATGTTTGAAGCCTGAAATGTGGCATAAGGTCGCAAAGTTCAAGGGGGCCGAATACTTTCGCAAGGCACTGTATTAGACTATGTCATCATACTATTCATTACATGATTAAATCATACATCTTCTGGAACACTGGCTGCACTTAGGGAAAAAAAAGGTGCTATCTAGAACCAAAAGGGGTTCTTTGAATAAACCCTTTTGGTTCCAGGTAGAACCCCCACGGGGGGTTCTACATGGAACCCCAAAAAGTTCTACCTGGGTCCAAAAAGGGTTCTCATATGGGGACAACCGCAGAACCCTTTTGGAACCCTTTTTTCTAAGAGTGTACAGCGCACATCAAGATACAATCACATGTGCAAACAAAGACACCAACAGCACTTTCAGAATACAGCATATATCCAATCTATTGAAATGGCAATTTTATTCAACAACAAAAAGCTTGACGGCAGTCAGGAGCTGAAGCCAAGGATGTGTTTCCAATAAAAAGCCCACTCCACCCTCTCACGCAACAAGTCTCTGGGAGAGGCAAATGTGTTACTTCAGTTAGTTATCATTTCCAGGATATCCATAACCCTGTTGTCTCTTCTTGAAAAAAGGACAACGGTACAGTATTTGGAAATCCCAAAACAAGATATGGCCAATGATTTAGGCCTACCTTGTTAAGATGGAACCTGTTGGTAATTTCTCGGAGGGTCGGCGAAACAAAAAACTACATTTTCAAGATACAAGCCCTTGAAAGAATGTCTTCAAGTTTGCTTGTTTGTTCACACAGTCTAGGCTTATATGAACATTTGATTAAGCAAAGGATACAACATTAGCCCATGGCTATACCAGAGTGCTAACTACCCAACTACGACATCAATAGCTACAGTCTATGGCTAAATTCAGGTGGACAGACATGTTACCTGTTGGATACTTTGGGGAGGCAAGAGAGAACAAAAGATGAGAAAAGTTATTAACTGCCAAACGGGCCCTGTGCTCTTGTTGCGATCCTCATGAAAACTGAGATAAAAGGGATTCTTGTTTATGATTGGGATAGAAAACAGGAGTGAATGGAAAAGGACAATGGAAAGGTGATGTTTCAACTATTTTGTGGAGCTCATATTTTAGATAATTAAGTAAGAGTTAAAGGGGCTATACATATGAACAATAACACATGCATAAGTAAGCACCATATAAAACAAGCATTAATATGCAATACCATGTCATCAATACTCAACCAAACTGACAGAATTGAGTTGCTTATGAATGTGTTATGAGTCTTATAAATGGCCCTTATTAGGGGTTGAGTGCGACAAGAGGTTTGAATGGTAGAAAGTCGATCTAGGGAGAGTTTGCATAACTCTTTACCTTTGACATATCCATCCCATTGTTTCCGATAGGGCAAGTCCATGTAGACATCAGCACACAGTTCTGGAGTGCAAGTGGCAAGCACTCCAAAGACTTTGTACTCATAAAGTCCAGTTTCCTGTGAACAGCATATGAAAGAAGTTCTCTCTTCCAAATATATACCACATCTACAATGTAACTAATCCCATACCCCAGGGCTCTGATTATTGCCAGTTGGAGAAACATGCAACACCAAAAAATGTGCTGGATTTGCACAGGATATTATTTCTCCAGAAACTTGAGCTGGGGATAGAGTTAGGCAGGGGGTTTAATAAAAAACAAACATGCATTCTGTGAAAAGGTACTGTCTGAGCATGCGTAAAGTTCTAGACTACAATTTGGCACACCATACCCAACAGACGCAGCACAAAATGCAATATTTAGCATATTTCTGAGGGTACCATTCATCCCACTATCTCTAGCCTACAACACCATCATTAAGTTTGCCGACGACACAACAGTGGTAGGCCTGATCGCCGACAACGATGAGACAGCCTATATGCATAAGGAAGTCAGGCAGTGTGGTGCCAGGATAACAACCTCTCCCTCAACGTGATCAAGACAAAGGAGATGATTGTGGACTACAGGAAAAGGAGGGCAGAGCACGCCCCCATTCTCATCGACAGGGCTGTATTAGAGCAGGTTGAGAGCTTCAAGTTCCTTGGTGTCCACATCACCAACGAACTGTCATGGTCCAAACACACCAAGACAGTCGTGAAGAGGGCATGACAACACCTACTCCCCCTCAGGAGACTGAAAAGAATTGGCATGGGTCCTCAGATCCTCAAAAAGTTCTCCAGCTGCACCATTGAGAGCACTGGTTGCATCACCGCCTGGCAACTGCTCGACCTCCGAGTGCAAGGCACTACAGAGGGTAGTGCGTACGGCCCAGTGCATCACTGAGGCCAAGCTTCCTGACATCCAGGACCTCTATACCAGGCAGTATCAGCGGAAGGCCCTCAAAGTTGCCAAAGACCCCAGCCACCCTATTAATAGACTGTCCTCTCTGCTACCGCACGGCAAGCGGTCAAAAAGTCTAGGTCCAAAAGGCTTCTTAACAGCTTCTACCCCCAAACAATAAGACTCCCGAACAGCTAACCAAATGGCTACCCGGACTATTTGCACTGACCCACTCACCCCCCCACATTTTAGGCTGCTGCTACTCTCTGTTTATTATCTATGTACAGTCACTTTACCTCTACCTACATGTACATATTACCTCAATTACCTCGACTAACCTGTGCCCCTGCACATTGACTTTGTACCGGTACCCCCTGTATATAGCCTCGTTACTATGATTGTTGCTCTTTAATTATTTGTTATTTTTCTATTTTCTTAATTAGTATTTTTTTAATTGTTTACTTCAATTTATTTAGTAAATACTTTCATAACACTTGTTTTTTTCTTAAAACTGCATTGTTGGTTAAGGGCTTGTAGGTTAGCATTTCACCCTACACCTGTTGAATTCGGCACGTGACAAATAACATTTGATAATTTGATTTGGATTTTTCTTTTAAACCTAGCATAAAAAGGAATCCTTGTACCTGTGTGGGCAAATATAGTCAAAATGTTTGCCTTGGGGTAAGTTGAGCATTATTGAAGTGTTTTCTTTCCAGGCATAATGCAAGGCATTATTGCTGGGATATGAGTTAGCAACAGGGCCTGGCCTATGTATTTTTTTAAAATTAGGTACAAAGTGTGTTTTTAGGTGTTAAGCCTTAAAATGACTGAAATACAAAAATTGTAATTGTGTTGAATTGCGGAGGTAAGTTGTGCCAAAGGGCCACTTTTTTGGACAAGCTACAGTATGCTTTCAAAACTAATGTTTACATTCATTCTGAATGGCTCAACTTACCCCACTCTCCCCTAGCCTACTCAATCATCAATATGACGTTTAAAACACTTTAGTTGATGATAACGAATAGCGACTTCCGCATTTTGACAGCGGGCCTGTTCCTCGAGTCTAACGTAGGCTACTCACAAAATCTGCTATGCTATTTCATGTAAATGTCCTTTTCGACGTGAAAATAATACAACGTATGAAACGTGAAAATAGTCTACGTGCGAGCACATCCAACAGATCGATGCCAGTGCGTCATTCAATCACGCCAATCGGCATAATCACAATGAATAAACTATTGCTTCGCCAGCTAACGACGCTAACCGCCGATAAGCTAACACAGCAGTTTTCACTTTCTATTCCTGTCTCAAAACAGTAACTTAAATGTACCTTGTCATACAGCCGGTAAATTTTGACACCCATTGTCTCTGTGAAAAACTCCCACCCCCCCTCCAATTGAGGTTTATCTAATTCCTTCCATGCCTCCAGAAATTCCTCATCTGTAAAGTGCAGCGACATGTTTTCAAACCGTGCTCTGACATTTGATCATGTGATCTAGGACTCCGTTTGTGCGCTTCAGACGCCGTGCGTACGCTGAAGTGCGTCAGTCAATTCCAGTGATATACTTAGAATCACTATCTATTTATTTTTGTGATTGAAATTGTATTTTGGATTTAAACTGTGCATGTATGTGTGTGGTTAATGACTATCTGCACTGCACTGTACTGTTTTTGGAATGCTCCTTTGTCTATCCCACTTCCAAATTGAAGTGCCATCCAAGGGAAAATATCATTTGGAAACACTGACCATCTCCAATTACAATAGAGAGGAAACATAATCTGTAATGCTTTGTGTCCTGCTGGTGCCCTGTCTCAGTTGCTTGTTGATGATTATTCTACGGTTAACCACTCCCATTCCATTCAGAAATCCCAAAACTGTAGGCTATTTCAAATATAGGATAAGCTTCATCTGGTGGTTTTAATAAAATATATCAATGCATTTTAGGAACTTCCAGAGGTAGAACCCTGGATCTGTGGTTTAGCATCCTTTGCACTCTTATTTTGCCAACACACCAGGCAAATTCAGCATTTACATATGCCACTGATTGAAGTTAGGCCCAAATGATAATAACTCAAAAATATGTCACTCCATAAGTGCCTCTGAGGGATAGTTTAGAGATATGTCATATTACTCAAATCAGTTTTCCAGCCGGACAGTATATGGTCCAGCTAAGGGTTGTGGAAGAGCCATGATTTCCCGTTGCCACTGTCTCTTTTTGGGAAGGGATTTACTGCAGGAAGGAAGAGACAAGACAACACCCTGTATCACATTACTATGTGTCAGATCTGTCTTGGGGAGCACTTGTGTTACAGGCAGTAGGCATATCCCATCCACGGGCCCTGGTGGCTGCCATTGGATCACAGGCATAGCATGGGTGTGTGACAGCATGCATTTCTAGACACATAGGTCCTATGAACCATGGTCCCAGTTTGGTAGACCTTATGTCATTCATCTTAGAGAGTCCCTTGTTTTAATTTAAAATAACCAAACATGAAGATATGTGCATGGATATTCTTGTCTGCTCAAGTGTGTGTGTTTGTATGTTGTATGTGTTTGTATGTTTGTGTGTGTGTATGTTTGTTTGTAATGATGTGATAATATTGTATTACATCAACTGCTATTACTCATCTTCGTACTAGCCAAACTTTGCTTCAAAGGCCTATTGGGCAGTTCTAGGCTATATAAATGTGTCTGGACATCCCAACAGCTGTGCTTCATGTTGGCCCTGCCTTAGTCAAAAGAGGTTAAAAGGTCCCCCCTCCTCTGAAGCCAAGATAATAATAAAAACCTGTGGCCTGCTTTTGGTTCACCCCACCCCCATAGCCACCGATATTCTACAAACGTGCTTGCAATGCAAGAAGATGGCAGTCAAACAGTCGTTTTCTTACACAGGAGGAAACGCACAGGGGACATCCGATGAATGGGAGTCAAATTCCAACACAGCGTTTACGGTGCGAGCTGTAGACTGGCTGAGCGAAGTGGAGAGTGAAACTGTGTTCTGGACCTACACATTGAATCTGGCTTATAATTTAATGTACGGTACTTAAAGACGGAGGGGAGTCCCACTTGTGTCTGCTTTAGAAAGTATACGGAGTTACTGGAATACAAAAGCGTATTACAGTCCATGTTTTATTCATCGATGGGCAAAAACACATTTTAAACGGTGCGGGCATGGAAAATGCGTGCAAGGTAAGTTTAATAAACACTTCGTTAGACACTTATAGAACATGCTGATTTTTTTCTTCATCACACAATATTCACTGTGTGTTTATCGGAAGATGGTCCACGCGTAAAACTCGATCTCTCCAACCCAAACACTTTTCCTCAAACATGATATGTTCCCTTTTATGTAATCATTATAACAACTTGAGATTATATATATATTATATATGGTAGGTAGACTATGCATGTGGCACAGCTAAGGCTACAATATTTTCCATTACTAACTTTCTAGAAACATTGAAATTAAATTGAAACATAACACCCCTTAGAGCAAAACCACAGCAAAACCGCATGATTTTACATGAGTAAAATCACATAATTTCACATTAAACTGTACTTGTGAAATCATGTGAAAATGTGATTTTGGAACATTTCACATGTGTGTAGTTTCATGTTATCTATCACATGTTGCTTTACTTGTTGTCACATGTTATCACATTAACTTCACATACTATCACATGTGATCACATGAAACCATGTGTTTTTGGAACACTTCACATGTTCACATGTGAAATTAATGTATTGTTTTCTATCAGGGACCTCATCAACAAAGGTTACTATAATAAAGGACTAGGCCTATTACAATAAATAGACTAGAAGTGAAATATATTCCATATAGCCTATCAATTGCAAAAGGCCTACCATTTTGCACTAGACCTATTAGAGTAATACATTTCTAAGATGTTATGACATGCACTAATGTTTTATAACAAGCATCTTGAATTACATTTTTTATTATATTTTATAAGTTTGCGGACATGGAGAAAGAATGACTGCTTGTGAAATTACTGATGATTTTGAGGCTGCTCGCATTACACAGAGTAGTTTGTAATGCCATCTCCCACGCTCTCCAGGGAATGTGACAGCTTGTGCAAGGTGGAGTGGTTCTGGGTCATTCAGCCAATTTCTGACTTTGCTGGTCCAGAGGCTAGCATTGTGCAAGGAGGTTACCTGGGGTTACTAAGTGCCAAATGAAGGCTCATGTCTTAAGCTGTCAACAATTCAGACTGAGGCCATGTGCATGCACATAATAGTTACTTAAATGATTGTTTAGGCCTGTTTTATTATGTCCAGTGAGGCTACAATTGGGCAACATGTTGAGGAACATATGGATTTTGACACTCCCTTCAGTATGACATAACAAATGATATATTTCTTCACATAGATTGGGACACGCTGACAGAACAACTTCAGGATATAAAAAGTGAGGACCCATCTGTGGTTAAAGTGAGGATCCATCTGTAGTTGGAAAGAAGCAAAACTTTGATGCTGGATCCTGCGATGCCAGAGGAACCCAGTAAAGACCCCATGACAGTGCCAGCAGCCCCAGAAAGAGCTGTCATGGAGAAGGCCAACATCAATGACCACACTCCGACTGTGACTATAATAGCTATCCCTTTGGTCACTGAAATCCAACTGAACGCGGCAACAGGTGGTGCAGAACTCTCCTGCTATCGCTGCACAGTGCCATTTGGTGTGGTCATTCTCATTGCCGGTATTGTGGTCACTTCTGTGGCCTACAGCTTCAACTCACATGGGTCCACCATCTCTTACTTTGGGCTTGTACTACTATCTGCTGGACTGGTGCTATTGGCGCTAAGTGCGGTATGCTGGAAGATGAGACTTGAGAGAAAGAAGGAGAGGCGGAGGGAAAGCCAAACTGCATTGGTCGCAAACCAGAGGAGCATCTTTGCATGAAGGGAAAGACTGATCATCAGGAGAGAAATAAGTCTGTGATATGTTTGGGTGCGAGAGGAAACAGAGGTAGTGGTTCATTTGAAAGCAGAGTGGAAACAGCTGTATCCAGATGTTTTCATGACTGACCAACGTCTGTGGTGGGTCGTTGACCTGCAAGGCTTTGACCTCAGACTGTCTCTAGGCTAAGCAAGTCAAAACATCTTAGCTTTCATGAAGTTGTTGGGGTTTTAATCTGTCAAACAGACTGGTCACATCTGGGAAGCTGGGCAGACAGCCAAACTGAATGTATCAAAATTAAGACAAATTACCACTGTACAAAGCAATGGAGAGGATGTTTCCTCTCCATTAATCTACTGTTGCATCTGGTGTCTTAGATTTACTGGGAGGGATAGTGGTCTGAAAAGAGGGGGACATAGGAAAATCCATAACAATGAATCATGTTTCATTGACCATGTTTTAGGCATAACATCTCTCATAAAGTCTGATTGTTCCTTTTCATTTCACACAGAATTATGTTCAATTACCTGACATGGGAATATGGTACTTACATGTTAATATGTAATGATATATATTGGCATTATGGGGACACAAAAACGTGTTGTTTTTGTTTGATGTTTATTATCGTATTCTCTGAAACAAGTCGAGCTCAGAGATAAAGTCAATTAGACGTCACACAGTAATTATGTATAGTACCTATGATGTACCTATGATGTTATAGGTAGTATTGCATTATGAGGGAATATGATTATTGACCAAATATAACTTACATCGAATTAACCTTTATTAACTATTCTCTGTAAGCACTGTTCCACACCATGACTAACATGGTAAACTATGTAACTATGACGACAAGATTATTTGGAATTACTAGCATCTTGCCACAGTCTTGTTGTCACTACAGTACTTGCCATTGTCAGTAAATGTATTTCATATGTTGAGCGATATGAAATGTTCTAGTATTTTATTCCACTTTAATATAATCATTTTTATGTATGACTTCTCTGTTAACAGTACATCAATTGTTAATAGGTTATAGTGAGGTTTAATAAACTCTCATCCATATTTAAACATTTCATTTGTGTCCGTTTTCATGATCCAAAGGTTCACTATGTATGCATTCTGAAGAGAACAACTGATATATAGGGGAGAAGTCGAAGTGTTCCATGAGACAGTCTGGCTCATATCAGCTATTAGCTTGACATATCAAATTAAATTATCTTTCTGTTTAACACAACCACACATGGTCTATTTCAGCTTTGGGTTTTTTTTATGACGGAAATTACATAATAGAATGTCTCTCACTTAATGTATTTTCAAAGAAGAAAGAGTAGGGCATAACTGCTAAAAGCAGATAAGTGGTGTGACTTGAACATTCAATAGTGAATTGAAGGAAGTGTGTCTTTCTCTCCTGACGTACACCACTAAGTCCAACTCCTTATCCTGGGGTTCCATTGTGTATTCAACCTCATGCACTTGTTCTGCCCTTTGTTGATTGTTTAAACTGCTTTGAGGGCAGGTTTGCCTAGGATTACATTTCATTCATTTGCAGTGAATGAAATGTGTTCGCGATAAGGATGATAAATATTGTTTATGTATTATATAAATAAGTTACAGTATTAATATCTACTTAATATGTTTTCTAATATTACAATGTATTAACTATTTGTTGTTATTTGTCTGTCAAATTATGTAGCTGCCAAAGGTGACATCACTGTATACTTTGACAGCTGAGAAATCACTTCCACCGTTTCTTCCACTATATAGTAATGTCCAAATAATCTGCATAACAGTGCTCAGTTGGCCAACAGAATCAATACTTCATTCTACCTTCCAATACATCAATTCCCAAAGGTAAAATGAAGTTGAACTCTCCTGTTTGACTTGGTTTAAAATAGCACAGACTCAGAGGTATATTTATAGACAGCATTTGCGTTGCTATGCGTCCCTGTGACACCAGACACTACAACTAAATGGTTTGCTTGCGTCAGAGGAGCACCTACAACACACTTTGTCACTTTTGAGGGCGAACCTTACCCCACGCATAGGGAAGCTCCTTATAGGGGGAGAAAGGAGTCATTCAGACACCTGACTCTGAGACCAAATGTTAATCACTTAGTAAGATGTGTCCCTTTTCCACATGAAAGGTTACCAGCAGCTAGGGCTAAGAAGCAGTGAAGTTGGAAAAAAGGGGTGACCTGATATGGGATTTAACAGGTGCTCTCCACAACCGTACCCTCTTTCTGAATTTGGTGTACGTCACTTTTTTTTGTTCCCGGGACTGCCAAGCAGATAATTATGTTTATGAATAAGACAAAAGTGAGATCGGATCAAATTATTTGAATTGAATCGAAGAAGCCCATAATGGCTAGCTGTTACAAGCCAGAATGGAATGAGCACAATTAAAAGTAATGAGGTCAACATTACAGGGATCCTTTTCAGTCAGTTACCTCCAATCAAATACTTGATAAAAAAAACAGAGAGGCATGACTTAACCATAAACAGCTTGAAATAATCCAAATATGTGGTACCAGAGGAGCAAAGGGCTTATTTATTACAGCTTCTATTTCAAATGACGTCCAATCAATGACCTTGGTTGACCTGGAATAAGAGGTCAATGTTTTTTTTTTTAAATGTCATCGTTGCTTGTGAGCTCACCCTGTTATTGTCACGAGATACTAGGAGTGGTGGGTGGAATCAGGCGCAGAGAGCAGGGTTCAGTAGATTGTCCATTTATTCTCCGGCGCACAAAAACGGTCACGCCAACACACAGGGTGCATACAATTGACCAGCCCAAACACAGGACCAAAATAGTCCGGAGAATACACACACGAAAACTACCATACAACAGAGTAACAAAAACAATCCCGCACAAAACAAGGGCGGGACAACCTACTATATATAAGGACGCTAATTAAACTAAAATACACACAGGTGAAACTAATAAGACAAAACCAACAGACAAACGAAAAAGGGATCGGTAGTGGCTAGTAGGACGGTGACGACGACCGCCGAGCACCGCCCGAACAGGCAGGGGAGCCAACTTCGGCGGAAGTCGTGACAGTACCCCCCCTGACGCGCGGCCCCCGCAGCGTGCCGCCACCGGCCTCGAGGACGACCCGGAGGACGAGGTGCCGGGCGATCCGGGTGGAGGCGGTGGAAATCTCTCAGGAGAGAAGGGTCCAAAATGTCCCCCACCAGAACCCAGCATCTCTCCTCCGGACCGTACCCCTCCCAGTCCACGAGGTACTGTAGGCCCCCCACCCGGCATCTCGAATCCAGAATGCCCCAAACCGTGTACGCCGGGGACCCCTCGATGTCCAGAGGGGGCGGAGGGACCTCAGGCACCTCACCTTCTTTGCATGGGACCAGCCACCACCGGCCTGAGGAGAGACACATGAAACGAGGGGTTAATACGGTAATACCTAGGAAGTTGTAACCTGTAACACACCTCGTTTATTCTCCTCAGGACTTTGAACGGCCCCACACACTGCGGCCCCAGCTTCTGACAGGGCAGGCGGAGGGGCAGGTTTCGGGTCGAGAGTCAGACCCTGTCCCCCGGTGCAAACACGGGGGCCTCATTGCGGTGCCGGTCAGCGCTCCTCTTCTGCCGTTCTCCCGCTAACCTTAGCGAATCCTGAACGGCTTTCCAGGTGTCCTTGGAGCGCTGTACCCATTCCTCCACCGCAGGAGCCTCGGTCTGGCTCTGATGCCATGGGGCCAGGACCGGCTTGTAACCTAACACACACTCAAAAGGGGACAAGTTAGTTGAGGAGTGGCGTAGGGAGTTCTGAGCGAGTTCAGCCCAAGGAACATACCGTGCCCACTCACCAGGCAGGTCCCGGCAATAGGACCGCAGAAACCTGCCCACATTCTGGTTTACACGCTCCACCTGCCCATTACTCTCGGGGTGAAAACCTGAGGTTAAGCTGACCGAGACCTCCAGTCTCTCCATAAACGCCCTCCACACTCTGGACGTGAATTGGGGACCCCGATCAGAAACGATGTCCTCAGGCACCCCATAGTGCCGGAAGACATGGATAAACAAGGCCTCCGCAGTCTGCAGGGCCGTAGGGAGACCGGGAAACAGAATGAGACGACAGGACTTAGAAAACCGATCCACAACTACCAGGATCGTAGTACTTCCCTTGGACGGGGGAAGGTCGGTAAGAAAGTCCACCGATAAGTGTGTCCACGGCCGTTGTGGAATGGGGAGGGGTTGTAACTTCCCTCTAGGCAGGTGCCGAGGAGCCTTGCTCTGAGCACACACTGAGCAGGAGGAGACATAAAATCTCACGTCTTTAGCCAGCGTGGGCCACCAGTATCTCCCTCTAAGACTCCGCACTGTCCTCTCGATGCCAGGATGACCCGAGGAGGGGAGAGTATGAGCCCACCGGGTCAGCTTATCCCAGACCCCTCGGCACGTACTGAGTCCCCACTGGACAGTTAGGGGGGGCCGGCTCTAACCGTGAGGCCTCCTCTATCTCCGCGTCCACCTCCCATACCACCGGTGCCACGAGACATGACTGTGGAATGATGGGAGTTGGCTCAACGGACCGCTCCTCGGTATCATAGAGGCGGGACAGCGCGTCGGCTTTGGTGTTTTGGGAGCCTGGCCGGTATGAGATGGTAAACCGAAACCTGGTAAAAAAACATGGCCCATCTAGCCTGACGTTGATTTCGTCTCCTCGCTGCCCGGATATACTCGAGATTACGATGGTCAGTCCAGATGAGAAAAGGGTGTTTCGCCCCCTCAAGCCAATGTCTCCACACCTTCAGAGCCTTGACTACAGCTAACTCCCGGTCCCCCACGTCATAGTTTTGCTCCGCTGGACCGAGCTTGCTCGAAAAGAAAGCACACGGGCGGAGCTTAGGTGGCACACCCCGAGCGCTGGGACAGCACGGCCCCGACCCCCGCCTCGGACGCATCCACCTCCACTATGAACGCTAAAGAGGGGTCCGGATGCGCCAACACGGGCGCATTGGTGTATAGCTTTTTCAACGACTGAAAGCTCTGCCCGCCTCTGCTGACCAACGCAAGAGCACCGGTCCTCCCTTCAGCAGTGAGGTGATGGGAGCAGCCACCTGACCAAAACCCCGGATGAACCTCCGGTAGTAATTGGCAAACCCTAAAAAACGCTGCACTTCTTTCACCGTGGTCGGAGTCGGCTAATTACGCACAGCTGTAACGCGGTCATCCTCCATCACCACCCCGGAGGTGGAAATACGATACCCCAGGAAGAAAACGGACTGTTTGAAAAACTCACATTTCTCCGCAATACAGGTCATGCTCCAGCAGTCGCCCAAGTACCTTACGCACCAGAGACACATGCGCCGCGCGTGTGGCAGAATAGATCAAGATGTCATCGATGTACACTACCACTCCCTGCCCGAGCAGGTCTCGGAGAATCTCATCTACGAAGGATTGGAAGACGTCTGGAGCATTCTTCAACCCATATGGCATGACGCGGTACTCATAATGACCAGATGTAGTACTAAATGCGGTTTTCCACTCATCTCCTCCCCGGATACGCACCAGATTATACGCGCTCCTCAGGTCCAGTTTTGTGAAGAAGCTCGCCCCGTGAAATGATTCCACCGCCGTAGCGATGAGAGGTAGTGGGTAACTAAACCCCACTGTGATGGAATTTAGACCTCTATAATCAATGCACGGACGCAGACCTCCATCCTTCTTCTTCACAAAAAAGAAGCTCGAGGAGACGAGTGATGCGGAGGGCCGAATGTACCCCTGTCCCAGCGATTCAGCAACATATGTTTCCATTGCTACCGTCTCCTCCTGGGACAATGGATACACGTGACTCCTAGGAAGTGCAGCGTTCTCCAGAAGGTTTATCGCGCAGTCCTCTCGACGATGGGGTGGTAATTGGGTCGCCCTCTTTTTACTGAAGGCGGATGCGCACGGTGGAAACCTGGTCTGGACTCTCCACCGTAGTCGCACCAACGGCAACTCCTATACACCTGCCTGAACACTCCTCTGACCACCCCTTAAGAGCCCCCTGTCGCCAGGAAATCACCGGGTTGTGTTGAGCTAGCCAGGGAATTCCCAACACCACTGGAAACGCAGGTGAATCTATAAGGAACAGACTAATCTGCTCCTTATGATCCCCCTGCGATACCAAGTCCAGCGGCACCGTAGCCTCCCTAACTACTCCTGACCCTAATGGTCGGCTATCTAAGGAGTGCACGGGGAAAGGTAGGTCTAACGACACCAGGGGAATCCCTAGCCTTAACGCGAGTCCACGATCCATGAAATTCCCAGCTGCGCCTGAATCGACTAGCGCCTTATGCTGTAGAGAGGGAAAAAACCCAGGGAAAGAAGTCAACACATACATATGACCGACAGGAAGTTCTGGGTGAGTCTGGTGCTTACTCACCTGGGGTGATCGAGTAGTGCTCCGCCTGCCCTCCCGACTCCCAGACGAGTTCCTCCAGCACCGGTCGGCCGTGTGCCCTCGTCGACCACAACTGGTGCAGGAGGACACTCCTCCGGTCCCCCTCGAAGCCACCCCTCCTAATTCCATTGGGATAGGGGCAGGAGGGCTGGGAAGTGGGAACGACAGAACCTGATCCGAACGCCCGCGGGCAGCCAGCAGGTTGTCGAGACGGATAGCCAAGTCAATGAGTTCATCCAGTGTGAAAGTGGTGTCCCGACATGCCAGCTCCCTGCGGACGTCCTCCCGGAGACTGCATCGGAAATGATCTATCAAGGCCCTGTCGTTCCACCCTGCTCCTGCGGCCAAGGTCCTGAACTCCAGGGCAAAGTCCTGTACGCTCCTCGTCTCCTGACGCAGGTGGAACAGCCGTTCACCCGCCGCCCGACCCTCTGGTGGATGGTCAAACACAGCTCGGAATCGGCGGGTGAACTCTGGGTAATTATCCCTCGCCGAGTCCGGACCATTCCACACTGCGTTGGCCCACTCGAGGGCTCGCCCAGTCAAACAGGAGACGAGGGCGCTCACGCTCTCCTCTCCGGAGGGAGCAGGACGCACGGTAGCCAGGTACAGTTCCAGTTGGAGAAGGAAACCCTGGCACCCAGCCGCCGTTCCGTCATACTCCCGTGGGAGCGTCAGCCGAAGAGCCCCGGAGCCAGATGTGGTTGCAGGAACAGGAGGTGCTGAAGGAGGGGGTGCTGGAGATGAGGTGGGAAGGCGACTCCTCTCCCATCGATCCATCCTCTCCATCATTTGGTCCATGGCCGAACCAATCCTGTGAAGCACGCTGGTGTGATGGAGGACCCTCTCCTCCATCGACCGGAGAGGAGACTCGGCTGCTCCTGCTGATTCCATTGCAGTGGTGCGGGATTCTGTCACGAGATACTAGGAGTGGTGGGTGGAATCATGCGCAGAGAGCAGGGTTCAGTAGATTGTCAATTTATTCTCCGACGCACAAAAACGGTCACGCCAACACACAGGGCGCATACAATTGACCAGCCCAAACACAGGACCAAAATAGTCCGGAGAATACACACACGAAAACCACCATACAACAGAGTAACAAAAACAATCCTGCACAAAACAAGGGCGGGACAACCTACTATATATAAGGACGCTAATTAAACTAAAATACACACAGGTGAAACTAATAAGACAAAACCAACAGACAAACGAAAAAGGGATCGGTAGTGGCTAGTAGGACGGTGACGACGACCGCCGAGCACCGCCCGAACAGGCAGGGGAGCCAACTAGGGCGGAAGTCGTGACAGTTATCATCAGGCTGTTAGGGCTGTTGGTGTAAAGGAAGACAAATTCTCACATTAGGTGTCTGCACACAAAGAAGACTGTTCATGTTCTTGAACAGCCCTGCCCAAATGGAAAAACAGCTGACCATATCCTAATAATTGTGGATTGTTTACTTGAAAACAGTGTTACAAATATTCACTTCAAGAGATACGTTGCTGTTATGAATATTAGAACTGGGTTTCTGATCAATGTGAAACTGTCATTTGAACTATTGTATGGTCAGAGCTTCTCGTAAGTCCAAACCATTGTAAATTCATTTTGAGGTGACTTTTAAGTTGCTCTACAAGAGCTGGTGGGTTAAAACCTGTTAAGGCTAGGGCAGAATACTGCCCCCGTTGGTGAAATGCGTGCCCATAGTAAACAAAATGCTAATATATGCATATAATAAATATTATTGAATAGAAAACACTCTAAAGCTTCTAAAACCGTTTAAATTATGTCTGTAAGTAAAGCAGAACTCTCAGGGCACTCATTCTCCCAAACTCTCTCTTGTCATCCAAAAAGTTGGCCCAACTTTGACGTCATCGCCCCCACCCTTCCCAAGCACCTACAGTCCTGGCGCTCACGAGAGTAATGACGGGCCGAAACCTTTCGGTTGCGCGAGAAAACAGGTTACTCTCACGCGCATTCTGTCTTTCTTCCAAGATTGATTAAACGATGCGTGTGTTTCTCTTTGTCCTGAGAATTGCGGTGAAGCTATATAGCATGCTAACGCTGTGTTCTGAACCAAGTTTGACAAGTTTAGTCGACATATAATATGTAATTTCGACGTTTTGGTGCGAACTAACTTTACTTTTTGGCTGCATTTCAACCGAAATATGTCGTGTTTGATAACCGAAAGACACAGACTTCAAAACTAAAGCTGTTTTTGGTAAGTATAAACCCTTCCAGGTCTTCTGATGGAAGAACAGCAAAGGTAAGGGAACATTTATGTGTTAAATTTGGGTTTCTGTGGACTCCGAGATAGAGGAGCCAAAATGCTAATTCCTGAGCGCAGACTCACATTATAGCCTAGTGAACGAAATCTGTAACGTTAAAAATAAATGTAACAGCTGTTTTATTAAGAAGAAGTGTATCTTTCTAAGTATATGTAGAACATGTATATTTAGTCAACGTTTATGATGTGTATTTCTGTTATCTGGCAGAGTTACCATAATTTCTCCAGGCATTGTTGTAGCATTTTTTAGCCATGACCTTCTATGTAAACCGTGATTTATGGATATAATTAGCATATTATTGAAAAAAAACATAAATGTACTGTATAACATGTCCTATTCCTGTCATCTGATGAAGATTTTCAAAAGGTTAGTGAATTATTTTACTTTTAATCCTGCTTTTGTGATTGCATCTATTGTTCTACAAAATGGCTATGTAAATTAGCCTATCTTTGGTGGTGGTTTGACATAAATGTGTGCTATGTTTTCGCCGTAAAACATTTTAGAAATCTGACTTGGTGGCTAGATGAACAAGGTGTTTATCTTTCATTTGAGGTATTGGACTTGTTAATGTGTGGAGGTTAAATATTTCTAAGAATATTTTTTGCGTTCTGTGTGGGTTGTCTATGTTAGTTTTTCTATATTTTCTATTTCTGTGTTTGGCCTGATATGGTTCTCAATCAGAGGCAGCTGTCTATCGTTGTCCCTGATTGAGAACCATATTTAGGTAGCCTGTTTTCCATTGTGTTTTGTGGGTGGTTATTTTCAGTCTTTGTGTGTCTGCACCAGACAGAACTGTTTCGGTTTTCACTTTGTTGTTTTTTAAGTGTTCAGTTTGGATTATTATTAAATAAGATTAACACTAACCACGCTGCGCTTTGGTCCTCTCCTTCTTCCCAAGACAACCATTACAGATCCACCCACCACCAAAGGACCAAGCAGCGTGGTAACGGGCAGCAGCAGGAGAGGCAGCGATATCAGGACTCCTGGACATGGGAGCGAGATCTGGACTATGTCACTACTTGGGAGCAGATAGACAGGTGGTCGGTCGACCCAGTGAGAGTGCCGGAGCCCGCCTGGGATTCTCTGGAGCAGTGTGAGGAGGGATACCGGCGAATGGAGTCAGCGGAAGGAAGTCCGAGAGGCAGCCCCAAAAATGTATTTGGGGGGAGGCACACAGGGAGTGTGGCGAAGGCAGGCAGGAGACCTGCGCCAACTCTCCGTGCTTACCGTGGAGAGAGAGGGCGTCATACTGGTCAAGCACTGTGTTATGCGGTGGAGCGCACGGTGTCCCCAGTACGCATGCTTTGCCCGGTGCGCTACATCCCAGCTCCTCGTATCGGCCGGGCTAGAGTGGGCATCGAGCCAGGTGCCATGAAGCCGGCTCTACGCATCTGGTCTCCAGTGCGTCTCCTCGGGCCGGCGTACATGGCACCAGCCTTACGCATGGTGTCCCCGGTTCGCCAGTGCGGGCTATTCCACCTCGCCGCACTGGCCTGGCTACGGGGAGCATTCAACCAGGTAAGGTTGGGCAGGCTCGGTGCTCAAGGGCTCCAGTGCGCCTGCACGGTCCGGTCTATCCGGTGCCACCTCCACGCACCAGCCCTCCGGTGGCAGCCCCCCGCACCAGGCTGTCTCTCCGTCTTCTCCCTACAGGTGCTCCCGCCGGTCCAGTGCTGTCAGAGCCTTCCTCTTCTCCTGAGCTGCCAGAGTCTCCCGTCTGTCCTGAGCCGCCAGAGTCTCCCGTCTGTCCTGAGCCGCCAGAGTCTCCCGTCTGTCCTGAGCCGCCAGAGTCTCCCGTCTGTCCTGAGCCGCCAGAGTCTCCCGTCTGTCCTGAGCCGCCAGAGTCTCCCGTCTGTCCTGAGCCGCCAGAGTCTCCCGTCTGTCCTGAGCCGCCAGAGTCTCCCGTCTGTCCTGAGCCGCCAGAGTCTCCCGTCTGTCCTGAGCCGCCAGAGTCTCCCGTCTGTCCTGAGCCGCCAGAGTCTCCCGTCTGTCCTGAGCCGCCAGAGTCTCCCGTCTGTCCTGAGCCGCCAGAGTCTCCCGTCTGTCCTGAGCCGCCAGAGTCTCCCGTCTGTCCTGAGCCGCCAGAGTCTCCCGTCTGTCCTGAGCCGCCAGAGTCTCCCGTCTGTCCTGAGCCGCCAGAGTCTCCCGTCTGTCCTGAGCCGCCAGAGTCTCCCGTCTGTCCTGAGCCGCCAGAGCCGCCAGTCTGTCCTGAGCCGCCAGAGCCGCCTTCGCAAGACAGCCGTTACAGACTGTTTAGTTGCTCTACAAGGGCTGGTGGGTTAAAGCGAAGGAGAGTGACTGTTTAGTTGCTCTACAAGGGCTGGTGGGTTAAATATCTGGGAGTGACTGTTTAGTTGCTCTACAAGGGCTGGTGGGTAAAAGAGATGGAGAGTGACTGTTTAGTTGCTCTACATAGGCTGGTGGATTAAACAGATTGAGAGTGACTGTTTAGTTACTCTACAAGGGTTTGTTGGTTAAAGAGCTGGGGAGTGACTGTTTAGTTGCTCTACAAGGGCCGGAGGGTTAAAGAGCTGGAGAGTGCGTCAGCCACCTTTCCCCTGGAGGATTGGCCCATGTCACTACTTCCTCTGTAAACTCACCCCACCTGACACTCAGTGACCATGGGCACAGGCCAGCTGATGCAGGAAACAATAGGCAGCTTGTCTGCTTATCAGACACAACCGTCCCATTTCTTGAACATGAGTAGTTCTTTGATGGTTATGTCAGTGGATACAACAAAAGTGGAACGTTGGCAATCAGGAGAGGGTTTTGATTAGATTGTTGCAGTAGTCGCTTGTAAGAATGCTTGCCTTCCCAAATCTTCACTGTCAGAAATATTTGTTCACTTGGAGTTTCAAACTTTTAAGTTTGTGCCTCTGCTGAATTTCAACATTGGCCCATGTTCTTGAAACTGAAAGAGCAACCACTGAAACAAGCTAAATTCCATGTATTGGTTCAGCCCTTCAGATATTCCAATCTATATTTCAAGCGCCTCGTCAAGCAATGTTTTCTTCCTGCTCCTTCTGAAAGGTATTAAGTGCACACCCTCCAAGGTAAATAAATCGCTTATCAAAAAGTATTTCAAGGCAATCGTTAACCACAATTATGGTGGTGGTTCTCTTAAACAAATTATTATTGTGATAGCTGGGAGAGGATAAACATATTAATAACTTTTTATTGGAAGAAATCCAGACTACATCCATTATCCAAGAAGCACATTTTACCTTAAAAGGAACAGAAAAGCCACTATGGCATTCACAACAGTTATCTTCACTGGCACTGCCCAAGACTGTCTTTTCTTTCATGCTGTGCCAACAGCTCTCAAAGAGGTGTCTGAAGTGCTGCCTGCCTCGCTGCCTCTGGGGTCCTAACCCATGGCATGTCCTCATTCCCATGGACACTGGAGGTAAAGCCCTTCCTGACAAACTCAACAACTCAGAGGGATAGAGGATGCACTGGATCGCCATTAAATCTCAGTTCAACCCAAGATGTCCCACTGTTGTTTTAAAAGAAAAACTTAAGCACAGCTTTTTAAAGCCTTTTTTAAAACTGTAAAGTTCTTCACCCTCTTGTATCTGGCAGTTTAACTTACGTTTTGAATCTTGATTCAATTTGACATGAACAACTCTCACCAGAGTAAAATATGTCTGAACAACAAACAATGCAAGATCAGTAGACACTGTGACATTATTAAGTCTGGACATTGTGTAGAACCTTGGCGGGTCAGGGTCTCTAGAAACAATTATTTTTTGTTTTGTATTATTTCCCTAAATTCTTATTCAGACTACAGGGCTCTCTTCAACCATAACAAAAGGCCATCTTGCCTGATACAATCTTGACGATTGAAGCAGCTGCAGCTCCCCCAATGCCCAACAACGACCAACCGTTGAACTAGCACATTCATCTTCTAATCGATTGTGCTGTGTAGTATTTTACCTCTTGTCTCCTTGTAGCCAGCCACCCTTCTGTCTCTCTCCCCACAGACTTCCTAATTCAACCAAACCTAACAGGGTTTTCCCTTTGTTTCTCTTTCCTCATCAAGACCTCTCACAAACATAGTGAGCCTCAACCAGCTGCCTGCTGGAAAAGGGTGCAAATGATTCCCATCATGCAACAAAGATGGAAGGACGTCAAAACGGCACAAAGGGAAACCACAAAAGTGACATCCTATCGTGACTGTATTATTGACTCCGTCAAGCATGAAGATACATTTAATCCATTTGTCTGAAAAGAGGAATGAGAACAGACATGGTCAGAGTTTGGTTTCACTGTGATACATAATACAGGATAGTTGGCCGAATTCCTGTTGGACCATGGTGTATGTTGTATCTTGTGATTTACAATGCATTGCAAAAAGCTTAGAGAAATAAATAGTATGAACGAGGCAGTGACGGATATGATATTCATGGTCAATATGTTGGCTCAATGTTGATCTTGAAAGAAGTTCTCACCCTGAAACAATCTAATCCTCGTACCCTTGTTGGAACAACAGAGGAACAATCACTCCTGTCACGGTGTAAAAGACCAACAGGGCTGTTTCATGTCAATCTCTGACACCAACAGGAAAAAAGCAGCTTCCACAGTGTTTACCAACTCTGCCTCAGGAAATCTGTTTGTAATCTGCAAGTTCTCCTTTGAAACCAGGGATTGGGAAACAGCTGTAATTGAAGAGTTATCTATTAATCAGTGTTTATTTTTTGCACTTCCTCCTTAATTAAAGTGTGTGTGTGTATATTTGTGTGTGTGTATGTGCGCGCGCATGTGCATGCATTGTGGACAGTGAGTTAATGCTGGAAGACCTCAAGTGTAATTGGTTAAACTGCAATAATACATGCAAGGTGTTCACTCTTTCCAGTACCATATTCTTGTATGTGTGCCAAGAAACATCTTGGCAAGCATGGCCAGTCTTTTTCCCCTAAGTAAATTAACTAAATAATTGGAATGGTTCAGGGAGGAAATGACAAGGTGTGTCTGACACAGCTGCAGAGGTCATTTAACAAACAATGATGTCATGGGAAGTAGCTTCTTCACAGCACTTGGTTTCCTTTCATCTGAACAGCTGAGCTACTTTGTAAATGGTTGGATTTTCCTCTATAGGCGTTCAAAAACTCCATTGCATAGATCTTTTTGAATGGTAAGTAGAAACTTCTACTTCTGCTGTTGGTTAGGTTACCACCTTGATATTCTTCAACAGATAAACTAATACAGTTATGCTATAAATGTATTGATCTTTGGGGGAAAATGAAAAAATATTGAGGGAATAACCTAAACACTTCATCCTTGAATGCATTAATGGAGACCAAGACAGGAATGTATATGTATTTACCTTCTTCTGCCCTTATGTGACATGAAGTGAAAGCCCAGAGGCTCTCCTATTTGCCACGCTCTGTCAGGTAACTTTCACACCCAGAAGCTATGGCCCCATAAACCCGCCTGGGAGCCTAGGACTTCGTCAGACCTGGTCACACAGAGCACAACAAAGGAATGTGGCCCAGCTGAGAGTAGTGGGACCCCAGCTCCAAGCACCACCTAATCTTGAACAGGTGTGAATAGGTTACTGTGGGAAACAGTGGGGGAGCGTTTAATGTGGTCTCGGGGTGTAATTCGGCATGCTATTAATCAGCTCTGGACGTTCTTCTGAGCGCTGCCTAGGGAAGAAAACAGCAGCATTTCTGATGACGTATGCAGGACAATGGAGAGGGGACACAGTCAGGGCATCTGTTTTGTAGTGCCCCAATGACTTATTACTGTGGCCAATGGGACCCACATGTAAATCTGAGCTCCTCTGGAGCTGCAAGGTGAAAGAGTCTCTTTGCTGCTGAGTGAGATTTAAAACAAGTCAACAATGCATTAGACGGAGAAAGATAACCCTTCGACAGCTCTCTGTCCTCCTGAGTATGTAGAACATTGCTATAGGTTGCAATGTGTTCTGAGACATATGGTCAGAGAAGAGTGTTACAAAGGATTACACAGGCTTCATGTAGAGTAAAACAGTTAATTGAAATCCTATTACTCCATATTACATACATGTCTAAGTAGGCTAAAGATGTAGAATCTTAATTTGAGCCAGTTTAGTACAGCAGGAAACATTTTGTTAGGGCAAATCATTCATATAAAGTCTGATATGTGGAAATGACTAACTTTAGAACCCTTTTAAAACCTTGAATACACTACAAGTTTGCATTTCCTCTTGTGCAAGAAAATTCTTAGCAACAAAAGAGTGAAATTAAAATCCTACATCTGTAATTTATAGTGCTGTCTAAAAACCATTTAAATGATTCATGTGGTGTTTCGGTAAGGGTCTTTACATGTGTCACATACTCTCCATGCGCTTTAACACCACTGTAAAAGCACTCCTCTCCCAGGCTGGGCTTTAAATGTAAGTCACATGGTACACAGACTGGTTGTGCTTTGTGGGGTCCTTGACTAGAGGAAACCATGAGCTCTGGGAGGAGCAGGTTCCCACACCCAGAAGAAGAGATGGAGGACAGGCTAACACAAACAGTCCGCCTTTCAGGAAGGAAAAGGCTCCCTTTAGGACTTTATCAGATCTACGAGCGCCTCAGTCCGCCAGTCGCCTGCCAGCTGCTGTCCCCCCGAGAGGTACGGCTTCACCCTGGTCCAATTTAATGGTCCCTTTACTCTGAAATAATCAGTCATCATAATGCACTACTAATATATCAGGCTAGCTGCTAGGTCACTCCCTTATTTGGGTCTGAGGACAAAATGCATACAGGGGTAAAGTCTGGAACTAGTCTGTGAGTTTTGGGACCAATTTCAAGAATGCAGGCTAATGGCAACACTATCAGATAGGGCTAGACCGGCAGTGCAATGTGTGATGACCTGTGCACGGTAGGCCTACACCCCCTAACACATGTTCAGGAAGGTCTGGCCAACATGATACAGCAATGTGGTAACAATTACTATAGAATGAACAAAATAACAGATCTGTGGGTAGAGTGTGGGTAAGCTTGGTTTACCACACCACACATGGATTCCTTCCCGTTCAGGTCTAATTTCCTGATCAAACAAGTTATACTATTCATAAAAACAATTGTGAAGGAAATAAACACAACACGAAACAAATCCTCAACCCCCCGGTTCCTCAGTCTAGATCCCCTCTACTCTCGGTGCCCATGGACCAGTATGTCTCTCCTGTGGTATTCGTACACATTGCGGCCGAACAGGAGCTGCCCTCAGCTGTCTTTTGATTGCATAACCCTGCCTCTTTGCTTACCTCATGGAACATCTCTGGAGTAACTCATGGAGACTGAAGACACAAAGAACAGGGACACGTTCACAACATCTGCTGGCTTCAGCACCTCATGACTGTGTATGCCGCTTGGACAACTCCGAGTGAGTAATAGTTCCCTTATGTCCAGTAAAGGGGGCTGTGTGTACATTGATATTTTTTCTAAACTTACTAAACCCTTATGTAAAGGAATCGGATGTGGAACGGTATATTTAATGGGGGAAGGAAACTTTGATACTTTGAAACTTCAGTTTAGTTAAACCTTTCAGCAACAAATGTTTTCTTGGTTGACTCCTCCATTCTTTAGATAGAAACAGATCTCAGCAACAGTCATGTAGGATAGGGACTGGGAGTAGATGATATCCCACTAACGTCATAGGGAAACCTTTGCCACATCGAGGAGGTCTCGATTTTATGGGTTGTTACGAGAAATTGATACACTAACGCCTTACAAAATTAGCACTCTGGTTTAAAAAAAATTATAAAATGTAAAGCCTGGGCCTGAAACCTCTACAATATTTTTTACTGGCATGCCTAAACTCTCCAAACTTGTATAAAATATATCTTACATTCGTTAATAGTAGAAAGAACACAGTGTACGCCACTGTCCGCCGATTGAATTTCATTATTACCAGATCCGTAAAACAGAGCATTTTAACCTCAAATGTAAACATGCTGCCTTTTGATTGATGTCAGTTAAGTTGTAACAACTGTCTACATTTGGCACACCCTCATGGTTGCCCACAGAGACACCATGGCAACAAAGACAAGAGTGGTCTATGCTGTTCAGTATTTGAACGTGAAGCTAGTATAGGCGAGAAAGGCTCTTGGGGCCCTGTAGTGACGATTTATCACATTGTGTTGGATTCCAGAGAGGGAGGGACCTTTTGAATGTGTATGCCTTGTAACTCATTTCTTGTGGACTTGGAGGGGTGAGGGTGGGGGGTCAGGATATGTCTGATGGAGGGAGGGACACCACCGAGTATTAGTGGCATGCTGGGAAAATAAACAAACATGGGGCAGAGTTGTGTCTCTTTCCCTTGGAGGTAAAGTCTTTGTGCTCTAGCAGAAAGTGAGGCTTTTGTTAACAGAAAAGTCAAAGAAAATACTAACCCCCCTAGCGTCCTCAGACATCTACACACAGAAAGGTTCCATCCAGACAGAGACGACAGATGGGAAGGCCCAAGGCCCTCCGGCAGGTTTCTCTACATACATATCCTTTCTCCCCAGCTCTCTCAGGGCGTCTGTCTGCTTCCAGTCCCGTGGAGACGGCCGGACACCCTGGCACCAGGTCTGGAGCTGGGAAAGATCGCCGGCCCAGATATAAACAGGAGAGAGACCCCACCCATGGGCATGGGACAGACAGACAAACCTGACATATCCTCTCCTGTAATCACTTCCAAAGAACTCAACAAAAACATCCCTCAGCTTTTCCTTCAACCCAATGTTAATGTGCTATTTTTCGTTTAGTAATCTTGAAAATGAAGCTATATGGATTGCAACGCACAAAGTAATCTCATTGGTGCTGCAAATGACCTTACCAATATTAAACCATACCCACAATGTCATCTCATTGCCAAAATGTACCATTTCCCAGAAGGAAATTCTGGCCTCCAAAAATAAGGTTGATGTTTGCTAAAAAAATGCATGTTGACTATGTTCTGCATATCAATACACAAACAGACAGGCTGACTGTATTAATGCTGAGGCCGCCACACAAGGGCGTAGCCTTTTCCAGATGCTCATTTTGGGAATTTGACCAGATTAACAAGTGATGACGAACTGACTGACGTACAGAGGACTGTCAGAGGACATGGTTGCTCAATGAGGACTTTTTACTCAAAGCCAGAGAAGGCATTAGTCTTCTTCATAAGCTTTCATGAAATATTGTGCCAATTGTCCTTCAGAAGCCAAAATAACCCTCTAGTTTTAAATCAATGTCCAAATGGACAGTTAGATCATGACATTTTGGTGTGGCTATGAAAAAAAAATCTATGTAACTTGACATTGGTCACAAGAACATTAAAAACGTATTAAAGGCATGAAAATCCAGTTCTGCTATGAAGTAACAGTGAATCCTAACTAAGCCTCTGATGGTATTTGGAAACATGAAACCTATTTTTCTAAGAAATCCTTCGAATTAAAACAGCTCTGTCCTTTGTTCTAAAAACCCATGTCATCTGTTTGGGGCTTGTCCATTGTAGACAATCATCCTGATAAATGGCCAGTTGAGCCAGAGGAACATGAACTCTAAAAACAGAGCTGTTAGAAATTCATCAATTCACATAGGATCTATCTGGTTTTATCTTTGTTCAAGAATACAATCTAAAACTCATGCACTCATAAAAATGCACCAATCAAATCTCATCTCTTTGTATTGAATAAACAAATATTTATTACCAACGACATCACATTACAGTTTGCCTGTCCCCATACATTTATCTTTATTTAACTAGGCAAGTCAGTTAAGAACAAATTCTTATTTTCAATGACAGCCTAGGAACAGTGGATTAACTGCCTGTCTGGGCAGAACGGCAGATTTGTACTTTATCAACTCGGGGGTTTGAACTTGCAACCTTCCGCTCTAACCACTAGGCTACCCTGCCGCCCCAATACATGACAGACACAGGATTGTGTGTGTGTGTGTGTGTGTGTGTGATGGCAGTCTGGGTCAAAGTTCAGATTATCATCCTATAGATGGTGCTGTTCCTACTGCGCAGCTCATGTTGGCGATGATGACTGCCCTCTGCTGCTCATCTAACCCTCTCGCTTGAAAGCAAAAGGATGAAAACCATACCAGAGGAACAACATTAGCTTCACTCAGTAAAAATATATGAGTAAAGAAATATGGTAAAGAAATGTCCTTGTGGTGGAGGTTCTCTCTTCCACAGAGCATCTGTACTTGAAAATGAAAAATGGCACTGCCTTAATTGACATGCGTCAGCACAGATTATTGACCTCATAGGAACGCTTTCAATTCCGCTAATCCGCCCTCTGATATCTCTGCAGCGGCAGCCTACAACGACTGTGTCAATCCTCTGCTACACACAGTGAACAGAAGAGTACTGATCACACATATTTACCACAATAAATATGCCTGCATTGATATTTAACATTGAAATATGAAAGTCAAAGACCCCTCTTTCACATCTGAGTAGCTTTTTAAGTCTCCATCTCGGGTCTCTATTTAGCCAGATGGCTCCCTCTCTCAATCCCCTCTCACAATCAAGATTAAGATTACACACACATACACACACACACACAACACAGTACTCATAAATGCGTCATACACTTGTTCATACTAACGACAGACTGTCCGTCCCCACCCTGCTCTTTCTGTTAATTCTCTAAATCCGTGCTGTTTCCGACATTAATATGCCCTTGATAAACAGATTCTGGTGATATAACACAGGCTTTCAAAAATGGCCTTTTTAAATGGGCAGAATCCTATACGAGATTCAGTTGTTGAAATTACAACTGAGGCTTAAGTTATTAAACAGAGCAGCTTTAATCATTGATCACAGAAATTCAAGGTTGGAGGAATGGCATGGATTAAAGTATTTTTACCACAAAGCCACATATCCACTGTGATCTGAGAGAGAGAGAGAGAGAGGGAGAGAGAGAGAGACAGGAGATTGACGAGGATAGAGAGACAGCCCTACTGTCACTTGCTAGTTTAGTGATTCCAGCTCCACTGAAGGCGACCGTCTTCCATTCTCCGTCCCATCCACCAGCTGTTTCTTCTGGGCCTGTGGGCCGCACAGTATGAGGCAGCTACCATGGGCTTTAAGGAAAACTTCTCGGAGATTGATCCTGTCACTTTGAATCTCTGCATCCTTATCGCCAGCTATGTTATCTTGCTTCTGGTGTTCCTGATATCTTGTATAATGTATGACTGCCGGGGCAAGGATCCAACCAAGGAGTACGCGCCGGACCCTGTGCCGACCCAATCCCCCATCAGACTGGTGGTGATGCAGCAGACCACCCCTTCTCCGCAACATCAACGCTGGGACCAGACCAATATGGTCACCTCATATGAGCCTCAGCCCAGTCCAGACTTCAGGGAGAAGAAGAGCACCATGGTCTAGATTCTAGAAGGACTACTGTGGTGCTGAATAACTCAGTCCACCACTCGTTGGAATTATCGCAGCGGAATAAACTTTTGTACATATATGTTTTTTTAAATCTGCTTCTACATTTATTTTTTAGATTGTATTTTTCCCTGGTGGCCAGGACAATGCTAGGATTGGACCTGCAGAAGACCAGTCTGAGACGGTAAGAGAGAAGCATGTGTGTGCAGTGTTGATGCACATGAAACCCATCTTTTAGAAAGCTCTGGTGGATCACAGAAGCCTACAGCCTTTTCTAAAACAAGAAATGTCACAACTGATAATCAACATGGAATTCAGGAGCTGTACTATTAACAGTGGTTTGTGTTACACAATATGAGAGGGAAATGCAATTGACTGAAAAAGGGTTGCAGTTTTCAAACCTCATCTTTGCACATAGCCCAACTATGTATTACATCACAAAATGCCTCAGTGTTTAAATGTGATACAAAGTATTACCAGTTATAATTTTTCATTTTTGAAGAGAGACAGGTCTGTCCCCTCTCAGTGAGCGTTCATTGTCATCTTGCTTCACTACTTTGTCAAATGTTGATAGACATTTGTATGATGCTCTGCTAGTGTAATGTTTTCATCGATGACAGACTTGTTGCCCTATCTCAACCAGGAGTGTATTTCAAAGTGTCCCCTGGCATTTTCAGATTAGGAGACTGCCCAACATTTCCTCGTATTGTTTATAGGTAAACTAAGGTAGCCATTAGCCAATTACATAACTTGACAGTGTTGAGTCTTTATGAAGTAACCAACCACAGTTCAGTTCCAAGTGCTGTCCAACCATGGTCCTGACCTGTGAGGCCCAGATTATTCTGCTATTTTGAGACTTGCTTCTTTAATCGCTCTCCCACCCGCCATGAGAAACAGGTTATTTATGGAGCCCTTTTCAGATATGTACCTACTAACCCTTTGATGTCAAGACATGTGACTTGATTCAGCTAACAGTATATTGTGAGACAGAGGTTGTAGCAAACACTTATCCAATTATTCAGTCAATCTCCTTGAATTAGGATCTCTAAAAGAGAGTGCAAGCTGAAGCTATTAACTGAATTAAGTCCTTGCATGTAATATAATTAAACACCAGTAATCATACATTCACTCGAAGGTGTGACGGAAACCCGTAGTAGTCACTGCCAAAACTAGCACCTGTACACACCGAAATAGCTTTGCCCATGCCGTTTTATCTGGAGCATAAACAAATTAAGCTGTTTTAGTCCTTATACTTAGAAATGCTACATGTATGCACCTTGCCCTGAGCTGACTCACTTGGCAAAGCAGCTCCAATAGCTTGATTACAGTACAACAACATCAACACCTACAGTACCAACAGAAGATTGCAGTACAGCAACATCAACACCTACAGTACCAATAGAAGATTACAGTACAACAACATCAACACCTACAGTACCAACAGAAGATTACAGTACAACAACATCAACACCTACAGTACCAACAGAAGATTACAGTACAACATCATCAACACCTACAGTACCAACAGAAGATTACAGTACAACAACATCAACACCTACAGTACCAACAGAAAATTACAGTACAACATCAACACCTACAGTACCAACAGAAGATTACAGTACAACAACATCAACACCTACAGTACCAACAGAAGATTACAGTACAGCAACATCAACACCTACAGCACCAACAGAAGATTACAGTACAACAACATCAACACCTACAGTACCAACAGATGACTACAATACAACAACATCAACACCTACAGTACCAACAGATGACTACAATACAACAACATCAACACCTACAGTACCAACAGATGACTACAATACAACAACATCAACACCTACAGTACCAACAGATGACTACAATACAACAACATCAACACCTACAGTACCAGAATCAAGAGATTCCAACTGGTGAGAAACTAGCAATCTGAAAGGATCATGTTCAGCTGAGTATTAAGATGTAAAAATAATTACCACTAAGATAGAATACCACGGAATCCCATCTCAGAATATACTGTATGGGAACAAATAAATGTACCATTTAGAAAAGGCAACATGTTGCAGGACAATGGGGCTCCAAAGGTCTAATATGAACATAAATCCAAATGTTCCAAATATCTGAAAATGCTTGCAGTGTTTTTGTCAACAGTGAAGAGCAATGTTGCACCAATGTATTAGCTGGGTGCAGGTCGACTGTCATGCCTCTATGCAGACACTACACCAGTAATCCTTTGCTACAGGGGAAAATGTGCTTTACAGGTTAAGAACACGCCATACTCATCTTGTTAGCTACTAGATCAATTCTGATCTCTGTTGAGGCTGGGACACAAGATTGATTTATTGATTGAAATGGGCATTGACAGCATGGCTGTAATGGCTGCATACACTAATATATCCACCATGCCATGAATTGCAAAAAGCAGCCATTTTATTTTTTCTCTTTACTGAAACCTCGAAGGGCATAGCTATGTATTTAGATGTTTAGCCTTTTTACAATTGACAACATTGATTCATCAAGCATCTGAATATCACACCTTTACATTTCTTGTCATCTTTGTCAGACAGAATTAGCGTTGTTGTTATTCTAAGTGTGAGGATGGGAATATTCTGTGGCTTTTCATTGAGGTGTTTCCAGCGTATTGTAATCCACAGTATTGGGATTCCCATGTCTTCCCTTTTTAGAGGTACTGCATTCCAGCATGAAACAGTAAACCAATTACAGAGCTGTTTAACCCTGGCATCACGTGTCTTCACAAAGCCTCTGTTATCCTGTGTGTCGTCCCACCAGTGTCTGTCTTACAGTAGCCACTAAAGATGTCATATTAACAGCATGGCATGCTGTGTGCATGTACAGTACAGCACATTGCTGTTGGGCAGTATGGAGCATTGTTTAGTACTGTTGATCTACATGGTGTAGAGAGCTTTTACATCCTGGCAGAGGGCTTTGTTGGGCAAGCTTTGAGTGTTTAAAAGCAATCAATGAAAATAGGTCACACACAGCCTTTACAGTATGTGTAGTTATATTGTGACACAGAGGGTGATTCTTGTCAGATGCTTAACATAATACCTGACCTGAGGGACCTTTAACCACACTTCCTCTGTAACATGAGCTCTTCCACTTGCACTGCCGTTGTGGCTCGTGGAGTAAGTGAAATGGGTCTTCAGGTTGTTGACTGTGAGCAGAGTGGGGTAACGGATGAACTCTGCATGTGCCTCTAACATGTAACAGTGTCAGAAATAGAATGAGCTAAACACTGTTTTATAGCATATTTAGAAACACAGGGACACTATGCTGAGCTGCTAAACCTTGTGTTGTATGACAGAATGCCAACCTCCATGTCTCAGTCCTGTATCGCATTAGGGGTGTTAGCATGGCACCATGGGGGAACTGCAGCCTTGCAGCAAGAACAAGGAAACGCTAAACCCTAACATATGGCTGCTCGCATCCTCCCGTTGTCTCTGCTAATGTCATTCTTAAAAACCCTGCCTGCCTGCCACCCACCATCTCAGCTGTACTTCCACAGCTCGTAAACCATGAGCTCCTCCTGGGCTGGATAAACAACATTTGAACTGTCCGATGCATGGTGTACCCTAGGGATAGGATCTTGTGCAAAAAGTAGATTTTACTTTCATGAACTACAATACACATTAGGCTAGGGCTACTTTTGTAATCCTTTGGCATCACAACATATAAAACCAGAGAGATTAATTCATACTTAGAGGTTTACCCGTCTGTCCAAATATAACATGTGAAATCTTCCTCTAAGGGGTTGATTATACATCTTATTCTGAGTTTACCAATGCAAACATTTAAAATGGATACATTTGGGAATGTTATCTTCTCATGCATAAATGTGCTGGTTATTAATGGTTCTGAAAGGTATTTTGCAATACCACTGCGTTGAAGTTGAGTCAGTGTGGGCTTATGTTTCACTCTGGTTGTAATAGCCCAAAGAGAAAAAAAACTGCAGGCATTTGTCAGTTTGAAACTCATTAAGACTGCATATCGCACTTAAAGTCTTATGTAAACAGCTATGTGTTGTGTTATCTAATGTTGTTCCTGAATGATCCAGTTACATTACTGTCACTGTTATGTAAACTCTATGGGTTAGAGAGTGCTCATCAGATACATTGCTGAGTTACAATGCTGTCACTGTTATGTAACTTTATGGTTAGAGAGTGCTTATCAGATACATTGCTGGTGTGCAATTCAACATTGGCTAGCAGCACAGCACACTTATGATCCAAGATGGCGTAGCAGTGAAGACGTGTTTTGTTCGTGTCTCGTGTACTTTTGTATTTTTTGTATATATATTTCAATCTCTTTATTGACTTGTTTATTGTTTACTCCATGTGTAACTCTGTGTTGTTGTCTGTTCACACTGCTGTGCTTTATCTTGGCCAGGTCGCAGTTGTAAATGAGAACTTGTTCTCAACTAGCCTACCTGGTTAAATAAAGGTGAAATAAAATATAAAATAAAATGTTTTGTGTCCTGTCCACATACATGCATCTGATAACATTGTGAATTAATCTCTTTGCATGCAAGTATGCATCTGTTGAAACAGGCCTATGATGTACTATCAGTTTATTTGCTCAAGTTTATTGACACTGAGATAAAAAGTCAATACTAAAAGGCTGAATTTGGAAAAATAAATGATTCATTCATGACACAGGACATGATATTGAACTCTGAACAGAATACAAAAATAATTGTTGATGCATATTCAGGTTTTCGTCACTAGTTGCCACACCCACAAGGTCATAAACCCCGGCAATTTATACAACTTCTCTTCTTGAAATTAAAATCAGATTTAAAAGCTAACGCTAACATTAACCTTAACCACACTGCTAACCTTATGCCTAAACCCGAACCTTAATTTAAGACCAAAAAGCTACTTTTGGCTCTCATTAATTTTTTCGATAATGTGTTTTAACTTTAGGGTTGTAGTAACTAGTGCAAACCCATATTCAGGGTTGCTGGTTGAAAAACAAAAGTAACTACTACTGTTACATCTGTCTATCATGGTGTGACAGATTTTGAGACCTCCTCCAGCCACCCACACTGTCATCAGATCTTTGATTGGTCTGATAGGATGATGTCCCACACTTTTAGTGCTATTATTGGTTCAAGCATCCGTCATTCAAAATCTCTTTGCATTAACTAAATACATTTTAATCGTGAAAAGGGGAACGACGCCGGTGTCTACAAGGGGACACAAGTGTTAGGAGGATATGTCTTTGCTAAATGATTGTATTAATGTAATCGATTGAAGCTAGTTTATATTTGCAGCACAATGGTATTAAGGAAAATACTAAAATAGTGTATCGATTTGGACTCGGGGTATCTTATTATGTGTACAGATGACTGATTAGTTGATGACGTTAGCTGGGCCTTCAATTTCTCTTGTTTTGGCTAGCTTCCTAATTTCCTGTTTGGCTAGCTTTCTAATTTCCTATTTGGCTAGCTTGCGGATTTCCTATTTGACTGTAGCTCGCTAGCTTAATCTTGCTTCGTGATTTCCTCCCTTCGTTTTGCGTGAAGGCATTGAAATGAAGAGAGTGAACAGCCTTCAAAGGTGGGTTAGCTAAAAATGTGGCAGTCATCCAATGTTTGCATTATGATGAATTTAGCTATAGATAGAGAGCTGGCGTTTATTTGTTCAGTCAAGTGGTCTTGTTAACGTAAGTGAACCTAGCTATTGGCATTTACTGAGCCTTATTCTGAGATGGATTGTTTGTTTGTAGCCATGAATGAACCATGGCTATTGTATCATGCAGTACTATAGCCTACGAGCTACAATGTTTCCCACCAGGAAATGCGATATAGCGCAGGGAAATGGAATCCGGTAAAACAAATCATTGGTATATGTCCTTGATGAAGGGTAATTCCATGTTATCAGAGTGACGCTGAGACTCACTTTAAAATGTGTGGCAAACAAAAACGATTGATCGCAATGTTTTTAAAAAACATACACCTATATGCAAAAGTATAGTTTTAACAATTGCCACTGAAGATTTTACAAAGATACTTATTTGAGGAACAGTGCAGATGCAAAGTTTGGTAACAGTAAAATCTCCCTCACTTTTTTATGTGACCACGTTTTTCAAAAACTCTTAAGTACTTCGAATTAAGATTCAAAGATGATTGCATTAAGAATTAGATGTCAGCTATGATATGACACCTTGAGTATGAACAAATCTGTTTTGGTTATTGAACTACTAAGTGAAGTGGATCAATACCTGGTAACAGAATGACTGTAACAGATTGACATCATGGGTCTGTACTATACATGTATAATTATGAATATCATTCTCTTCATGGTGATGTGTCCTATACAAAGGTAGAAAAATGTAATATTCTCCTTTGCATGATTGAGTATTATTCTACACACTGGCTATTATTCAAAATGTTATTTTTAAAATGTATTTAACACTAATGAGCTCTGCCTCCATACTTGACCAAATGTGGTTGGTCCAGACCGGACCAAATCTCTACCAATCATGGATGTCTATGTTTTACAAGTTTGGACATTACAGTAAATTTAAAGGTATAGTACAGTATAGTGCTGTCGAGTATATAGTTCAATATAGCACAGTATATAGTTCAATACAGCACAGCATAATTCGGTCCAGAAGAGTATATTACATTATATGGTATATATGGTATAAACTTCCATCTCTGTATCCAGAAATCAAAGCTTTTGCATATTCCACATTTTTAGGATTTAAAATGGTTGAAAAATGTATCTATGTCTGAATTCAAATGTAAAAAACACAGACTCTTAGCTTTCATTTGGAACAAGATGTTATATGCTCCTATAAACTCCTATAAACTTCAGGATAGTGCTGATGGGTCCTTTTACATGGAAATGACCTGAAACTAAGCAACTTTTAATTTGTTTTCTTTGGTCAATCACTAAAATGTGAATCTACCAGTAGGCCTTCATGTGTTAGTTATATGCTATTTTTCTTTGAGATGTACTGTATGTCAGTTTCTTGTCTTCTTGTGTTATTTTCCTGCTTCCTGCAATTGGCATACTGTAGCATGAACAACCCAGAACAGTGTGGAAACAGCCCTGAATCAGGATAACCTCTAACACCGGTATTGTAACAGCCCCTAGTCCTCCCGCTACCTGCCCCACTAACACTTGCTGCATGTTGTTGTATGTTTCAGGTTCATGAACAGGCGGGCCAGTGCTAACTGCCGCTACCAGCCCACCTGCTATGAGCATGCTGCAAACTGCTATACTCACGCGGTGAGTTCACCTTCCCTAAGTGTAGGCCTACTGAACAGTCGTGGCCAAAAGTTTTGAGAATGACACACATTAATTTCCACAAAGTTTGCTGCTTCATTGTCTTTAGATATTTTTGTCAGATGTTACTATGGAATACTGAAGTATAATTACAAGCATTTCATACGTGTCAAAGGCTTTTATTGACAATTACATGAAGTTGATGCAAAGAGTCTATTTGCAGTGTTGACTCTTCTTTTTCAAGACCTCTAAAATCCGCCCTGGCATGCTGTCAATTAACTTCTGGGCCACATCCTGACTGATGGCAGCCCATTCTTGCATAATCAAAGCTTGGAGTTTGTCAGAATTTGTGGGGTTTTGTTTTGTTCACCCACCTCTTGAGGATTGACCACAAGTTCTCAATGGGATTAAGGTCTGGGGAGTTTCCTGGCCATGGACCCAAAATATCAATGTTTTTTGTTTCCCGAGCCACTTAGTTATCACTTTTGCCTTATGGCAAGGTACTCCATCATGCTGGAAAAGGCATTGTTCGTCACCAAACTGTTCCTGGATGGTTAGGAGAAGTTGCTCTCGGAGGATGTGTTGAGTTGAGTTGAGTTTATTTTTATTTTTACAGGGACAGTGCACATTAATCACATTAATCACATTAATTCAGTAAAAGTGCCGGTTTTAGCCAACCGGCTAATTTTCAACCGCAGTCCCTGGGCAGGTTATTAAAAACAATTACAATATAGACAATAGCAACATAGAACAAGCAAGACATAGCATACAGACAGAGCAACATAGGACAAGCAAGACGTAGCATACAGACAGAGCAGCATAAAACAAAAAGCAGCAAGACAAAATTCATAAAAGCAACAAAGTGTTTCCACACCTCACAAGCTACAGACAACAGACAACATGGAGTGGCAACACACAGCTAGGGACCATGTTCACAAATCTGATTGACCTTTAGCCATGTCTTCAAGCATTTTGTGAAAGTGTGATATGTGGTGCAGTTATGTGTGTCTGATGGCAGTGTATTCCAGACATGGGAAGCTCTCACAGAGAATGCAGATTTACTAAAGGTGCTTTTCCTTAGGGGAACTATACAGTCACCTCTCATGGCAGACCTTGTGGATCTGCTGCCATATGTCTGGGTTTTCTGTTTAACAAAAATATTGAGTGGAGGGGGAGCCAGGCCATTGAGGATCTTGAATACAAGACATGCGTCGGTGTATTGCACAAGATTTTCCCAACTCAAGAGCTCATGCTTTCTAAGGATGTGACAATGATGATGGCTATTGGGCTTCCTATCAAGCACTTTGAGAGCCTGTTTGTAGACAGACTGAATAGGTTTTAATGTTGTACAGCAAGCTTGGGCCCAACTAGTCAAGCAGTATGTTAAGTGGGGGAGTATCATAGATTTGTTGTACAGTTTTGCTACCTCTGTAGTCAAACAATTTCGTATAAATCGGAAATTAGCTAGGTTGAATTTGGTTATTTGAATGACCTTTTTCACATGCTTTTTAAAAGAGAGGTTGGAATCAAGTATGATGCCAAGGTACTTAAAATCGGATACCACCTGGAGCTTCTCCCCTGACACATAGACATCTGGCTCAGTAGCATCTGTTGCCCTCTTTGTGAAGAACATGCAAACCGTTTTTTTCACATTGAGATGCAAACACGAGTCACTGAGCCACTTTGTAACCTGGACCATTACAGTAGTGAGTTCTTGTGCAGCTTGTTGTTTGCTCTTTGCATGCACATATATCACTGTATCATCTGCATACATTTGAACTTCAGACCCAGTACAGACAGAAGGCAGATCATTAATGTACAGGCTGAACAGGAGGGGCCCCAGTATTGACCCTTGGGGCACGCCCACATCATAGCTACGAGTGGGCGACAGCTCATTGCTCACTCTGACACACTGAGTTCTGCCTTCAAGGTATGATTTCATCCATCTCAAGGCATCAGGGGAAAAGTTGAACTTGGACAATTTTGTGATGTTGGTACCATTCTTTATTCATGGCTGTGTTCTTAGGCAAAATTGGAGTGAGCCCACTCCCTTGGCTGAGAAGCAACCCCACACATGAATGGTCTCAGGATGCTTTACTGTTGGCATGACAATCGTTAAGGGGATTCATCAGAGAAAATTACTTTACCCCAGTCCTCAGCAGTCCAATCCCTGTACCTTTTGCAGAATATCAGTCTGTCCCTGATATTTTTCCTGGAGTGGCTTCTTTGCTGCCCTTCTTGACACCAGGCCATCCTCCAAAAGTCTTTGCCTTACTGTGCGTGCAGATGCACTCACACCTGCCTGCTGCCATTCCTGAGCAAACTCTGTACTGGTGGTGCCCCGATCCTGCAGCTGAATCAACATTAGGAGACGGTCCTGGCACTTGCTGGACTTTCTTGGACGCCCTGAAGCCTTCTTCACAACAATTGAACCGCTCTCCTTGAAGTTCTTGATGATCCGATAAATGGTTGATTTAGGTGGAATCTTACTGGCAGCATTATCCTTGCCTGTGAAGCCCTTTTTGTGCAAAGCAATGATGACGGCACGTGTTTCCTTGCAGGTAACCATGATTGACAGAGGAAGAACAATGATTCCAAGCACCACCCTCCTTTTGAAGCTTCCAGTCTGTTATTCGAACTCAACCAGCATGACAGAGTGATCTCCAGCCTTGTACTCGTCAACACTCACACCTGTGTTAACGAGAGAATCACTGACATGTCAGCGGATCCTTTTGTGGCAGGGCTGAAATGCAGTGGAAATATTTTTGGGGATTCAGGACTTTGCAATTAATTGCAATTCATCTGATCACTCGTCATAACATTCTGGAGTATATGCAAATTGCCATCATACAAACTGAGGCAGCAGACTTTGAAAATTAATATTTGTGATATTCTCAACTTTTGGCCACGACTGTACAAAGACTGGTTTTCAAATGTCAGACCTCAATTGCTATTTTTCCCCATGCTTAATTATATTGACAGAATTCTACCTGGTGTTGATAGGGTTATGGAGAAAATACATTTGACCAAAAACACTATCATTGTAGACTATACTGAGTGTATGTTACAAGGATAGTTTTCAACAGTTGGTCATGTTAATCTGTCTCCCTTTGTCTGTACCCTGCAGCTACTCATCGTACCAGCCATTGTGGGCATGGCCCTGCTGCACCGTCTCTCAGACGACCGCTGGGAGAAGATCACAGCCTGGGTGTACGGCATGGGCCTGTGTGCCCTCTTCCTGGTCTCCACTGTGTTCCACATCATCACCTGGAAGAAGAGCCACATGAGGTGAGGAGGCAGAGGAATGTTCGATCACACTAGACCAGGGGTCTTCAACCTTTTCTTGCCAAGGGACACCCTCCCAAGCAAAACGGTGACCCAGGGGCCCCATCATAAGATAGCACTTTTTTTTTCTTTCTTTTTTTACATGTCTTGTCTTATCAGGTGAATGGAAAGGAGAAATAATCAACATTTTAAAATGAATAGATTTGTTTGATTATTTTGAACACCCCACATTCTAATTGAAAGAGGAAGTGTAAACTCAAAGCCTATTAGTTAGAAAGGTAACTCCAAACTCATTTTCGCTAAAAGCAGCTGTTTAGCTGGTTAAACAAAGGTTAGCCATGTGTTGGTAAAAATGAATGTCTAAGCCGAGAGCTTACCAGGTCTGATTACAGTAAGCGGTCTGACTACCTGAGTTATATTATACAGCACCGAGCACATCATTTTAATTGCATACTAGGTATGAGTGGGCAGACACAATCAAAGGCCAAAGAGAGAAATACTGAATGCTTGGTCTTGATTCTAGGTCTGTGGAGCACTGCTTTCATATGTGTGATAGAGTGGTCATCTATTTCTTCATCGCTGCCTCCTACACACCATGGTAAGTTCTATTTCTAATACCAGTTTCCATATGTCACTTATGGGATGCACCTAAGGGGCGGATCGCAAACTCGAAGTATCCAATCACACAGCGTCTGTGTGATTGGCCAAGATGGCGTCGCTGTGAGAGGGAGTGTTTTCACGCTCTTCAAAGCAATATTAAAGGTTAGGTGGTTAACAGTCAAATATTGGCTATTAATATTGAAAGAAACTAAATATAACTTTTTTTATGGACATGGGATAAGTTTAGAGTTAGTTTTTGTCAAGTTGAATGGGAAGAACACGACAGAAAGACTAAAGTAGACGAAATATCCAAGTCTCACAGAAGACGTCTGACATGCTAGCTAGCCACAACGAGGACCAGAGCAGCATGGATACACAAGAAGCCGCGATCTCAAGCAAGAGAAAGAACAAAACTGACCAGGATGAAATCCTTGCAACCTCTTTACCCCAGACCCCACGTAAAAATCCACCGGTGAAAAAAGTAAAAGAAGACATTTCCATGTCGGAATTTTTCTCTGCAATCCAGTCCCTGTCTACTAAACAAGACGCCACGCTCTCCAAAGTGTCCATCATAGAGCGGGCTACAGAAGAAACATCAAAGAAGATCGATCATTTGTCAAACTATCAATCAACTACACAACATTGTGAGCGAGAACAAGGAAAAGATAACGTTCCTAGAGAATGAGTAAGAAAATGCAATCTAAAAATAATGAGCTGTGTGAGAATGTAGCTGAACTTCAAAGGTACTCTCGCAGGTGGAATCTGAAAATCCAAGGTGTTAAAGATGTAGAGGGAGAGGATATTAGAGAAGGAGTCATTAATGTCCTGGGAAAAGTGGCTCCGTGCATCAAAGACCGACTGAGAGACGTGAATTATGTGGTACATCGACTTGGTTAACGAAGATCTGATGGACCCCCTCGCAATATCATCTTGCGCTTAACTATGTGCCATTACAGGAACATCATATGGAAAATGGCCAAGGGGAACACGTTTCTGGACGAGAAGAATCAAATCAAATCAAAAGAGCTCTGATACCGCAGGATCAGGTTGCCAGAGAGAAACTGTGGCCTCTTATACAGAAGGCGCGACAAGAGGGAAAGAAGGCAGGGTTCAAGGGCCCACACGCGTTTATCGAAGGAAGAATGATTACTGGGTAACTCTGTTGACATTAAGCAATTTGGAACTGTGAGTACTACCATGCGTACAGTTAATGTACTGCCAATTATACATGTACTGTTCGAACTACAACTGATGAACACTTGCCAAAGAAAATGAAGTAAATAGATTTGTTATTCTGTTAACCACCGCTACCTCATCTGAGCATAGTTTTCCGTCGAGTAATCCTCTCAAGGTTCACTGTTTGTTTTATTGTTCACATTAATACTTGTTATCTAATGTGTTCTTTTTTAATGCAGGAGTTCATTTTCAATTCACTCAATATTGTTAGTCTGAATGCTAGGGGTTTGAGAAGTCCTACAAAAAGGAAAGCTTTATTTTTATACTGTAAACGCAGTAATGCAGATGTTGTCCTTCTTCAGGAAACTTATTCGGGTGAAAGTGATTTGAAATTTTGGAAAGCACAATGGGGAGATATGGCCTATTTCAGTCATGGATCAAATCATTCTGCTGGTGTTTTGACACTTATTCACAAGTTTAAAGGTGACATTCTAGAATCCACATCTTCACAAGATGGGCGATGGGTCATTGTAAATGTTAAACTTGACAATGCTATTTTTTATTATCTGTAATGTATACGGACTTAACTCACATGCCCCTAATAAGACCCTTTTCACCCAATTTACCAGGAAAGTGGTACTCTGAGGCTTTTCTAATTATTTCAGGGGATTTTAATGAAACACCTGATGCATCTGCTGATCGTTTTCCTCCTAGAACGAGTCAACCTTCAAAATAGTAACATTATGCAAGGATCTCTGTGTTGAGGATGCCTGGAGTTATTTCAAACCGGATGCTAAGGGTTATACCTGGACCAATAAAACTATGTCACGTAAATCTTGAATAGATTTATTCCTAATTTCCCCCTTTTTGTTACAATTTGTTATAGATGTAGATCATCAGTTGGCTCCCTTTTCTGATCATCACTTGATTTCCCTGAATTTACAAGCCACTAAAAAATCTAAAGGTACTCGAGGATATTGGAAATTAAACAATACACTTCTTAAAGATACTGATCTCATTGAAAACATCCAATCATTAGCTAAAGATATTTTTGCTAGAAAAGACTTGGGTCATGGGAAGTAGATGGGAATTTTTCAAATATAAAGTCAGAGTGGTAGCCATTAAACGCACCAAAGAGCTGATGCACTTAAAGAACCATAGAGAAAAGGAGATGATGAGCAAGCATGACAGTTTTCTAAAGAAATATAATATATCTGAAGAAGAGGAGTCTGTGTTCAGGTCTTTGCAACTAGAATTAGAACAGACTTACACGGATCTGGCAAAGGGCACCTTTGTAAGGTCAAGAGCAAAATGGATTGAAGAGGGGTGAAAAAACACTAGTTACTTTTTTTGCACTTGAAAAAATAAACTACAAAAGAAAATCTATAACTGCACTCAAAATTAACAATATTTTATGCAAAGATCCCATTTAAAATAACATCCTTTGTCGATTCCTTTTATGAAAACCTTTACAGCTCTCAATTTCAGGAAGATGGTTGTGAAAGTTACATTTGTCACATTCAGAATTGTGTCCCTGTAATTGAGGATGATTTCCACTCAGTTTGCGATTCACCTGTGTCAATTGGAGAAATTAGAGAGGCTCTGAATTCAATGAAAAAAGGGAAGTCACCTGGCCCTGATGGCCTGTCAGTTGAATTCTATAGACAGTTTTGGGAGTTACTAGAAGACCTGATTTTCAATATGTTTCAAGATTGCATTAAAAATGGGGAAATGGTCTCCACTATGAAACAGGGCCTTATTTAATTGATTCCGAAGCCTGATAAAGACCCTTGTCTCATTGACAATTGGAGACCAATTACTTTATTAAATGTTGATTACAAATTGATTGCTCTGGTTTATGCCAAAAGATTGAAGAAAGGAATAGATACCATTATAAATTAGACTCAAACAGGATTTATGAAGGGCCGTCACATAAACTCTAACATTCGTTTAGTCTTGGACCTTATAGATTATTCAGATGCGATTGACTCAGATGCGGTTGTCCTATTTCTGGACTTCTGTAAAGCCTTTGACATAATTGAACATGAATTTCTCTTTAGGTCTCTTAAACTTTTTGGATTTGGTGAACATTTTATTAAAGTAATTTGCATGTTTTACAAAGATATAAATAGTTCTGTGCTACTAAACCTTAATACTTCCAAAAGATTTAGTATCAACAGAAGTGTACGACAGGGATGCCCAATTTCACCATTTTTATTCATTTTGGTTGTGGAACTTCTATCTCTAGATATTCTGAATGATGCAAATCTGTATGGATTAACCATTTTTTTTTTTTAAGAAATCAAAATTTCCCAACTGGCTGATGATACTACTCTTTTCCCCTCATAAAGCTCTTTTGTGGAATAATTCAGACATAACTGTAAGGAATAAGTCATTGTTCTACCCCAGCTGGCATGAGAGGAATATTGACTTTGTTCTTCATGTTTTTGACCACACGGGTAATATTCTCACATATGAACAATTTATAACATTGAAAGAGTTTCCAATACCTTTCAGAGAGTTTATTTCTGTGATCAAAGCCGTTCCCAGTGGTCTAACTACACACACATATATATATATATATATATATATATATATATATATATATATATATATATATATATATATATATATATATATATATATATATATATATATATATATATATATATATATATATATATATATATTTTTTTTTTTTATGATAATAAGGTAGCCACTCACCCACCAACTGGTCATTCACGCCTCTACCTTGCGAAAGTGACCGCATTCACTGAAAGCTCTCCTCAGCACAACTAGGTTCCTGTCTTTCTAGTGAACTGTTCTCAGGCAAAACGTGAGGTTAACGCTGCCAAACTTAGAACCGCAGCTATTGTCGATAGTGTTGAGTACTCTGACCGAAAGGAAAATTTTTGCTTCGAGTAGAAGTTACTTTCTACTCGTTCAGCCTCTGGTTTTCAGGTAGTGCCACACGGCTAGCTACCGAGACTCGGTTAGTCCTCGCGTCGGCTAACTAGGTTAGCACACACACCATAAGGCTTTAACTAACCACTAACATATGTCCAGCTCCCGCCGCAATGCTTAAGCTAACCTGGCTAGCTAGCTACAAAGCAGGGGGAGCAGTGTTTGTCAGACCATGAGACACCCCGAAAATCGGTCTTCTCACACAATCGTCTGTAGCGTAGGGTGAAGCGTCCGAACGGTTTGGGTTACAAACTATTATTGGCTACGACCTCCACAAGAATCTTGAGACTTGTCTGAAGTCGATACTGCCGATTTGCCAACTTCTGTCTGTAGCTTCTGAACAGTTTGCTACACACTAATCTAACTACATGTCAGTTGTTTTGCTCTAGGACGCCCACTGGCCTCACAAGAATCGTCTGAAAGTCTCCTGTAGCAGTCGGAAAATTGTATGGAAGTAAATTTATATATAAAAGTATGTAGACTCCACTTCAAATTAGTGGATTCAGCCATTTCAGTCACACCCGTTGCTGACAGGTGTATAAAATCGACCACACGGCCATGCAATCTCCATAGACAAACATTGACAGTAGAATGGTCTTACTGAATAGCAACTGTAAATGCTATTATTGTGAAGTGGAAACGTCTATGAAAAACAACTGGTCAGCCGTGAAGTGGCAGGCCGTAAAAATCACTACCGAAGTCAAAACTGCTACTGGAAGCAATGTCAGCAAAATAACTGTTTGTCGGGAGCTTCATGAAATGGGTTTCCATGGCATAGTGACAACTTTAAAGTTTGGTGGAGGAAGAATAATGGTCTGGGGCTGTTTTTCATGGTTCGGGCTAGGCCCCTTAGTTCCAGTGAAGGGAAATCTTAACGCTACAGCATACAATGCCATTCTAGAAGATTCTGTGCTCCCAACTTTGTGGCAACAGTTTGGGGAAGGCCCTTTCCTGTTTCAGCATGACAATGTACACAAAGCAACATCTATACAGAAACGGTTTTTCGAGATCAGTCTTGAAGAACTTGAAGAACTTGAGCCCTGACCTCAGCCCCATTGAACGTCTTTGGGATGAATTGGAACGCTGACAGTGAGCCAGGCCTAATCACCCAATATCAGTGCCCGATCTCACTAATGCTCTTGTGGCTGAATGGAAGCAAGTCCTTGCAGCAATGTTTCAACATCTAGTGGAAATCATTCCCAGAAGAGTGGAGGCTGTTATAGCAGTAAAAGGTGGACAAACTCCATATTAATGCCCGTGATTCTGGAATGAGATGTTTGATGAAAAGGTGTCCACATACTTTTGGTCATGTAGTGTATATACATTCGAAAAGTATCTCTTTTTTTCTCTCCACATTTTGTTACGTTACAACCTTCTTCTAAAGTGGGTTAAATCAAATGTAAATCCTCATCAAGCTACACACAATACCCCATAATGGGCTCCTGAGTGTCCTGAGTCTCCTACATGTCCTTGAGTGGCCCAGCCAGAGCCCGGACTTGAACCCGATCGAACATCTCTGGGGAGACCTGAAAATAGTTCTGCAGCGACGCTCCCCATCCAACCTGACAGGGCTTGTGTGGCACAGCAGTCTAGGGCACTGCATCTCAGTGCTAGAGGTGTCACTACAGATGCCCTGGTTCGAATCCAGGCTGTATCGCAACCGGCCATGATTGGTAATCCCATAGGGTAGCGCACAATTGGCCCAGCGTCATCCAGGTTCTTAACTGACTTGCCTAGTTAAAAAATAAATAAATGAGAAAGCAAAAACAGTTTTCGAAATGCTTGCAAATGTGTATATATATAAAAAACAATACCTTATTTACATAAGTATTTAGACCCTTTTGATATGAGACTCGAAATTGAGTTCCGGTGCATCCTGTTTTCATTGATCATCCTTGAGATGTTTCTACAACTTGATTGGAGTCCACCGAGACTCTTCCTAGAGCTGGCCTCCCAGCCAAACTGAGCAATCGGGGGAGAAGGGCCTTGGTCAGGGAGGTGACCAAGAACCCGATGATCACTCTGACAGAGCTCCAGAGTTCCTATGTGGAGATGTGACAACCTTCCAGAAGGATAACCATCTCTGCAGCACCACCAATTAGGCCTTTATGGTTGAGTGGCCAGACGGAAGCAACTCCTCAGTAAAAGGCACATGACAGTTTGCCAAAAGGCCCGTAAAGGACTCAGACCATGAGAAATAAGATTCCCTCGTCTGATGAAACCGAAATTGAACTCTTTGGCCTGAATGCCAAGTGTCATGTCTGGAGGAAACCTGGCACCATCCCTACGATGAAGCATGGTGGTGGCAGCAGCATCATGCTGTGGGGATGTTTTTCAGTGGCAGGGACTGGGAGACTAATCAAGATCGAGGGAAAGATGATTGGAGCAAAGTACAGAGAGATCCTTGATGAAAAGTGCTCTGGAGCAGGTTAGGACCTCAGACAAGGGCAAAGGTTCACCTTCCAGCAGGACAATGACCCTAAGCTCACAGCCAAGACAACGCAGGAGAGGCTATGAATGTCCTTGAGTGGCCCAGCCAGAGCCCGGACTTGAACCCGATCGAACATCTCTGGAGAGACCTGAAAATAGTTCTGCAGCGATGCTCCCCATCCAACCTGACAGGGCTTGAGGGGCTCCCCCATAAGAATGGAAGAAACTCTCCAAATGCAGGTGTGGCAAGCTTGTATTGTCATACCCCAAAAGACTCGAGGCTGTAATCGCTGCCAAAGTACTGAGTACATGGTCTGAATACTTACGTAAATGTTATTTCAGTTTTTGTATTTTTAATGTATTTGCTAACATGTCATTATAGGGTCGTGTGTGTGGGAGGGGGGGGGGGTGGACTATTTAATACATTTTAGAATAAGGCTGTAACGTAACAATGTGGAAAAAGTGAAGGGGTCTGAATACTTTCTGAAAGCACTGTATATGAAGACTGTTTTGTGCCAAAAATAAGGGGTTAAATACATTTATCTGGAACTATCTGTTCTACCATGTAGTCAATGAGTTTGTATGGGCCAATAGCAGTAAGGCCCAACATTTTTAATTAAAAAAAAATTTTCTATATTTTTTCTGATAACTTAAAATTTCAAATCAAATAGCAAAATGATCCGTGGTATGACCTTCTTTAAAATAATTCCATATAGCTTAGTAGTAGCTCAAGCCCTGATGTCTCTGTATCGATTGGCCAGCTCTGGAAAAATACTCCTATGCCGCATGGCCCCGCTAAGAAACTGCTTCCCATGGTGACAGCCTGCCTCAGAGAGGCTAGGAGCTCATGGAATAAGCCCCTTACCAGCAGCATCCTGAATCGGGGTTCCCTAGCAAGAACATGTATGATCTGGATTTCGCAACCCTCCCAAGGTGGAGCCGTCACTGGCTGACCACCTCCACCCCACACGCTGTGCTGCTAGCACTACTGGCACATCCCTCCCTGGAAAGATGGATCACTTTATTGCCTCCATTTTCCATAAGTCAATGGACCTTTGGACCTTTAAATCTGAGAACCTCTTTATTGTTGGCCTACCAGGCAGAGTTACAGGACGATATGGGGAAAGCAACTGGATTCAGGTACTCTGAAGTTTCTTGGGATGAGATCTGTATGGCTACAGATGTAAACCTCTGTGCCTCCCATAATGCCATCCAAGGCTGTGGTCATACTATGAGTCTGGCGGTGGTGGGAGAATGGGCTCTTTGGCTAAGCTTGTCCAGCTTGACAGACAAAGAAAAAGTGGACCTCCTGGATGCCCCTGTGATACCCAAGGAGTTGTTCGGCCCGCTGTCGCCGCCATGCAGCAGAAGTGTGACGTGTAGGGAAGGTGAAACCTTCAACTTCTGCATGCCCTGCAAACCAGACCCTTTGGCAGCCCGTTGGTCACTGCAACTCGTCTTAGCCTCACAGGGGGCTAAGGGGGCCCTAAACCCAGGGGGCCCTAAACCCCAGCGACACAGCAGACTGCCAAAACCCAGGCTAAGCCCTTGAACCAAGGCAAACCTGAAGCCAAACAATCCTTTTCTGTGGCCTCAGCAAGGTTCCGCCCTCCTAAACCCCCTGACGGGGGCAAGAAGTGCCAGGCAAACTAGGTCACAGCTCTAAGTGGCAGAGGAGGATAGTGTGCAAAGCCTACGGTCTCTCTCTCGGGTTTAACGTAAGCTGTCCCTCGCGTGACAGTGGTGAGGCACATCTGTAAAAAAAAATATATATATATATATGTATACACTATTCCCTTTTGCAACAGCGCACTTTCGTGACATTGCTCACATGGGATCTCCCGGAGGATGTGCACTCTTACCACGAGTGCCATCCCCCTTGGACTCTCCTCTTAGCACCATCTCAGGTTTTAGCCAGGGATGAAAAAGTTAGCATGTTCGTTCTCCCTCTGGTCTCTTCTGACATACGGAGCTGGGTGACAGATTGACTTTTGCTATTATACCATGGCTTTCTTATTTTTCCTTGCCTTACGGCATTATTGCCTCTAACTGTCTTTTGCACTAGCAACACAGTAAAAACAGGCTAATGTGGGCACCATCTCGGTGCTACCACCAGGAGGCGCCATCAGGAACTGAGCAAGGCAGGGGAGAAACCTTGCACCTTTCTCTGTTTTCATAGTGACAAACAGGAAATCAGGTTTCCGGGGTTCACTTTAAGGAATAGTCTTTTTTGGGCAATTTTATGGCAACTTAGCTCTGCTGATAGAAAACTATTTTTGTTGCGCTATAGGACAGTCTGTACAGCATTCCATATTCTAAAAATAAGAGGGGGAAATGGTTACCGTTTGCTGGGCCCCGGAGCCCCAGATAGCAATATGGTACACTAAGTCCAACGCGCTCTGGCGTTTTTTTTTCCTTGTCCCGTTCTTACCTGTGCTTGGTTTGCACAGTCTGAGATTAGGTCAGCTCCACCTTTGCTTTCTGAACGAGCGGCTAAGGAGATCTTTTCTCATTCTAACCCTCCCTTCCGGGGTAGGGGAAAAACAGACCAGACACATACAGGCAACTGCCAGAATAAAGGAAACACCAACACAAAGGGTCTTAATAGGGTGTTGGGCCACCACGAGCCGCCAGAACAGCTTCAATGCGCCTTGGCATAGATTCTACAAGTGTCTGGAACTCTATTGAAGGGATGCGACACAATTCTTCCACGAGAAGCTTTGGTGGTGGAAACCACTGTCTCAGGCACCACTCCAGAATCTCCCATATTGGGTGGAGATCTGGTGACTCACACACACACGATTTAAACCCCCTATGCTTCTTTGAGACCCCTCTTTCAAAGACAATGAACTAATGGGCAACTGGGCATTTTTATACATGAGCATGATGGGATATTAATTACTTAATTAACTCAGGAACTACACCTGTGTGGAAGCACCTGCTTTCAATATGCTTTGTATCCCTCATTTTCTCAAGTGTTTCCTTTATTTTGGCAGTTACCTGTAGCTGATCTATTGTTTAGGATCAGGATCTGGGTAACCAGCATATTTCATTATTTTGGCTACACGGGTTGCCCCTGTTAGTCATTCCATTGGCCGGTCTCTCTTGCGCAAAGAACCCCGCTCGGTGACACGGTATAGCCATACCTATTGCCACCTGTAGTCCAAGAGGATCAAGCAGGTTTTGCAAGAAACATTCATGCTCATATGCCTTCGACCCATTACGAGGTATCCTAGTTAACTGGGACACTCTTTGCCTCTCCCCCCGTGGTGTTATTATGCCCTGGGGTGAGCGTGACACTCACGTGCTGGCACTTCAAACCAGTCCCTGAGAACCCGGCCTCCCCATCTATCCAGACTGACTCGAGAAGACACTGTTAGACGGAAGGAAAGAAGGTTTTTATGGCAACCTCTCAAGGGTAATGCCCTATGCTTTTTCTCTCTCCTAGGCCTGACACCCCCACTCTAAGCAGAGCGATGTAACAGGCTTATCCCTGATCTTCGACTCCTGCAATGACCAGGTGCATCCTTGTTAGCGGAGACCACTCTCCTGCTCTATAACCAGTCCTTGTAGCCACTGTTATGCAGGGATCCACGGACCCTAACATACGGAGAGATTTGCACCCTCACCCAGTAGCCGTGACCCTCTGAGCATAGCCCGTGGGAGGATAAATCTGAATGCGACGAGCCGGCCACTCAAAATCTTTCACAATCCAGAGTGCCAGTGCCCCACATACATGCCCATTGTTTGGAGAAACAGACAACGTGTTTTTTGGAGAAGTGGTGTAACCTACACAGATCATTCCTTAAATGCTCCGTATGCTTCATTGCAGGACTTTTTTGGACAGAGGAAAGATCTCCAAACGTCCAGTTGACTGCTATCTCGCCTGTCACACAGGCCTCGACAGATGTTATACTCTTTCTAACCCGCTTTACCTGTACTCACTGGCAGCCAACCCCTTTTTTTGGGGGCACCTCCCTGCAAAGGAGGTGCCCCCATTGTTAACATAGCCATTGTTAACGGCTATATTGAGATAGTGTAGGCTATTGTATTGGAAAATATAATAGCAAGGTTACAGCCCAGAAGGTCTCATTCCACCAGAGATATGACTACCTCTTGGGCACTGGTCTAAGGCATCTCCTTAGGGGAGATTTGCGCTATAGAGTGTTGGGTCACCCCTCATATGTTTGTGGTCTTCACTGACTGGATGTCACTGCACCTTCGTGGGGTATACTCCCTCAGTGCCGTAGCCTCTGAGAGGTGATGCTGTTGGAGCTACCCTGGCTTCAGAGAGCATGTCTGTGTTAGTTGTCCATATCCCATAAGTGAGAGGTTCTATGAGAATATGAATGAGATGTGTCACCGCTTTTCCCTGTTCGCAAGAGCGCAAGGACTAGAGGCATGGTTGAAAATGACCAGTTGGCTGGCGAATGGCTCCCTTTATTGGGGGAGAGGGGCTCACCTCATTCGCCATTCCACCAGTTTGTCTTCAACAGACGCTGTGTGATTGGATAATTCGAGCCTGTGACCCACCCCTTCGGCATATCCCGTAAGTGACACGTCACTGGTATTCCCATAGAACCGGGGTTACACAATGTGATGAGGATCCTGTAGTTAGTATGTTTCCCTAGGCTAAAGTGTGGAATGAACATCATCTTTCTCTCCTGCCAGGTTGAATCTTCGTGAGCTTGGCCCACTCGCAGTTCACATGCGTTGGTTTGTATGGCTAATGGCTGCAGCAGGAACAATATACGTCTTCAACTACCACGAAAAGTCAGTATAATAATCTTTCTGCATTTTAATTGTGCCTTTTTTGCAATGTAAATATAGTGGAGTAATTGGATATGTACAGACTATGGTCTCAATGAATCCTATAACAATGAAGCTGATGAACAGGGCCATTGTTATATCTGCTAAACATCATCACTTTTGTTCTCAATTTTGTAGTTGTTCTGGTGATAAAGTAGGTATTTTTTATATGGAATATTCTGTGTGTGTTTTGTTCTAGGTATAAAGTTGTTGAGCTCGCCTTCTATTTGACTATGGGTTTTTTCCCTGCGTTGGTTGTGACATCAATGGTAACGTACTCAGTTTTACATATTGACTTTCTGCTGTAATCTCCTTACTCAGTCACCACCCACACTCACAGCGGTAGTGGCAGTGCTGCTTACTGTTTGCTTTGACACTGTTTCAAGCTCTCTGGCAGACGCATTAAACAAGCATTTCTATGATCTGTGGTTAACAAAATAAGGTCCTAAAAATGCTTCTCTGTGACATCACAGGGTAGGATTAAAAGGGAAAAACAGATTTTCAAAACCTTGTGTTTCTTGCCCAAGGGAGGGTATTTTCTTGCTCCCCACGTCTCCATCAATCTCATAGTGTTTGAAAATCACTGTTTTTAAAATGGTTTAACTTTCGATGTATAAAACTTAGAAATGGGCCGTTGACACTGGAGTTGTGAAAATGAGGTTGGAGTTGTTCTAAGGTGCTCTATCATTTTGCACCTTTGTAATGCCTACCGTCATCTGGTGTTCTTACACACATTAACATGATGTTTTTGCATTAGTGACTTACTATACATTATCAGTAGCATCCATCACCAAGGCGTAGTGATCTCAGCCTCCATCACCACCCTTCACTTGTGTACCACTATATCCCTCAAACTCAACTCTGGACCTTGAAGCCAGTCCCACTGCATTTGTTCATTATTCCTCTCTAATCAGGGTCTGGTTTAGACCTGGGACACCAGCTGTGTGCAATTAATTATTAGGTAGGGCAGAAAACCAGCAGACTCCGGACCTCATAGGGTAAGAGTTGAATAGCCCTGCGCTATATGATCAGCAGAATATCTGTTGTTCAGCTTCCTATGCCCCCCTGTGGCCTTCTTGCGGTAGGTCACTCAGACCCCAAAGGTTTTTAGGGTTTGTATATGCTGAACCTTGGAGAATAATATTCTAGTCCTTTACATGAGATTTTCCCCAAAATTTTCCACAGAACAACACTGATGGACTGTACGAGTTGGCCTGTGGGGGACTCATCTATTGCCTGGGCGTGATCTTCTTCAAGTCGGACGGGGTCATCCCGTTTGCCCATGCCATCTGGCACGTGTTTGTGGCGCTGGCTGCAGCCGTGCACTACTACGCTATCTGGAAGTACCTCTACAGGAGTCCCCCTGCTAATACTATTCGGGACGCCTGACCCCCACCGCATCAAGTAGGCTAACTGAAAACACATTGCCCTCCAGTGCCTCTCGACATAGGCACCAGCAAATAAAGACTCCCACAACTGCCCACCGAGGATGCAACCACAGCCGGAAAGTTTACGAAAATGACCATGCATTGTTTACTGTTTCCAGGTAGGGAACAGTTTTTCTGTTTATCTTTGACTGTACAAACATTGAACAAAGGTTATTTGTAATTCTGTTTTTGTACAACTGTTATTCAGTTGGAACCCCCAAAACAACTAAAATGATCAACTTTTGACTTCCATTTGGGAATTGTTCTCATCTTCTACACATAATGATACGTTGGGCTGAGTTGATATCAGTGCTTTGTAACACTTCACATTCCATAGTTAGTATCATCTGTCATTTGTAGTGATTTTGTCAGTCATCTTATTGATTGGAAAGCAGTTGGGAAGGACATTCGTTGAGTTGGGCTTTTCACTCTGAGGTAAATGTGCACGGCACACATTGGACACACAATGTCTGAATCAGTATTTATCAGTATCTAAGTGCAGTCTTATTTTTCAGAAGCACTTTTGTATGATAAGAACCACAAAGAACCATTGGATATGATGTTTAATAAGTACTCTGATTTGTGTAATTGTATTCTTTCCCACAAATATGGAGCCTTCAGAAGGTGAGTATTTGAGTTTGTATAGCTTTTAAAAAGGGTCTCTGTGATTGGACTGAACTTCCAGAAAGATACAATATCTACAGTACATGTGAGATGTCCTGTACTTCTGCACATATCACTGCTGCCACTTTAATGGTATAGTAGATAGTTTCATTATATCACACACTTCCTGATTTTAAAAACTCTCCTTACATCCTAAATTACCCTTCTGTTCTTTGTATTAATTTGAACCTGTTATGTGTTTTTGGATCTTCAATGGTACTCCATTCCCTACCTTTCTTTTGAGGAGTATTTGCCATTTCAGTTGAGAAACTATGAAGATCAGTACCATTATACTATGAAGTTGAATTGATTGAGAAACGTGTCATGTACAACCAACCCTATAATGATTTTTAATGGTTGGTAGATTTATCCATTTTTAGCTTTCTCACTTATTTCTCAAATTGCCAGAGACAGTTTTTGGAACAGGTGTTCACAAATGTTCCTTGTGTAAAACACTGTACAGCCCTTGGTGAGCATGCCTTTTGTTTTCCCCTCCCTGACATTTTGTGAGCTATGCTAAGTGGAGAAATCAGATGATTTTGTTATGGATTGTAGCCATTCTGAAATGTCTTGCTCCCTTTACCACAATGTTTTGTAATATTTGTATATTCTGTTTTGGCACATGATCCTGTACTGGCCTTTTTAGGGAAAACATCTGCTTCTTATTAACTCTCTACTTTATCCATTGGGTGTATTGGTGCTGTACATATAGAAAACAATGTTCACTCTGTAAGAAATAGGTTACTAATGTGTTGATGAAAAATAAATGCCCTCAACATCATTCCTTTCTTCTCAGTTTGTCCATGTCTTGTAAATGTGTACTAGATCTATAGGTTGAAACTATAGCTGACCTCTGGGGGCTTGTCACAGCACTTCATACAGACAGAAAACACATTTCTCCATTGTTCTGTGTAGGAAACCAAACCTTCATTAAAGGAGTTGCATTTCCCCTTAGCTCATTTCCTCCATGGACAGAATGGTATGCCAGACAGAGTCCCAGCAAGAGACCTTCCAATCACTGACCTTGATGCTTGAGACAGCTGCTGGGCCTGGGAGCTTTTTGATCAATCAGACTGGCAGGTGGATGAGGAAAACACAAGCCACTGAAATGTTGATACTAGCGGTTTCATTCATTTAGTACCATGTCCTGAACATACCACAACTGACCTTTACCCAGCCACTTGTAAAGGTTGTTTACTCCTTAGAAATACTAGTTATGTGACATTACTTTCCTAAATGTATGCTAAACATTAGGAACAACTTCCTAATATTGAGTTGCACCCTTTTGACCTCAGAACAGCCTCAATTTGCTGGGGCATGGACTCTACGAGGTGTCGAATGCATTCCACAGGGATGTTGGCCCATGTTGACACCAAAGCTTCCCACAGTTGTCAAGTTGGTTGGATGTCCTTTGGGAGGTGGACCATTCTTGAAACACACCGCAAACTGTTGAGCGTGAAAAATCCAAAACCGTTGCGCCCGCCACTGAATACCACTACCCCTTCAAAGGGCCTTAAATCTTTTGTCTTGCCCATTCACCCTCTGAAAAGCACAGATACACAATCCATGTCTATTGTCTCGAGGCTTAAAAATCCTTCTCTAACCTGTTGCCTCCCCTTCATCTACACTGATTGAAGTGGATTTTAAAAAGTGACAAAAGAGCTCATAGCATTCACCTGGTCAGTCTGTCATATTAACCGGGTGGTTCGATCCCGGAATGCTGATTGGCTGAATGCCATGGTATACCATGGGTATGACTAAAACTGGTCTAATTACAATGGTAACCAGTTTATAATAGCAATTTAGGCACCTCTGGGGCTTGTGGTATATGGCCAATATACTACAGCTAAGGGCTGTTCTTAAGCACGACACAACACCTCCTCAGGCCTTATTGCTTAAGTACTATATAGACTCAGTGTATACAGTGAAAATGTTTGACACTAGCAGAAATAACAAGTGTGACACTCATCAAAAGAAACAGAAAATACTTTATTAGACACTATGAATTACAGATCAGGAGGCCAAGGCCTGAATATCATATGTTATGCATTCATTCCATGACAAACAAGACAGATTACTCCTTTCACTGTGTATCTATGTACCCTCTGTGAAACAGTCCATTGGTGTTGCCATTAATACAATGGTAATTAGTTAATTGTGTTTTAAATAAGTAAAAAGAAAATTGTAAATATATAGAATATTTGCTGCATTAGATCTGAACCTATTCAAGTGGTGATAATGACAATACGTCGCTGAGAGACTGAGGAACAGTCAGTGTATTCAAGGCACTGGAATAGACTCAGAATTATGGTTACTTTTTTCCATTCATGGGTGAGGTAGTGAAGTCACTCTACAGGGAGGTATGTGGGCAATGTGTGGACTGGTAATGGCTTTATCCTATTCTTTCATATGGTACGTCCATGGTACAGAATAGCATGTTAAAGTACATGGACACACACAGCTAACAAAACCCATATGTGTACGGATGGGCTATAGAAATGTGAATAAGGAAAACCACCTCCAGCCATTTCTCTACAGCCAAAACATATCTACTCTCACCTTGGCTGGACCATGATCTGCAACAGGTAAGGAACACTACACTGTATTTGGTCAACTGTGAAAGTATTATAGCAGAATTAGAGAGATTTCAGTAAGCTATGCAGTGTCATTGAGAGTAATATCACTCAGGCAGTGGGCTTACTAGAACTGCAAAGGTCGAACAAGCAGACAAACAGCAGCTACAGTAACCTGAAATTGCCCTCCCCTTCATTGTAACATCGTTCTAACTAGTGAGCATAGATGGCTCCAAATATTAGTCATATTAGTTATCAGAATATGACTAAAGGTAAACCTTTTCAGTTTTACCATCAAAGGACTCCGGTGACATATTTTGGTCATCTCTGAGTGAAGGGACCCATAACAGGAGTCTAATTGAGACACCTAGTGGTGACATTGGGGACAATCAATAGCAAGCAAGTGTTGGCATCTCCTTTGCAATAGTGGGTCTCTACAGAAACCGATTAAAGATCATTCCATACATTCCGTCCTCCATACTCACAACTTTATTTCATGTGAACGTTGGGGAGACTCGAGCTTAAAGCACTACGATTCCATGACACAAGGAACTAAAGGTTACTGACGGCTAAATCTATAGTATATAACCAGGATACAGGAGTGTCTTTGAATAATAATAATGCCCAACAGTATCTGTTACTGCTGCTGGATTTGGAGGAATCTCTGTAAAACTACCACATTATTATGGTTAAGATATCAAAACACTACTATATTGGTTCTTTGAGTAATGTATTTGTATTCTTTAATATATAATAATAATATTCTGGATTCTGTGCCTTTAAAATACATAGCCAGTAATGTATAGGAAAAATACTGTACAAAAAAACCCATATAGAATAGCTTTATATAAACATCTCTTATAACCAATGTATCATCTCTGTACTGAATATTTTGGTTTGTAGTAAACTAATTGTTTGGGATAACCACAGTACTGGACAACACCATTCAACTTTTTTTCCCCAACATCTTTTACATTCATACAGCCATCTTACAGAAGAAGGCAAACACATATCTACAAAAATACAGATATCTCTATTGGTTATTAAAAGAACCACTCTTGTTAATCATGCTAAATAAAAAGGGAAATAATTCAACCACTTTGCGATTCGCTTGAGGTTTGTGTTCTGAGAAATCATGCTGAAATATTCAAATAAAAACGATGAGATGATAATAATAACAATAACAATATCAACGACACAAATAGAAGTCATAATAATAACAATTCAATATTCCAGAAAATTAATCTGTCCTTAACAAAAAAGATACATAAATATCAGGCAGATTAGACTGAGGAACATTGCACCAGGGCAGATTGTGACACGTGTTAGAAGATTGGTGCAGAGAGGGTTAGCGGAGTTGTGGTTGTGGAACAGGCTGCAGCAGAGAGACCACTGAGCACAGGGTGGGAAATCTGTCCACCATCACCATGCTAGCTAGCGCAACTCCCAACAGAAAATGACCGTGCCGTGCAACGCGAGGCAAGAGGGTTGTGGGTTCTACTGGAGACCAAGAGGTGCTCTGATTGGGGAATCTGTCCACCATCACCATGCTAGCTAGCGCAACTCCCAACAGAAAATGACCGTGCCGTGCAACGCGAGGCAAGAGGTGCTCTGATTGGGGAATCGGTGTGGGAGGAAAAACTTGGTAGCATGAATTAATATAGATTTGGAAAAGATTATTGCTCAATGTGTGATAGAAAAGAATCACTGTTTTTTCTTTTCAACTGTACAGTTATACTGAGGTTTGAGAGAGAGGTTAAGTGCTAACAAAGAAAATATTAAAAGCACAAGAGTAGCTTATAGTCCTGATGTGATGAACTGATGTTACAGCGCCGCAATAGAACAAAAATGGACACGAAAATGTATAATATTAACGGAAGTACAATAACAAAAGAAATTGCAATACGAATGTACGGTACAAACCGTTTGAGAAAGGATGCTACAGGAAGGTACAGGACATAACAGACAGGAACAGGGTCTTAGGTAGGAGGAGAATCCCTCTGAAAACAGCACTGGAAGAACAAAAGGATGGGGAGGGAGATACATTACAACAGCTCTCAGTCCTGATCACACGTAAAACGGGTGAGAAAGGGGGAAAACAAACACCATGGCATCATTTACAAAATGAACAGTGGAAGGAGGGGACAGGGTAGGGATCCGGAGAGTAGGTTGTTGGCTCATTAACACTCAAAGTGCCTTGTAGTACTTGAAAGAGGAAAGTGTGTGTGCATACATACATACATGCATACTGTACATACATACATACATACATACATACATACATACATACATACATACATGTTTGTACATGAAGGATGAGTGAGAAAACAAAAGGAACAAACAAACGGATGCCAGTGACAGAATTCAAAATGATAGAATCCTATAGGATTATCATGTATAGGGGTGAGGGGCTGGTGTGTGTGGGGGCCAGTGCCATCAAAAGGGAGGCACATTGTCCTTCAAACTCTTGGGTGAGGGGGTGAGAGGGAAGGGTGTGGCGTGGACGTTGGGGAGGTTCACAGGGGCCCATGCCGAGCCTCGTATTTGGCCACAATGTTTTTGGTGCGACCCAGTTCCTTCCTCAAGTCGGCCACCTCTGAGCGAAGTGCACCGTTCTCCTTCTCTAGGAAGCCAGCCCGGATGGCAATTTGGTTCTCCTTCAGTCGCCTGGCATCTCGTGATCTTTTGGCTGCTACGTTGTTCTTTCTGCGTCTGGCCCAGTACTTGTCATCCTGGAAAGTGGTATTGTAAAAATATAAGTGATTCATCTGAGTAATAAACAGTATTCCAAATGTGACCTATTATTTATGTCATCACGCATCTCATTTTCCCTTATTACAATTCCATAATGTTGTTTAAAACTGCCTGACACATTCAACCTCCTTTGCACCCTGCATGAAGCCATCTTACCTCAACAAATAAAATAGTACATGTGATACACCTCTTCCAACATCGTATGACTTGGGTAAAGGGTGAATGACCACGGCTAAACCTGTCAATCTAAATCCTGGTCAAGTTCGACTCCTCCTATCAATACTGAAAAAGCTGCCGGTTTGGGTTTGCGTCAACGCTCCTCCTTATATTGTGGTTTAAAATACTTCTGGTTATTTAGGTGGAATAAGTCCACTTGCTGCTTACATAACATAAGAAAACATGGTGCTTAACGTTTTTGGCCAAACAAGTGGCGAACCCTTTCAACCTTCCACATAAGTAGGCTCCAGGTAGGTTACCTTGAGATCTTCGGGGATGAAGATCTTGCGTGCCTTTTTTATCATGGGCTGTGGTTTGAGCTCCTCTGGGGCGAACTTGCGTTTTCGGGGGTCAAACATCTCCTGTCCGGGTACGCTGGACAGAGCCAGGTCTGCAGGGTCAGGCTCGTAGCCCACTGGAACTTGAATAGACTCTGGATCGATGGGGCTGGGGGTGTTCCTGGCAGCTGAGGGCAGCACTGCAGGAGAAAAGACAAAGGAAAACAGGTTAGAGGGTCTGCTGAATTACATCTGGGCACTGTTTAGAAGAGACTGTACTCTCTGAAAGAGCAGGCTTTGAGGTGCAATGGTCCTTGAGAAAGTAATGGTTAGAAATTAGGCCTTATTAGACCTCAACTAGTTTCCTTAAAATGAAGGTTCTAGAATCTGCCATTAAATGTAATATAAAAAGATATGACAAATGTGGCAGTCATTAGTACCCCATACTACTACCCCATACCAGGGGTACTTTTGAGTTCTCTAGAAAGCCCCCTTTAAAAAGTCCCTAGGAGGGCACTTAGTTTCCCCTAACACACGTGTGCCTATTTATATCATAGTATTCTGCCATTCTCTTCTTTAACATGGTTGTGCTTTACAAAGCTGATCCTCTAGAACAGGGGTGTTAAACATACAGCCCGGTTCAATGTGGCCTACGGGTGGTTTGAGTTTAAAAATCTCTCGTTTGTTTTTCAACAGGACAATGACACCTCCTTGCTGTGTAAGGGCTATTTGACCAAGAAGGAGAGTGATGGAGTGCTGTGTCAGATGACCTGGCCTCCACAAATCACCTGAAGTCAACGCAAATTGAGATGGTTTGGGATGAGTTGGACTACAGAGTGAATTCTTCTACTTCGAAGAATCTCAAATATATTTAGATTTGTTTAACACGTTTTTTTGGTTACTACATGATTCCATTTGTTATTTCATAGTTTATGTCTTCACTATTGTTCTACAATGTAGAAAATAGTAAAAAATAAAGACAAACCCTGGAAGGAGTAGATGTGTCGCTCGCATGCATACACGCATACATACATACACGCATACATACACGCATACATACATACACTTTAAAATGTCTAAAACCAAATTGAAAATGTGTAGAAATGATAATGGACCTACATTCATATAGTTTCTTGACTGTGTCCAGCTCGCTAATAATCACCAAAATGAAAGCTAGACAGTCAGGGAGCATTGGAAATTCAGAAAACTACAAGACTATTTATTGCAAATTTTGACAGCAAGGAAATGTAAACAATTTTTTGTGTGGCCCCCGGGACCTCGTTGACAACTGTATGTGGCCCTCGGGACCTCGTTGACGACCGTATGCGGCCCCCGGGACCTCGTTGACGACCGTATGCGGCCCCCGGGGAAAGATTTGTTTGACAACCCCTGCTCTAGAATCAATACCAGCCTTGCAAGTGAAGACGGACTATATTCTTATGTCCACCTTATTCTATACATGCTCATCAAGTCAATGATTATTTCAGCTAAATAATTCTACAACTGGCCTTGCCCACAGGGAAGCAAAACAACTGTGGTTGCACCTTTTAACCAACAGGTGGAGCACAGAGAACACAAACACACAGATTTACCGACACACAGACACTCTCACAAACACAGAAGATATGTTATTTAAGCTTTTCTGGGGCCCTGTTATCAGTGCCTCTAGTCAGCTGAGCTCAGGCAGACAACATTTTGTCTGTAAATTGACTGAAGGCAACCTCCTCCTCAGCCAGCCTCAACATGTGCCTCTGCAATCTCTCTGTGGATGTTATGTAACACCTAATAGATTTCTATTGCACAGAGCAGCAGGTCAGCAGTTGACACGGTTTCACATTCTACCTTTCATCATTCAGTGGATTAGCAATCACAACTGAAGAAATTAATTGGATGGCTTCATCAAATCATCTGTAATTTGATTGGTGGCTGGCGGTGAGCATCTTATGACAGTAAGCTAATAGAGCCCAATGTCAGTGTATTTACTTGAGATTCATCCACTTAAACAGCTTGACAATTACAACGATTCACAATCGAAGGACTGTAGTCTTTTGTAGTTAGTTTGAAAACGTAATGAGGAATGAAAGAAATACAAATTCTTCCTGCTGACGGTGAAAACACTTCACTCAAACAGAATTCAAAGGCTGACATTTTAGGTCACTTCCTACGTCATGACCCAGCTTCTCTGTGCTTTAAGCTGGCTACGGCCTTAAGCCTTCTGACCTTTGGTCACAGCAGCATTTCTAGCTCCAGCCAGTCCTGGTTGAGATTTAAGCCGAGGCCAACATTCAGGTCTGACCTGCGTTATGCAGAAGGAAGTAAGACAGCTACTCCAGAGAAAACAAATATGTATGAATTTAGAGAAAAAAAATATGGATGAATATGTATGCACTCACTACTATAAGTCGCTCTGGATATGAGCGTCTGCTAAATTACTAAAATGTATACACGCAAGCGTGACAACTACACTCTAGCGTTACCAGTGAATCACTGCATCAGTAGTCACCGACACATTAAGCGAAAATGGCTGGCCATCCAAAGTGGTACTTCAGCAGGGGTCCAAAATCAATGCCTCATTTTAGTGAATTGTCAACAAACACGTTGGCTGCATGTTAGTCCCCAACAAAGACAGGCCACTGACTTAACACTGTCAGCTTAGTGCCAAGCTACTTACAAGGGCTAAATCAGACGCTGTCCAAAACAATCTGTCAAAAGTATATAACCTGTATAAATAACAAGCACTGTGGCCCAAACATCTTATCACTTTAACCATTAATTCTGACTAGATTACTGGAGTAAAAATACAGTGACATGCTTTACTGGCTAAGTAAGAGTGGTCTGGTGAAAAGCCTGGCTGATAGTGCCCTATAGTATTTGGCTGTGACCTCTCCTCTATGAACCTCCAATAGGAAGAGACAACACACACCCGTCTGACAACATGTGTCAAACGTCCACAAAACATAGATAGAAGGTACGAGCTGTGCGTCTTGTTCCTTCTCCTGTAGGTAAATGCTCAGATTTGCATTGTGTGGGTGGGTAGTAGAACCAGTGCAGATGGGACAGAGGGCTAAGATGACTCTGACCTGACTCTCACCTGCATGTTCTTCCTCTGACTGCTGGACAGTCAGGAGAGAAACTCAAACCCTCCTAAAACTGGTTTGATTTTCATTAACATGTTAAGCTTGACCCCTAAGGAATGACAACATCGAGTCTGTGCCCTTTCCAACCAATCTTCAAAATGAAGTGTGAGCTAGTAGGGGATTCATATTATTGTGTTAAGTGTTTACTGTATATGAATGTGATGCTAAACAACACGGAGTCAACAGAACTAACCACACCTCCCCCTTATCTGTTTACTATAGGGAGAGGATTTCCATAGGTACCACACACCTTATCAGACAGTCACTTCCATGGCACACAAGTTTAGACCTGACCTTTGACCTAGTCTACGTTCCACTTCCCTTTTGGCCCCTGCCAATAATACACTGTGGGCCCCTTATTGAACCAGCAGTGGGACCCGCCCATCGCTAACTCCACTGGATATCTGCTGTGATAACAAAGCTATCTCAGGCTGCATTGTGCTTGCATGCAATATGGAATTGGGAAGTTGGTGGGGCGGGCTAGGCTGGAGGTGTAAGTGATAGCAGTATAGCCTTGACCATGTGATCTCATCAGGGTTCAGCATGTGCCTCTGCTATGGTTCTGACTGGGATCTGTCTGGTGAGGGACAATTAAAAGGAAGGAGGAGAGGGAGATGCTCATGCCATGACAGTGAGGGAATAAATACTGAGAGGAACATTGTGGTCACTGTACATACACTGACGAAGGACATACATATGGCTGTGTTTGGCATGAGTAACAATGTCATCATTAGAAACAAACTATTACACTTCTGTCTGCGACTACTTTCAAGGGACAAGCTAAATCATCTTAAAATGTGTCAAACAGAATGTCATACATCAGAAGAAGTTGTGAATGTTTTTTGTCCATGGCTATTGTGAGGTTATTTTTGGAATGGATGGGAATTTATGGCATTTGCAATTCCTTCAAATGTGATTGCAAATCACAGTAAAAGCATGCTGGGTGGATCAGAGTAATAGTGGGGGGGAATTGATACAGTAGAGTATCGTAATATTAATACTATTTATGACAATATATACATTTTATGACTCCAAGTATCAATTCTCAACAACAAACCATTTGTATATTTTCTGCTAGGGAGTTGACATTAGCTGGCGCTAGTCGGCTGTACCTGTGCCAAAACGTTGGTATTTCTCCTTCTATAGCTTTGGCCTCAATCTTCTATTAGATGGTGAGCCAACATGTTTTCAGCACATTTGTTTCCATGACGGATCAAAACTACTTTTTATCATGGGTCTCTCGTGTCCCCCTGCAGCAGACATAGTGAGCAATATGTCATGAACATCGAATCACAGAAATCACTGTATCAAATCAGAATACATATTGAATCGCAATAAATATCGTATTGGCACCTAAGTATCGCGATAATATTGTATCGTGAGGAGCCCTGGTAATTCCCAGCACTACCATTTAAGTGGTAACTCATAGGAATTCAAGTCCACTACACTACACAGGCCAGTTTCACTAGATCACCATCACTGTTCACGTCGGGACATGGTAGATCATTAATGACTAAGATGAAAAACCTTTGGACATACATAGGTCTATTGGAATAAAAAGGCAGCAGAATGTGTTTTGTGTGAGAGTTCAACTTCTATTTAATCTGAGGATGTTTACTGATAATGGTGTCAACTCATATCCATAAAACCTCAAGAAGTATGGGACAAATAATATAGGTCCCACCGAGCAGAGACATTGTAAACATGAGCTTCTGTTATACACTGGAACATTATAAAAAGGAAGGTTTCCATACAGTGTGGATGTGATTATAAGGATTGTATTTGACACACTGTGCTCTACCAACAATGGTAATGAGAAGATATCACACACACCAACCAAAATATGTACCAAAGTTACTATATAACACAAACCAATGGGCACACAGAAATATTCCCGTTAAACATATAACATACTTATAACTGATGTGATAAGTATATGTAAATAAGGTGTTAAATAAAATAGGGTCATAAAGACAACTACCATCCTCATCATTAATTAACTAGTTTCAAACTAAAACAATTACAGGCAATAGAATCACTGTTTTCCCCTCGACTAGAATATTCAGATAGGATGTCAATTTTTTAGCAACAAAGAATTGGCTAGCACAAACCAGATTACATCTGCCTGCTCCAACAAACACACCAATTACACTGACCATCTTTATTCACTCCCCCACTTTCAAGAGGCTGAAACCATGACAACTAGCCTTAGGGAAGATGTTTGCCTTGGTGATGCCTGTAAATAAAGGTATGTTTATCCTCACACCTCTAAATAACTGGGTACCAGGAATGTGTGTTTCATTAAGGAGGAACGTTTTACTTGTTTCTGGTTGTCACTTCAGTAGGCAGCAACAGAATGTCAGGATTCACCTTAGGCAAACAAGGCAAAATGGAGCATCGCGTGCCAAGCAACAAAATGAGCCAAATCTAAATCAATATTGGAATTTCATCAGGTATGTAGTAAAACTGTGAATGTTTGTTGTCAAAAACTACACAGTTGAGGGATCAAAACTACAACCCACCCAAGTTGTACAACTACTGTCCCTCCAGTTTAATGTTCTAGTACTTGGCACAATGCCACTCAAGCTCCAAAGTCCAGGGTCAGAATTGTAGAAGAAATGTCCTAGCATACTCAAAGCCCCTGAATTAGCCTAAATACGGAGAAACCTCTATCTGTGCTTTTGGTCAGAGTGGAATGGGGTATACAGTAAAGGAGAAAGTTCAGTGTTGAGAAGACAACCTGGTCATGATATGCATGCTGAGTACACCAGGTGGATAAACAGCGCCAGGGGCATATTATTACAAAGCGCAACAACTAAGGCTTTGACCATAGAGATTTGCCCTAATTTGAGAGCTGTAGGAGGGTTGTGTGTGTGCGTTTGGTTGACCTTGCAGATGTTAGCCCTCGTTTGAGAGTGTTCCTGTGCTGTGTGTTGTGAGTGATATGGTATTTTACCTGCTCTGGCTGGGGGGCTCTGGAGACAGTTCTGGGAGACCATGGCTGTATGAACGGAGGTAGTGGCGTGGCTGCTGAGGTCGACCACAGAGGGTATGGGGGGTGCTGGGGAAACCTGCTGGATAGTGGGCTGCCGGGACTGCTGTGGCTGATTTTGGTTATTCTGAGCTGGGTTTGCGGGGATGCCATTCTCTGACAGAAACTCTTCCAGGTCCATGTACTCTAGCTGAAAGTTGTCCCCATCATATGGCAAGGTCTTGTCCCACAGGGTTGGCCCTAGGAAGGCCGACTGTGGAGTATTGGCACCGCCTTCCTCATCCAACTTTTTCTCTTTCGCATTCTTCTCTTTTCCAAAACCTGAAAATATTTGGAGAGAGTCATATCACTGTTAGACCAAAACAGCCAAACAATGCCTTTATAATGTCAAAACGGCTAAGCCAATAAAAGGCAAAGTTTTTTTTTTTTTTATAAATAAATGTCTACTTGAGCCGTATTTGAATGTTTATATACTTGATGCAAATAGATAAATAACCAAACTACAGTAAACACCCCATCAACTCCAATAGCAAAAAAAAACTCTAGGGGACAACCTCCAGTCTCAGGAAATATATTTTAATTTCTCTTCAACCTATTTCCAGAAGTTTTAAAGAGTTTTTCAAATCTTTATCTATATATTACCTATCAAGTTGTTGACAAATAAGTACTAAATGGTTTCTAGACTGGCTAGTCTTTGGAATACTAACTATATTGTATTTACAGTAGATTACACATTTCCCACAATGTACTGTTGGACTTGCTTTTGCCCTTTAAATGTATTTTTGTAGTAGTGTTCAGATTGTCTAAGTTGTTGGGAAAGTTGTCAAAATGTCAGTTCTTTTAAAATGTTAGATAGAATTTAGTTGATAAAATAGCGGTTGTTTGATTGGTAGAAGATATTTCTGTTCTGATTTAAATAGCAGAGAAGTAGACCAAGATGCCATATCCTCTAAGTTTTTGCCTAAGTTGTTGGGAAAGTGGTCCAAATAGCTGATGTGTCAAAAGTCTAAATGTTTACTCATTGTCTCATGGTAGAAATGTGCTCACCCAGTGCTATAAATGGTATATTTCTGAAACTTATATGACAGTTAATTCAACAGTGGGAAGTTAGCTCAACGAATGTAGTGGATAACCATTACTAAAACAGCTGTCACTTTTGATCAGAAGAAGATCATTCTGTTCTGATTACAGATTTGAATGTGTTGTCACAACACCAGAGTTTTGACTTCGATACCAGGTTTAGTATCACGATACCAAAAATTATACCAATTGAAAAACAATAAAGGGTATTAGCCAACGTCACAGAATGGTAATTGATCCAGATGGATCTTTTGAGTCCATTATCATTACATTTGTAAAATGTTTTAATGTATGCATTAATTAATTAATTATAAAATAAATGTAACTTTTTTTTTACCAATCAAACTTCATAAAATTATGGTCATCGTTTATTTGAATGGTAAATCTCTAGTCTATTGATAAACTGGGTAAATCAAGATGTAGCCTAGGTCTATTTACAATACAAGTGAATGCATATTCAATAGGAGTGTGTCCATGCATTTAGTTATTGACCTTGTCTTGGCTGATTTCATTGGAATACAGATGAAAACCAATCTGTTTTCCTTCCATTTGGGACTTATTTTAAAGTATGCACGTTCTCTTTAAGACCCATGACGTCATTCACACATGCACACACTTTTGAAAACATTTATTAACAGTTTCAACATTTCCACATGCTGTTTTTCATTATTCAAGTGTGTTAACTTATGTGCAGCATAAGTGGTGATGCAGCTCTGACTCCCAGTGGTTCCTCCTGACAGGTTTGGGCTAGCAATGAGTAAGTGGAGCAGGCACGGTGCTCTCGCGCTATAAGGGGACATCGGCTACGCTGATAGACAGACTTGGTCCTACCTCAATCCGTAGACGACATGAGACATGACAGAAGTACCAAATATAACAAAAATGCTGGTACCCAACCGTTTTTCAGGTTCTAGTTTAGAAAAAGTACTGACGTTTCGGTGTATCGTGAAACACGCATTTGAATAGCAGAGAAGTAGACCAAGATCTCATACCCTCGAAGTTTTTTTGTCTAAAGTGCTGGGGAGTTCGGCAAAAAATAAAATAAATGAAAATGCAGTTGATGCGGTTACTAAAACAGCTGTACCGTTTTATCGCAACAATATATTTTTGTTACAATTTCAGATTTCAACAGCAGAAGAAGATTCCATACACCCTAACTTTTTGTCTAACTTGTTGGCAAAGTGTCTATGTAACTGATTGTTGTCACAAGTTATTGTTCACAGTGCATAGAATGTTGGATGTAATGATGTCACAATGGGACCTTTAGAATGTTGAAATCCCTTTAGAGTGGATGGAGGACAAAACGAAGGGCAAAAAGCTTTATAGTTTATAAAGTGCATCCAAAAGTTGTATTCAAGCACACTGGTCCTGACCACTCTGCACTTTTTAAACGTTTGAATGACGTTTATAGCTTAAACGGTGTACGAAAAAAATAGCACCCCAAATAATAATAAGTACTGTATGCCAAAACTTACAGTGAGACGTTTTCTGTCGTAAATCACATGAATTAAAGGGATAGTTGCTACACTGTATCCTTATCAGGCCGGAGCTGTCATACCAGGAATGTATTTTTGACATTTAATGACAAATTGCAACCATCATGGATGGTACTGTACTCCTTCCCGATCTGGCTAGTACTAATACATTACACTTAATGCGGAAATCAGCAGTATAAACAATAACAAAGCGGATCCCCGACACTGGTTCGGTAAAAAGCTGAGGGATGGGGCTAGAGAAATGTAACCACCGAAATCCATAGACATTAAGAGTTTGAGTTATGGATACAAGGTTTGATTACCATCCATGATATCAAAATTATAGTTTTAACCATGTTAGGGCTATATAGTGTTTGTTTACAAACATTGGAGTAAAGCAATCTTATATTTGGGGTTCTGATGGGGTATGACAGTTTAACTAAGTTCATGAGTCATTTTATTTATAAGGGCTACTCTTCAAGAATCAATTAATTTATAAGTCCAAAAATGGATGTAGCAACAGTGATTGTCCCTTTAATTTACACTTGAATCAACGCCAATTATTAGTAAACAAAGGTAAGAAACACCGGGCTACTGAAATATTGTAGCCATCCGAGACGCAGTTTTTTTTCTGCCTTGTATCTTGCTTGCTCACGCGCTGCAACATTGACAGATCACGCTTGAAAGCGAGAACGACAAAACAATCGTCTCAAAAATGAATGTAAACTAACACGTAACAAACTATTTGATGTCTGCGTTTTGTTTACCTTCATGATGAAATGGCAGCTTCATTGGATTCTCCAACAGGGATTTCAGTACGCCATTAGTTGGAGTTTGGAAAGATGAGTTTAAAGGAACAGGTCTGGCCATTTTCTCCATTGGTCTGGAGGACAATAGTATAGCGTACAATTGCTGTTATTCCAAAAGAAGACCCACGTTTGAAAATATGTTAAACAAACACCAAACGTCAATGCTTGACCCAACCTGTAGTTCAGACCGAGAAATTGATATCCGCGCAGAAAATAACAATTACGGTTTTCGTCGAACGACGCTAGTTCGAGAAGGCAGAGAACTAACTGGATGTGAAGCTCAAGATGGTTCACAATCCATTTGTGGACACCTATGTACATGACGTCAAACCTTTGGCAAATACTTGAATACCGACTCTGCGAATGAGATGGAGGGAAGGAGGGAACTTATTTGTTTCACGTTTTTTCCCTATAATTTTTTTCTCAGCCCTTTTCTCCTTGAAAATATATATGTCAATCATGTAAATTGACTGATTACTCCGACATGGTGTACAAAATCGTACTACCCACATCCATTAGCCTTGGTATGTAGTGCAAGATCCATAGATTGAGCCTCCCATACAGTTCCCTCTCTCCCGGTTAGGCTACACTATTGTGTTATTGACTGTATGTTTGTTCATTCCATGTGTAACTCTGTGTTGTTGTTTGTGTCGCACTGCTTTGCTTTATCTTGGCCAGGTCGCAGTTGTAAATGAGAATTTGTTCTCAACTGGCCTACCTGGTTAAATAAAGGTGAAATAAAATAAATGAAACACTGGTTGCAGCAGTGGGCTCATTGTGGTGGTCTCCCAGGGCCTTGTAAGCATGTGAAGCTTTGAGTGTGAGGACATAGAACCCTTCTTTAAAGAGGGGGAATATTGTAATTTAGGCCTACTGCAATGTGGTGTCGTGAGCTTTGTTGGACATATACACAGAGGCCTGTGTTATTAGGCGCTCAGCTCTGTAATAGGATATGGATCAAGCCCCCATCATAGTTCTCTCGCTCCTGTACATTCAATAGATCATTTAAAGCTCGTTTCCAACAAACTGGTAACTATTCAACTCTAATAATTTGTCACACACACACCGCATAGTTGTAATGAAATGTGTTGTTTTACAGGGTCACCCATAGTAGTATGGCACCCCTGGAGTAAATTAGGGTAAGTGCCTTGCTCAAGAGCACAGCGACAGATTTTTCACCTTGTCAGCTCAGATATTCAAACCAGTGACCTTTCAGTTACTGGCCCAACCTGCTAACCGCTAGGCTACTAAAAATAGTCGGCTTATAACAGGTGTGCCAACTGTACATGTCTTAACCTTAGACTTATAGACCTACTATTGCCCACAGAGTAATTGAATTAGACAACATTTATTTGATCTCTATTATGCCCTACAAACATTTAACCTATGGTCTACAACAGCACTCTACACTCATTGTATTTCTTCAAACCAATCAATTAGAATGTTAGTACAAAACAATGCCCAGGACATCTACAGCACCCAATGTCACAGGAAAGCAAAAAAGAACATCAAGCACATGCACCGAATACAATAGGTCTAGACCTTACAGTGAAATGCTTACTTACGAGCCCCTAACCAACCACACAGTTAAAAAAATAAGAGATAAAAGTAACAAGTAATTAAAGAGAAACAGTAAAAATAACAATAGCGAGACTATATACACAGGGGGTACCGATACAGAGTCAATGTGCAGGGGCACCAGTTAGTTGAGGTACTATGTACATGTAGGTAGAGTTAAAGTGACTATGCATAGAAGACAACAGAGAGTAGCAGTTGTGTAAAGAGGGGGGGGGACTGCAAATAGTCTGGGTAGCCATTTGACTAGATGTTCAAGAGTCTTATGGCTTGGGGGTAGAAGCTGTTTAGAAGCCTCTTGGACCTAGACTAATGAAGCTGGTTGAGAGAATGCCAAGAGTGTGTAAAGCTGTCATCAAGGCAAAGGGTGGCTACTTTGAAGAATCTCAAATATAAAATATATTTTGATTTGTTTATGACTTTTTGGGTTATTACATGATTCCATATGTCTTATTTCATAGTTTTGATGCCTTCACTATTATTCTACAATGTAGACAATAGTAAAAAATAAAGAAAAACACTGGAATGAGTAAATGTGTCCAAACTTTTGACTGGTACTGTACATGTGTGATTGGCCTATGTTGGGATCCCTATATCTGAATGTTTGGAAAACAACATCAGTTCACCTCAACAGAGGAGCTGAGTCTAACAACTTGATAAAACATAAATATATAGTTTTATTGGCTAAGTTGCTTTTTTTTTAAAGAGTCAACTCAGGCCATATTTCAGTCATGGTTTGTTGTGGGTGGTAGTGGTAGTGGTGGTTGAGATGGATTTATTCCTCAGATAGAGTAGTTCTGACTAAAACTGCACCATTCTACACAGCCTACCAGAGTGGGAGTACATAGATCACAAATACTGTATGTGAGAACCTTACTTTGCCTGCAGCCGTTTTTGGGGTTCTTGTGAATAGGGTTGAAATGATCAGTATATCCAAACACACTACCCTGGACCTTTCCCCCTCACTCCCCCACAACCAAAATATAGAATTGAAGATTCAACTGGTTGAAATGTGCAAAATGAATCCCACAGCTTAATTTGAATTATACCGACAGAGAGGAGACTATGGTTTTTCAAGAAGATTGTCCCACTTAGCTGTGGAAGTCATGTGAATAAGAATTCAGGGGCTGGATGGAAAAAGAACAACTCACTGAAACAAGTCACAGTACAGTAGCTAAAGGCCTGTGGAAGGGACTGAAACGAGCCACAGTACAGTAGCTAAAGGCCTGTGGAAGGGACTGAAACGAGCCACAGTACAGTAGCTAAAGGCCTGTGGAAGGGACTGAAACGAGCCACAGTACAGTAGCTAAGGGCCTGTGGAAGGGACTGAAACGAGCCACAGTACAGTAGCTAAAGGCCTGTGGAAGGGACTGAAACGAGCCACAGTACAGTAGCTAAGGCCCATGGAATGGACTGAAACGAGTCACAGTACAGTAGCTAAAGGCCTGTGGAAGGGACTGAAACGAGCCACAGTACAGTAGCTAAGGCCCGTGGAATGGACTGAAACGAGTCACAGTACAGTAGCTAAAGGCCTGTGGAAGGGACTGAAACGAGCCACAGTACAGTAGCTAAGGGCCTGTGGAAGGGACTGAAACGAGCCACAGTACAGTAGCTAAGGGCCTGTGGAAGGGACTGAAACGAGCCACAGTACAGTAGCTAAAGGCCTGTGGAAGGGACTGAAACGAGCCACAGTACAGTAGCTAAAAGGCCCGTGGAATGGACTGAAACGAGTCACAGTACAGTATCTAAAGGCCTGTGGAAGGGACTGAAACGAGCCACAGTACAGTAGCTAAGGCCCGTGGAATGGACTGAAACGAGTCACAGTACAGTAGCTAAAGGCCTGTGGAAGGGACTGAAACGAGCCACAGTACAGTAGCTAAGGGCCTGTGGATGGGACTGAAACAAGCCACAGTACAGTAGCTAAAGGCCTGTGGAAGGGACTGAAACGAGTCACAGTACAGTAGCTAAAGGCCTGTGGAAGGGACTGAAACAAGCCACAGTATAGTAGCTAAGGGCCTGTGGAAGGGACTGAAACAAGCCACAGTATAGTAGCTAAGGGCCTGTGGAAGGGACTGAAACGAGTCACAGTACAGTAGCTAAAGGCCTGTGGAAGGGACTGAAACAAGCCACAGTATAGTAGCTAAGGGCCTGTGGAAGGGACTGAAACAAGCCACAGTATAGTAGCTAAAGGCCTGTGGAAGGGACTACTGGGTGGGGCACACTAAGTACCTTTAAGATACATGATATGGATAACATGGGTCTTAAAACATGATATTGACCAACTATTTTGGGACTTAGCATCATGTGCAGCTATTGATTAGAACCACTTGACATGATTTATTGTCCACCACAGCCAATGAAAAGTATATTTACCATTCAAAATTATTGATTTTATTTGCAATTATTATACATTTAAATCAATTTCAGTGGCCTAATGTAGACATATTACAAATCAGTGAGGTGCACTTGCCTTCTCGAAAGGATGTTGTGTGTATTTGATCTCATAGATCTACCAACCCTGTTCTAGCTCTGGCCATGATGGTTAGACCTCCGCCTTAGCTGCACTAGCTGTGTCATGTTCCCCATGGCTCCCCACCTGGGCGTAGGCTTCCTGTGAAACTACTGGGCCTGAAAAAGAAAACATGACAGATCTCACCCGGCCTGTCTGGGAGACCAAGCCCAGAAGGCTTTAGAATCCTCTCCTCAGTAGTGGCAAGCTACTCAAGCTGGAAGTTTTCATTGTTTTAATTCCAACTTCGTTGTGCACTGTGTATTTTGTACTTTTAAATATGCAGTGCACTTCAACTTGAAGTTGAGCCTGTGAGAAGAGTCACATTTCAACATTCTCTTTGTCATGTTTCAACTGGACCATAGCATAGCTCTATCCTCTGTGCGTTTTTTACAAGTAAAAGTGATGGATTACCAGTAATACAAGTGTAAGTGTTGATAAATGCAGTCAATTTGACTGGCTTTTAAAGTACAGCTCAGAGTAGACTTGTACATTTCAGTTGGCCCTCCTTACTCTGCTCCATGCAATGCAGATATGCCACCATCAATGTCACTGCTGTGGCTTAAGTGCATGTTACTCAAGGAATATATCATTTATTAATTGTTCATAAAGTGTTGGTCCCCTTCATTGTCTATTTATTTTGTTATGTAAGTGCCCGACAGTACTGTTCTGTGAAATACATGCAGAGTCTAATTCAATGCAACATCCCCCTCCCAATGCACCCCTGACAAGAACTCACACTGAGGGTTCAGATGTGGTTTTGGGCAAGATGTGGCACACAGAATCCTGCAGCACAGTGAGCTAGGGATAACGGCCTGAGTCCGCGTGTAATTACTCTGTGAAATGTTACATAACATGAATAGTTTTCCGTTGAAAAGAGCTTCAGCTTCATTTCAGCTTCTGCAGCATGCTACCCTAGACCTTCAGGCCTGCTGGGGTATTACAGTACAATTTTTTATCTCATCGTGTTTATTCATTCACAATATCCTTTTTCACAGAAAGATGACGTGACATTGTTGACCTCACGACCCCTGGCTATTTCAGGCACATTATATACGTACAGTGGCTGATGTTAATCCTTCGAATTTCGTTATATTCCCAAGGGGAATCCAAGTGGCCTGGGCCAACGCTAAAATAAACCTTATTTAGGGTTGGTTATTTTTAGAGGAGTGTAGTCGTCAAGATGTTCTGTGCTTATATATAGTTTTGAGTCAATTTGAGTGAGGCGTCCTCAAAGATAATCCCAGATTATGGAGACATCTGACCTACCTGGAACCCTGATCCTCCTTCTCCAAATGGAAGCACTTCAGGGAGCTCATTCTTTACCACAGCATTGCAACTCAAACATCCCCAAACCTGAGAGATTGCAAAGGGTTACACCAAAACCTCTTCAGAAATAGAATGGGCATGAATGTACAATATATAGCAATAACAATTCCATGAGAACCCAGGAAAGCATAAGGCAGGGTAACACTCTTCAGTTTCTGATTCCGTTTGCTTTGATTTATCCTGCGGCAAGTAAACATTTCTTGGAATCAGAAGAGCTCAAACTTGGGCTTTGTGAGGTAGAGCAGAGAAACAATCAAGCAGAAGTGGGCCGTAAGCGATACTCTAACCAGATCTAATTTCATTGGCAAAGAGAACTCTCAACAAGACAGGTGGGCGGCATGAGACAAAGGCTACGTGTCAAATGTATGTCTCCGTGGCAGCAATAGACAGTCGGAGACAAGGACATGATCGGTATGTTTTTCCATTTGAATGTTATCACTACAAGGGGAAAGAACTCTACTATGTTTTGTTCATTTACATTAGGAACAAGAAAGGGTTTTTAGGTGTAACGCTCGTCGAAATGGGTAGACCAAGGCGCAGCGTGATTTGGGTTCATTATATTTTATTTAAATGTGAACCAGCAACAAAACAATAAAGAGAAACAAATGAACGTACAGCCTTGTAGGGCTCAAAAGCAACAAAACAAAAACAAGATCCCACAAACAACAGGTGGGAAAAGGCTACCTAAATATGATCCCCAATCAGAGACAAAGATAGACAGCTGCCTCTGATTGGGAACCATACCAGGCCAACATAGAAATACAAAAACTAGACTACACATAGAAATAATAAACTAGAACACCCCCCAGTCACGCCCTGACCTACTCCACCATAGAAAATAAAGGCTTTCTATGGTCAGGACGTGACATTAGGGCTGTACAGTATTTGCTCTATGCAGCTGCATGCATGCATTCTTAGCTTCTACTTCACACACTGATTCTCCATCCTCTGCATGATTCTGCCTGTCTATCACCTCCTCTCCCTGCCTGAGATGTGAGTTATTGAGGGTCATCTCCAGCTCCCATACACTACATTAAGCTCTCACAGCGCCAAAATACTGAGCTGCTGCTGCCCACACACACATCAAGATCAATGCAGGTGAAGAAATCTCTCTGCGTGGTTGCCAGATATGCTTGATTTATTAAGCGCACATATAGGTAGAAGTAAGAGTAAAGCACAGTCAATTGACTTATACTATTCAGGTCATCAGAGTTTGTTTACCTGGAGATGTAGCATATAGATACATTTAAAAAATGCTGTGCTTTGGAGACATTTAGTCACAATGACCCACATCTTGGTGACATTGAGTCCAAGCAGATTTCTTGAGATTTGAAGCAAAGCACAAAGCATGTGTTGACATACGACCATTACATGTTGCCATTAATAAAACAAACAAATCTACTTCAAATAAGCTTTTCTACAAATGACCTGCTTGAATCCATTGATTGTATTGACTTGGCCTTTGAACAAAAAGTCAAAGTCAACAAAAAGTCAAAGTCAACCACTGCTTAGTGGTTTACACTTAGAGAGGTTACTGAGGATGAAGAACATCTTTTCAATACTTTTCAACCTACTGGAAGTGCATTTGACAAATCTCTACACAGAGTAATAATCATAAACACACATATCTGCCTACCTTTTGTTCAAGGTGTGCTGTCACTTGTCCATGTCACTCAGTTTCTATGCCCTGGGGAAACGACTGTACATTTCACAATATGGAGTTGTGTACTTTCAGAGAAATGTTGAGTACATTGTGACTTCAGACTGGTGGTGATTGCTCCGTTAAAGTAATCTCCTTTTTTACATTGGATAGGGGACTTTCTTGTATCATTTTTGCAAGGCACAGTAACACTTCTTTCTTTGCCACCCATCCCTTGCTCCTCTCCTCTGTAGGGTATTTTTCTGTGCTTAGTTATCATCATCCACGTCCACATCTGCTCTTTGATGGTTTGTTGTGTCACATTGCTGCCCAGTTGGCCTTCACATGGCACACAGTAGAACCCGGCAGGCCAGCCGCATTGCTGCCCCAGGGGATGTGTGTCCCTCGGGGATCTGCTGGGGAGAGACCACCCTCAGCCTACACACAACACTCATCAGCCCTGCAGAAAATACTCTGCTAAAACAACAGTATCCCCACAAACACACACACAGTAAGAAGTCACATGCTGCCAGTGCACACAGACACATTTTCTCACACACACATAAACATTCAGGGGAGAACGGATACATCTCCTCTCTCATCAGTGGATACACACAGCCACACACGCAGGCACGTTCACACTCACACACTGAAATAGAGCTGTGTCCATCTGTTGTGGCTGGTTGTTTTTACAGTCAACAACAGATAGAGACAGCATGTTGGCTAGGGCTAAGGACCAGCAGAGATGGAGTGTTCAAGGGGAGTGAGTCAGAAAGTGAAGATGGAGACAGGGGATGTCCACAGCATAGCGGACCATTCTCTGTGCCTTGTCTGTCATTTCTCCATGACACAGACAACAGTCTGAACCCAGACACCTTTCTTTCTTTCTCTCTCTCTCTCTCTCTCTCTCTCTCTCTCTCTCTCTCTCTCTCTCTCTCTCTCTCTCTCTCTCTCTCTCTCTCTCTCTCTCTCTCTCTCTCTCTCTCTCTCTCTCTCTCTCTCTCTCTCTCTCTCTCTCTCTCTCTCTCTCTCTCTCTCTCTCTCTCTCTCTCTCTCTCTCTCTCTCTCTCTCTCTCTCTCTCTCTCTCTCTCTCTCTCTCTCTCTCTCTCTCTCTCTCTCTCTCAATTCAAGGGGCTTTATTGGCATGGGAAACGTGTTATATATTATTACATATACAGTGTTGTAACAATGTACAAATGGTTAAAGTACACAAGGGTGTTTGTTCTTCACTGGTTCACTGAATTCTTTGTGGATCTGTGTAATCTGAGGGAAATATGTCTCTCTAATATGGTCATACATTGGGGAGGAGGTTAGGAAGTGCAGCTCAGTTTTCACCTCATTTTGTGGGCAGTGAGCACATAGCCTGTCTTCTCTTGAGAGCCATGTCTGCCTACGGCAGCCTTTCTCAATAGCAAGGCTATGCTAACTGAGTCTGTACATAGTCAAAGCAGTGGTCGGGTATTCTGCCACTGTGTACTCTCGTTTAGGGCCAAATAGCATTCTAGTTTGCTCTGTTTTTTTGTTAATTCTTTCCAATGTGTCAAGTAATTATCTTTTTGTTTTCTCATGATTTGGTTGGGTCTAATTGTACTGCTGTCCTGGGACTCTGTGGGGTGTGTTTGTGTTAGTGAACAGAGCCCCAGGACCAGCTTGCTTAGGGGACTCTTCTCCAGGTTAATCTCTCTGTAGGTGATGGCTTTGTTATGGAAGGTTTGGGAATTACTTCCTTTTAGGTGGTTGTAGAATTTAGCGTCTCTTTTCTGGATTTTGATAATTAGTGGGTATCGGCCTAATTCTGCTCTTCATGCATTATTTGGTGTTCTACGTTGTACAAGGAGGATATTTTTGCAGAATTCTGCATGCAGAGTCTCAATTCGGTGTTTGTCCCATTTTGTGAAGTCTTGGTTGGTGAGCGGACCCCAGACCTCACAACCATAAAGGGCAATGGGCTCTATGACTGATTCAAGTATTTTTAGCCAGATCCTAATTGGTATGTTGTATTTGATGTTCCTTTTGATGGCATAGAATGCCCTTCTTGCCTTGTCTCTCAGATCGTTCACAGCTTTGTGGAAGTTACCTGTGGTGCTGATGTTTAGGCCAAGGTATGTATAGTTTTTTGTGTGCTCTAGGGCAACAGTGTCTAGATGGAATTTGTATTTGTGGTCCTGGCGACTGGACCTTTTTTGGAACACCATTATTTTGGTCTTACTGAGATTTACTATCAGAATCTGTGCAGAAGATCTAGGTGCTGCTGTAGGCCCTCATTGGTTGGTGACAGAAGCACCAGATCATCAGCAACAGTAGACATTTGACTTCGATTCTAGTAGGGTGAGGCCGGGTGCTGCAGACTTTTCTAGTGCCCGCGCCAATTCGTTGATATATAAGTTGACGAGGGTGGGGCTTAAGCTGCATCCCTGTCTCACCTCACGGCCCTGTGTGAAGAAATGTGTGCGTTTTTTGCCCATTTTAACCGCACACTTGTTGTTTGTGTACATGGATTTTATAATGTTGTATGTTTTACCCCCAACACCACTTTCCATCAATTTGTATAGCAGACCCTCATCCCAAATTGAGTCAAAGGGTTTTTTGAAATCAACAAAGCATGAGAAGACTTTGCCTTTGTTTTGGTTTGTTTGGTTGTCAATTAAGGTGTGCAGGGTGAATACATGGTCTGTTGTACGGTAATTTGTTAAAAAGCCAATTTGACATTTGCTCAGTACATTGTTTTCATTGAGGAATTGTACGAGTCTGCTGTTAATGATAATGCAGAGGATTTTCCCAAGGTTACTGTTGACGCATATCCCACGGTAGTTATTGGGGTCAAATTTGTCTCTACTTTTGTGGATTGGGGTGATCAGTCCTTGGTTCCAAGTATTGGGGAAGATGCCAGAGCTAAGGATGATGTTAAAGAGTTTTAGTATAGCCAATTGTAATTTTATCATTTCATTGAGGATACCATCAACACCACAGGCCTTTTTGGGTTGGAGGGTCTTTATTTTGTCCTGTAACTCATTCAAGGTCATTGGAGAATCCAGTGGGTTCTGGTAGTCTTTAATAGTTGATTCTAAGATTTGTATTTGATCATGTATATGTTTTTGCTCTTTATTCTTTGTTATAGAGCCAAAAAGATTGGAGAAGTGGTTTACCCATACATCTCCATTTTGGATAGATAATTCTTCATGTTGTTGTTTATTTAGTGTTTTCCAATTTTCCCAGAAGTGGTTAGAGTCTATGGATTCTTCAATTACATTGAGCTGATTTCTGACGTGCTGTAACTTCTTTTTCCGTAGTGTATTTCTGTATTGTTTTAGTGATTCATCATAGTGAAGACGTAGACTCAGGTTTTCTGGGTCTCTATGTTTTTGGTTGGACAGGTTTCTCAATTTCTTTCTTAGATTTTTGCATTCTTCATCAAACCATTTGTCATTGTTGTTCATTTTCTTCGGTTTTCTATTTTGAGATTTTTAGATTTGATAGGGAGGCTGAGAGGTCAAATATACTGTTAAGATTTTCTACTGCCAAGTTTACACCTTCACTATTACAGTGGAACGTTTTACCCAGGAAATTGTTTTAAAGGGATTGAATTTGTTGTTGCCTAATTGTTTTTTGGTAGGTTTCCAAACTGACAGTGACAGGGGGGGTGCTCAGAGGGGGTGAGAGCCGCTGGGCTTGGGGTTCTTCATTTGTCTGTTCTGCTGTGATGTCGACGCTATGGTCAGGGTCTGGTGTGGACTGTTCTGCTGTGGTGTCGAGACTTTTGTCGGGTGCTGAGGTGGGCTGTTCTGCTGGCTTCTCTGTGGGGGTGGTCACCTCTCTAGTGGATTGTTCTCTGTCACACACCATCCCCCTCAACCTCTCCTCCAGCAGTCTGATCCTCTCCTCTAGTGCTCTGTTCTTCTCCTGCTCCTGCTCTTTCTCCTGTTGAAGTTGTCTCACCACTGCCCAGAGAGCAGATATGTCTCTCTCCACCTCCAGCACTCCGGGTCTGGTTAAGAGAATGAGGTCTGGTCTGACCCGCTCAGGGTGGGGCTATCTTTCCCAAGGGAGAGCTTCTCCTGCTGGGCTAATTCTTTAATTAGGTGAAAGTCTTGCTGAAACTGTTTGGGGTTACCCTGTACCATTACTGTTCCAGACTTATAGAGATTTATATTAGCTGACTCAGAGTCCTCATTGTCAAGTATCCTGAGTTTCCACCCCTTGTTTTAACACCCCCTCTCTTAACAGAGGGGGAGTGTGCTAATATAGCACTGTGCCATGCCTGGGGATAGTTTGTGTGGAAGATAAGGTTGCTGATGTTCCCATTTTTTGTAATAGTCAGCAAAAAGTGTCTCTTGATTTTCCATAAGGAGCTTCATTTTGTAATCTTTTCTTGCCTTATCATTCTTTACATACACAGGGTACTGTGTTTTAATGACCTCTGAACAGCGGGAGGCAACTTCTAAGGCCTCTCTATTTGGTTGGGGTAGACTGTTTCTCTCCAGCCATTGTTGGGCTAAAGGGCTTTGACACCTCTCACTTGACACGTCAGTGCTAATTGAAGCTGTATCAAGCTTGGCAGAATTATGTTAGAATTCAGTCCTTATAAAGTTATGTAGTATGTTTTTCTTCTTGGCTTTTGGAAATAAAATATAGTTTCAGACTAAACATTACTCACTCAGTTCCAGGTTGGGTGGTGTTTTCAGGTTTCTGTTGTTTTCCAGAGAATTTGCTGTATAGAATAATAATCTTTGGTAGTTGTAAACCTTCCAAGTAATTCCGTAATTCTGTCTAAAATCAGTTTGTAGGTTTTGAGAAATTATTTAAAGTGAGGGTTATGTTGTAGAGGGTAGCATCCTGTATATAAAAATCCTAGTTTATCTAACTCTAAACCTACCTTTTTTTTAAGAAAACCCTGAAAAATGCAGGAGCTCACCTGATCGTGGCCTCTCTCTCTCTCTCTCTCTCTCTCTCTCTCTCTCTCTCTCTCTCTCTCTCTCTCTCTCTCTCTCTCTCTCTCTCTCTCTCTCTCTCTCTCTCTCTCTCTCTCTCTCTCTCTCTCTCTCTCTCTCTCTCTCTCTCTCTCTCTCTCTCTCTCTCTCTCTCTCTCTCTCTCTCTCTCTCTCTCTATCTATCTATCTATCCATCATCATCATCATCATCATCATCATCATCATCATCATCAATGGAGAAGTGTTGTTGGCCATCCTAACACAGTAATCTGCTTAGAGTCTACCGGTGTGTCCTTGGCACTGATATGGTATGATAGTTGACAGGTTGAGATGGAGAGGAGGGAGAGTAGCTGAAGGTAAATGTTAGATTATAGACTGAGGGTAGTGACTGTAGTGCTATTTTGCAACAGTGCAGATCAAGAAGAGTTAAGAAAATATTTACCAAAGAAACTAAAGCAAAAAATGATAAAGAAGTAATACAAAATAACAGTAACAAGGCTATATACAGAGGGGACCGGTATCGAGTCAATGTGCATGGGTACAGGTTAGTCAAGGTAGTTTGTACATGTAGGTAGGGGGGGGGGGGTCAATGTATATAGTCCGGTGGGCATTTGATTAATTGTTCAGCAATCTTATGTCTTGGGGTTAGAAGCTGTTAAGGAACTGGATCCTGGACAGCCCGTCAGGAGATCCAGGATCCAGTTGCAGAGGGAGTTGTTCAGTCCCAGGGTCCTTAGCTTAGTGATGAGTTTTGTGGGCACAACGGTGTTGAACGCTGAGCTGTAGTCAATGAACAGCATTCACACATAGGTGTTCCTTTTGTCCAGGTGGGAAAGGGCAGTGTGGAGTGCGATTGAGATTGCGTCATCTGTGGATCTGTTGGGGCGGTATGTGAATTGGAGTGGGTCTAGGGTATCCGGGAGGATGCTGTTGATGTGAGTCATGACCAGCCTTTCAAAGCACTTCAGCGCTTCCTTGGACACAGGGACTATGGTGGTCTGCTTGAAACATGTAGGTATTACAGACTCGGTCAGGGAGAGGTTAAAAATGTCAGTGAAGACACTTGCCAGTTGGTCCGCGCATGATTTGAGTACACATCCTGGTAATCCGTCTGGCCCCGCGGCTTCACACCATGAAAAAGTGAGTGAGTATCATGCACTGTTCAGATTTGGTATTTCGTATTTTATTAGGATCCCTATTAGCTGTTGCAAAAGCAGCAGCTACTCTTCCTGGGGTCCACACACAACACGAAACACAATACAGAATGACATAATACAGAACATCAATCGGCAAGAACAGCTCAAAGACAGAACTACATAAAAAAATGTAAAGGCACACGCAGCCTACATATCAATGCCTACACACAAACTATCTAGGTCAAATAGGGGAGAGGCGTTGCTTCATCTGTTTTTTAAAAACCAGGTTTTCTGTTTATTTGAGCAATATGAGATGGAAGGAAGTTCCATGCAATTAGGGCTCTATATAATACTGTATGCTTTCTTGAATTTGTTCTGGATTTGGGGACTGTGAAAAGACCCCTGGTGGCATGTCTGGTGAGATAAGTGTGTGTGTCAGAGCTGTGTGTAAGTTGACTATGCAAACCATTTGGGATTTTCAACACATTAATGTTTCTTATAAAAAGAAGAAGTGATGCAGTCAGTCTCTCCTCAACTCTTAGCCAAGGGAGACTGGCATGCATAGTATTTATATCAGCCCTCTGATTGCAATTAAGAGTAAAACGTGCCGCTCTGTTCTGGGCCAGCTGCAGCTTAACTAGGTCTTTCCTTGCAGCACTGGACCACTGGGACAGTGATAGAATCATGCACTGTTTAGATGTGATAGAATCATGCACTGACAGCACTGTAGTCCTTTTATCATCAGCCAAACACTATGCTCTATCTGACAGAGAAAAAAATTACCTGACCTGCAGCTCTAGCTGAACATGAGTACAGTATAGAGGATGGGGGGGGGGGGGGGGGTAGAGGGGAGAGGGCTGGGGAGAAGGATAGAGAGTAAGGGACCATGACCATCTGTAGTGAAGCCTGAGAGGAGATACGCCCAATGTCTGCAGCCTCCACTGTGAAATCGATTTTAGCCTACAGAGATGTGTACATTCAGCCATGTCGTAATACAGGGAAGGTTTCAATTATATAACCTTCTGAAATGCATTATGAATGGCAAAGTTATTGTAGACACATGTCATCCAACCTACCAAAGGAATCCCCAAAGGGCATCTTGATATGCATTTTCGTGTATGAAGTGAAAGGCATTCCATAGATTTCAGTTATATCCTGTGTACTAGGCTAGGACAATGACAACATATGTTGTCCCAGTGGTAGGGGTGGCTCCCCGGCAGGCCCGGGCCTGTGTGCTCCCTGGTCCACGTCCCCTACTCTGGCCCCAGGAGGGCGGCTCGGCCGGCGGCTCAGAGAACAGCCTGTGCCGGAGGAAGTGGCCCCCAGCCGTCTGCGTTTGTCATGGAAGCCCCTTGGATGGATGCCAGTCACCCTTTAGACCCAGTTACAGTACAGAGTGTGAAGTGCTCTCACAGACACTCATGTCAGAAGGAGAACAAGCAACAGACTAAATAGTAATGACCAGGCATACACCAATCGGACAATCAGTATGGAAATTATAAAAATTTTCATGAATAATATTTAGAGGTTTTAGCTAACTCCACAGATATTGTAAATGATGAGTCCACTCATACATATGCCATATCTTAATTTGATCCAGTTTCTCAGAGCAGGAAAATAATCCTGCAGAAACAGGAAATGTGAATTATGTGTGGCAATTTAGCATGTAAATCTTGGTGGGGCAAATTCAACAACAGCAAAAATATGATGATTGCCACACAACCGCTCACTGAATAGCAGGCTAGTGATTGCTTTGCAACGCCTGCAGTTAGCCACTGATTCCTTCCAAACCATTAATTTTTGAATTTGCGTTTTCCAACTTGTCAAGTAATGTTTATGTCCAATGGCTGATGAGCACCGATATGTTTTATCTATTATTTCTCTCCATATGACAAGAATTGAAAAGGATTTGCCAGTAGATTGTTAGACTTGATTAATGATAATGGCTGCTTGTCCAACTTGCTCACTAACATTTTGAAAGTATGATGTTGACATGATCAGTCCAATCAAAGCTATGGTAGATATAATGTAATTTTATGTAATTTTATCTGTGGCCAATGACCGTGAGCCTTCTTGGATGGGCACTTCTAATGTAAATCTATGGCAGCACCCAAGGGGGTTGAATTATATAGCTCTCCCTGTAGATTTTGCTGTGAAGTAGTGTCCCCATGAGTGACAGAACACTGAGCCAATCACAGCGCAGCTAGAGAACATTACCAACCCCTACACTCTGTATTTCTTGCTGTCTGCATCACCACCACAGAAAGCACTGAGCTAGGCTGAAACACTGCATTTCAGAGCTGCCTTAATCAAGAAAGCAAAAAAGAGACCATGTTTGTATGCGGCTTTATTAACTCAAAGATGATTTCAAATCAAATCAAATTGTATTGGTCTGGCAGATGTTATTGCGAGTGTAGCGAAATACTTTGTTTACGTTGTTTGCAAACTGATATGTGACACGTACTAATGCCAAAATATTTTTTAGCTAAACAGGTGGGGCTCAAAACAGGCTCTGCCCCACCTGCTCTGAATGACGTGTCAGGGAAAGGGAAAGGGGGATACCTAGTCAGTTGTACAACTGTCACCACTGATTATAATTAATGGAAGACATTTTTTTAATATATTTTTTTACCTCCTTTTCTCCCCAATTGTTAGTAGTTACTATCTTGTCTCATCGCTACAACTCCCGTACGTGCTCGGAAGAGACAAAGGTCAAAAGCCATGTGTCCTCCGAAAGACAACCCAACCAAGCTGCTTCTTAACACAGCGCACATCCAACCCGGAAGCCAGCCGCACCAATGTATCAGAGGAAACACCATGCACCTGGCGACCTGTTTAGCGTGCACTGCGCCCAGCCCGCCACAGGAGTCGCTAGTGCGTGATGAGACAAGGATATGCCGACCGGCCAAACCCTCCCTAACCCGGACGACGCTAGGCCAATTGTGCATGGGGCATGCTTATTTAAGGTGGTGAGGAAAGCACTTTTAAAGAATAACCAGGCATCCTCTACTGACGGAATGAGTTCAATATCCTTCCAGGATACCCGGGCCAGTTTGATAAGAAAGGCCTGCTGAAGTGTTTTAGGGAGCGTTTGACAGTGATGAGGGGTGGTCGTTTGACCGTGGACCCATTACGGACTCAGGCAATGAGGCAGTGATCGCTGAGATCCTGGTTGAAGACAGCAGAGGTGTATTTAGAGGGCAGGTTGGTCAGGATGATATCTATGAGGGTGCCGTGTTTACAGATTTGGGGTTGTACCTGGTAGGTTCCATGATAATTTGGGTGAGATTGAGGGCATGGCATCTGTCTTAGATTGTAGGACGGTCGGAGTGTTAAGCATATCCCAGTTTAGGTCACCTAACAGTACAAACTCTGAAGATAGATGGGGGGCAATTATTTCACATATGGTGTCCAGGGCACATCTGGGGCGTCTGTAACAAGCGGCAACAGTGAGAGAGTTATTTCTGGAAAGGTGGATTTTTAAAAGTAGGAGCTCAAACTGTTTGGGCACAGACCTGGATAGCATGACAGAACGCTGCAGGCTGTCTCTGCAGTAGATTGCAACTCCACCCCCTTTAGCAGTTTTATATTGGTGGAAAATGTTGTAGTTGGGGATGGAAATTTCAGAATTTTTGGTGGCCTTCCTTAGCCAGGATTCAGACATGGCTAGGACATCAGGGTTGGTGGAGTGTGCTAAAGCAGTGAAAAAAGCACATTTAGGGAGGTAGGTACAGTTGGATCAGTAATCCATAATATATACTGTATAGGTACAGTATCTGAATGGTGCCTAGAGGTCCCTTTAATAGTGCTAAAACATCAGGAGAGCAGCACAGGAATAGCAGTACAGTGCCCTTGACCATTTATTTTAAGGATTACTGTGAAAATCCTCTGGTGACCTGGAAACTTCCTACAGATCGTAATTTGACCTATAAATTGTCACAGTAAAATAATCCTGCAGCAACAGGATTTGAAAGTTTAGTCCATAATGTTGATTGATCAGCAGTTAGGCTATTAGCTGGCCAAAAGTAGGCTACATGAAGAGCGCCATACTGTTAGTGTGGGTTTTCAGTGTACTGTATGTACTGTATGTAAATCACAAAGTTCATCTGCATTTCCTGCGGTGCAGGAAAATTCTCAGCAACAAAAGAGTGATCAAATTAAAATCCTAATTCTGTCGTGAGAGTAAACTTTGGGTCTCCTAAAGGTAAAAATAAAAATTAGGCTTTCTCTTGGGTCACTACTGTAACAATCAATCAAATTGATTCATGAAGTCCTTTTTACATCATCAGTTGTCACAAAGTGCTTATACATTAACCCAGCCTAAAACCCCTGAGAGCTCCATACTGTTGCTGATGGCGCCGACAGAGATAGTCGCCTCGCTTCGAGTACTTAGGAAACAATGCAGTGTTCTTTTTATGTATAATTTCTTTCATTGTTACCCCAGGAAATATTAACTCTTATTACATACAGTTGGGAAGAACTATTGGATACAAGAGCGACGTCAACTTACCAACATTTCGACCAGGAATACGACTTTCCCGAAGTGGATCCTCTGTTTGGACCACCACCTAGGACAATGGATCTAATCCCAGAAGACAACCCAAAACAATGCAGCCGCAGAAGGTGCAGACGGAGCAGCCTCCTGGTTAGGCTCCGTTGATGTGCACATCGCCCACCGCTCCTGAGTATACTACTCACCAATGTCCAGTCTCTTGACAACAAGGTAGATGAAATTCAAACAAGGATTGCCTTCCAGAGAGACATCAGAGATTGTAACATCCTCTGTTTCACGGAAACATGTCTCTCTTTGGATATGTTGTCGGAATCGGTTCTTCGCTTCTCCATGCATCACGCCGACAGAGATAAACTTAGAGGAAGGGGTGTATGCTTCAAGATTAACAATTAATGGTGTAATCATAACAACATACGGGAACTCAAGTTCCAAACTAGAATTCCTTACAATCAAATGCTGGCCATATTATCTCCCAAGAGAATTCTTGTCAGTTATCGTCACAGCGGTGTACATTCCCCCTCAAGCAAACACCAAGATGGCCCTCAAGGAACTTCACTGGACTCTATGTAAACTGGAAACCATATATCCTGAGGCTGCATTTGTTGTAGCTGGGGATTTTAACAGAGCAAATTTGAGAACAAGGCTACCTAAATTCTATCAGCATATTGATTGCACTACGCGCGGGTGTAATACACTCGACCACTTCTTCTCTAACTTCTGCGATACATGCAAAGCCCTCTCCCGCCCTCCCTTCGGCAAATCTGACGCCATCTTGCTCCTAACGGTTTATAGGTAGAAACTCAAATAGGATGCATCAGTGACTAGAACCATTCAACACTGATCTGACCAATCGGAATCCACGCTTCAAGATTGTGTTGATCACGCAGACCGGGATATGTCCCGGTCAGCCTCAGATAACAACATCGATCTATACGCTGACTCGGTGAGTGAGCTTATAAAGAAGTGCATTGGAGATGTTGTACCTACCCTAACCAGAAACCATGGATGGATGGAGAAATTCTCGCAAAACTGAAAGTGAAAACCACTGCATTTAACCATGGAAAGAGGTCTGGGAATATGGCTGAATATAAACAGTGTAGTTATTCCCTCCACAAGGCAATCGATCAAGCGAAAAGCCAGTACAGGCCAAAGACACGAGATGTATGTGGCAGGGTCTACAGGAAATGACGGACTACAAAAAGAAAACAAGCCACGTCACGGACACCGACGTCACGCTTCCAGACAAACTTAACACCTTCTTTGCCTGCTTTGAGGATAGTACAGTGCCACCATCACGGCCCACTAACAAGGACTGCCCCCCCCCCCTCCTTCTCCGTGGCCGACATGAGTAAAACATTTAAACGTGTTAACCCTCGCAAGGCTGCTGGCCCAGACGGCATCACTAGCCGCATCCTCAGAGCATGCGCAGAACAGCTGGCTGGTGTGTTTACGGACATATTCAATCGCTCCCTATGCCAGTCTGCTGTTCCCACATGCTTCAAGATGGCCACCATTGTTCCTGTACCCAAGAAGGCAAAGATAACTGAACTAAATGACTATAGCCCCATAGCACTCACTTCTGTCATCATGAAGTGCTTTGAGAGACTAGTCAAGGATCATATCACCTCCAACTTAAAGGCCACCCTAGACCCACTTAAGTTTGCATACCGCCCCAACATGTTCACAGACGATGCAATCGCCATCACACTGCACACTGCCCTATCCCATCTGGACATGAGGAATACCTATGAAGAATGTTGTTCATTGACTACAGCTCAGCATTCAACACCATAGTACCCTCCAAGCTCATCATCAAGCTGGAGGCCCTGGGTCTCAACCCCGCCCTGTGCAATTGGGTCCTGGACTTTCTGACGGCCGCCCCCGGGTGGTGAAGGTAGGAAACAATATCTCCACTTCGCTGACCCTCAACACTGGGGCCCCACAAGGGTGCGTGCTCATTCCCCTCCTGTACTCCCTGTTCACCCAAGACTGCATGGTCATGCATGCCTCCAACTCAGTCATTAAGTTTGTAGATGACACAACAGTAATGGGATTGATTACCAACAACGACGAGACAGCCTACAGGGAGGAGGTGAGGGCACTTGGAGTGTGGTGTCAGGAAACAACCTCTCACAGAACGTCAACAAAACAAAGGAGATGATTGAGAACTTCAGGAAACAGCAGAGGGAGCACCCCCCTATCCACATCGATGGGACAGCAGCGGAGAAGGTGGAACGTTTTAAGTTCCTTGACAGACAAACTGATAGGGTCCACCCACACAGACAGTGTGGTGAAGAAGGCGGAATAGCGTCTCTTCAACCTCAGGAGGCTGAAGAAATGTGTCTTGTCACCCAAAACCATGACAAGTTTTTACAGATGCACATTTGAGAGCATCGTGTCGGGCTGTATCACAGCCGGGTACGGTAACTGCACCGCCATCAACCCCAAGGCTCTCCAGAGGGTGGTGCGTTCTGCACAAAGCATCACCGGAGTCAAAATACCTGCTCTCCATGACACCTACAACACCCAATGTCACAGGAAGGCCAAAAGGATAATCAAGGACAACAACCACTCAAGCCACTGCCTGTTCACACCGCTACCATCCAGAAGGCGAGGTCAATACAGGTGCATCAAAGCTGGGACCGAGAGACTGAAAAACAGCTTCTATCTCAAGGCCATCAGACTGCTAAACAGCCATCACTAACTCAGAGAGGCTGCGGCCTACATTGAGACCCAATCACTGGCCCCTTTAATAAATTGATCACTAGTCACTTTAAACAATGCCACTTTAAGTAATGCCGCTTTAATAATGTTGACATATCTTACATTACTCATGTCAAATGTATATTCTGTATTTTATACCATCTATTGCACCTTGCCTATGCCGCTCGGCCATCACTCATACATATATTTATATGTACATATTCTCATTCACCACTTTAGATTTGTGTGTATTAGGTAGTTGTTGAGAAATTGTTAGATTACTTGTTCGATATTACTACACTGTCAGAACTAGAAGCACAAGCATTTCGCTACACTCGCATTAACATCTGCTAACCATGTGTATGTGACCAATAAAATGCGATTTGATTTGAGCAATCAATCCAGATGTAGAAGCACGGCGGCTAAAAACTCCCAGGAACCTGCTGTAGGAAGAAACCTAGAGAGGAACCAGGCTCTGTGTGCTATGCTTTCTATACACAGATGAGTCTATTTTTCATTTGTGTTGTTGTTGTGTGTAGTCCTTTATGTTAAAGTCTGTATCAAGTGTGTACACTTACCGAATCCCCCCCTGTCTTTAGCCACACGTGCGTCACCAAAGTGCCGGTCTCTATGAGACGAGAAGCATGACTGAGACATGTGCTTTGTGTAACTCCGCTCAAAAGAATAAATCAGGTTGGTTAATCAGGTTTCATTGAACTGGCAGTCTTCTTTTCAATGTAATTCCAACCAAAGGAAAATAAACCCTTAAGAGCAGAGATGCTCTCCCACACAAGTCTTGTGTGTTCTGGCAAAGCGCAGGGACCTAAGGAATAGGAGGTTTCTTCTCTGTCTCCCAGCAGTATCTAGGCAACCTCCTCACAACCAATCAATTTGAGATCAAAGGACAGATCAAGCTGTCACTCCACTGTGCATCGACCTAGTTCCGTTATGTTCTCACAGCAACCACTGCTTCCTTCACAGTGGATCACCTGCTAATTAGTGTGTCTCTCTGCTGGCTTCCCTAGATGGAAGGCTGCTCTGACCCTGCATCTCCTTCTGAGGGATATTAGCCACAGCAACAGTCTCAGTCTACACTCTACATCCGGCTGAACCTACAGTTTAACACACAGTAGACTTCTCCCATTATTCGTTAGGTTAACACTAGCAAACAGGAAAAGATGAGTGTTGTGGAACTCATAATTGATTTGCTATTGTGCTGTTGAAATGTTACAATATGCATTATGTTACAATATCCATGTTTTATGGAAACAACTGTTCTCACAGCTCCAACAAACACACTCCAGTAATTTGCATGAAAAAATCTATGTCAGATGTTTACAGTTATAATGAGGCTACCAGTAACTGAAGAACAGCAGAGTTCAATAAAAGCCTGTTTCCTAATGATCCAAGGATCCCTCATAATAATCCTTTAGTTGGGTTTGAGGTGGCGGAGGGTGGGAGAATGTTTGTTGTGGCACAAGGCTCATAGAGGTATCGTTAGTACAGTAGTCTATAGTGCATCTCGTTAGTGTCTCTTTAAGGGCTGAGTGGAGGACCCAGGGCACACAGCAGATGGCGGCTGGCTGCAGGTTCAGAACTATGCCTCGGGTTAACCGGGTGGCATGTCAGCACTGTATGCCTGCCTGCAGTACGGTACAACACACAGAGCAGTGAGGTGGTGGTAGTGGGCCAATCATGTCTCTTTGTTATGTCTACAGTATAGAGACAACCATCTCTTATGATGGAGGGTGACAGTATGGGCCATGATGACTTCTGTGAATGATATGTGTGACAAAACAACGTTTGTAGTCATGGATGATATGGTTTATGTGAATACAGTGCATTCTGAAAATATTCAGACCCCTTCCCTTTTTCCACATTTTGCTACGTTACAGCCTTATTGTAAAATGGATTAAACAAAAAATGTTCCTCATCAATCTACACACAATATCCCATAATGACAAAGTGAAAACAGGTTTTTAGAAATGTTTGCTAATAATTTAAAAAATTTAGACGGAAATACCTTGTTTACGTAAATATTCAGACTCTTTGCTATGAGACTGTAAAATTGAGCTCAGGTGCATCCTGTTTCCAATGATCATCCTTGAGATGTTTCAAGTTGAGTCAAATTAAATTGAATGGACATGATTTGGAAAAGGGACACACCTGTCTATATAAGATCCCACAGTTGACAGTGTATGTCAGAGCAAAAACCAAGTCATGAGGTCGAAGGAATTCTCCGGAATTGTGTCGAGGCACAGATCTGGGGGAAGGGTACCAAAAAATGTCTGCAGCATTGAGAGTCCCCAAGAACACAATGGCCTCCATTATCCTTAAATGGAATATGTTTGTAACCACCAAGACTCTTCCTAGAGCTGCTCTGGTCACCCAGAGCAAACAGGGGAGAAGGGCCTTGGTCTGGGAGGTGACCAAGAACCCGATGACAGAGCTCCAGAGTTCCTTTGTGGAGATGGGAGAACCTTCCAGAAGGACAACCATCTCTGCAGCACTCCACCAATCAGGCCTTTATGATAAAGTGGCCAGATGGAAGCCACGCCTCAGTAAAAGGCACATGACAGCCAGATTGGAGTTTAGCAAAAGGCACCTAAAGGACTCAGACAATGAGAAATAAGATTCTCTGGTCTGATGAAACTCTTTGACCTGAATGCCAAGCGTGACGTCTGGAGGAAACCTGGCACTATCCGTACGGTGAAGCATGGTGGTGGCAGCATCATACTGTGAGATGTTTTTCAGCGGCAGGGACTGGGAGACTGGGAGAGTCAGGACTGGGAGAGTCAGGATAGAGGAAAAGATGAACGGAGCAAAGTACAGAGAGATCCTTGATGAAAACCTGCTCCAGAGCGCTAAGGACCTCAGACTGGGGCGAAGTTTCACCTTCCAACAGGACAACAACCCTAAGCACATAGCCAAGACAACGAAGGAGTGGCTTTGGGACAAGTCTCTGAATGTCCTTGAGTGGCCCAGCCAGATCCCGGACACTTCTGGAGAGACCTAAAAATAGCTGTGCAGCGACGCTCCTCATCCAACCTGACAGAACTTGAGAAGATCTGCAGAGATGAATGGGAGAAACTCCCCAAATACAGGTGTGCCAGGCTTGTAGCGTCATACCCAAGAAAACTCTAGGCTGTAATCGCTGCCAAAGGTGCTTCAACAAAGTACTGAGTAAATGGTCTGAATACTTATGTAAATGTGATATTTCAGTAATTTATTTTAAATAGATTTACAAACATTTCTAAAAACATGTTTTTGCTTTGTCATTATGTGGAATTCTGTGTAGATTGATGAGGGAACAAAAACGATTTAATCAATTTTAGAATAACGCTGTAATGCAACAAAATGTGGAAAAAGTCAAGGGGTCTGAATAATTTCCGAATGCACTGTATGTTTAACAAAGAATTACAGCAAATGAGTGACTGTCTCCCAAAAAAAATTTAAATAGTTAAATCTATTGAAAATGGAAGCTGGTTAGGTCATTGTAAATTCCCAGGCCATTTGCAGTTAAACATTTTATTTGTCACCAATGCTCAAAATATAAACAAGAGATTGATTTCAGGGAGATCTATATTTGAATTAATGTAGGAAGTGAAACTTGGAGTGTTGTTTAGCCAGGAGTGTCCTCACCCTCCCACACTGCAGGATGCTAGCCTGTTCCCCGTGGAGACAGAGGCAGCAGTGTCTATAGATAAACCCACTCCAGGCAGTAGAGAGGATGAGTGAGTGGTGGAGCACAACAAAAGCTAGAGGGGGCTGTGTAGGCAGGTGCTCCTGAGGGGGTTGGAAAGGATCAACACCCTTTTGGATCCCAAAATTTGAAAGTGGGTTTTATTTAAACTTTTGCTGTGTGCTGTAAGCTATTTTTCTATTAAGGAGCTGAAGAAAGGTTGGTTGGTTGGGATATGCCATAGATGGATATAGAGACATACTATATAAGGTTAGTTCTTGCAAAGATGTCTTAAAAGGATGAATGATGAGTCAAAGCTGAACTAATTTCTCGAAAAATGTGGTAGGGTTGAATGAATTATTCACTGAGAAAGAGGTTTCCAGCCTTAGCCTAGGTGTGCTATAACATGTGCTATAACATGTGCTATAACATGTGCTATAACATGTGCTATAACATGTGCTGTAACATTTTTAGCCTATAAAACTGAGTGTTGTAAACAAGTTCCTCTATCATACAGTGCCTTGCGAAAGTATTCGGCCCCCTTGAACTTTGCGACCTTTTGCCACATTTCAGGCTTCAAACATAAAGATATAAAACTGTATTTCTTTGTGAAGAATCAACAACAAGTGGGACACAATCATGAAGTGGAACGACATTTATTGGATATTTCAAACTTTTTTAACAAATCAAAAACTGAAAAATTGGGCGTGCAAAATTATTCAGCCCCTTTACTTTCAGTGCAGCAAACTCTCTCCAGAAGTTCAGTGAGGATCTCTGAATGATCCAATGTTGACCTAAATGACTAATGATGATAAATACAATCCACCTGTGTGTAATCAAGTCTCCGTATAAATGCACCTGCACTGTGATAGTCTCAGAGGTCCGTTAAAAGCGCAGAGAGCATCATGAAGAACAAGGAACACACCAGGCAGGTCCGAGATACTGTTGTGAAGAAGTTTAAAGCCGGATTTGGATACAAAAAGATTTCCCAAGCTTTAAACATCCCAAGGAGCACTGTGCAAGCGATAATATTGAAATGGAAGGAGTATCAGACCACTGCAAATCTACCAAGACCTGGCCGTCCCTCTAAACTTTCAGCTCATACAAGGAAAAGACTGATCAGAGATGCAGCCAAGAGGCCCATGATCACTCTGGATGAACTGCAGAGATCTACAGCTGAGGTGGGAGACTCTGTCCATAGGACAACAATCAGTCGTATATTGCACAAATCTGGCCTTTATGGAAGAGTGGCAAGAAGAAAGCCATTTCTTAAAGATATCCATAAAAGTGTCGTTTAAAGTTTGCCACAAGCCACCTGGGAGACACACCAAACATGTGGAAGAAGGTGCTCTGGTCAGATGAAACCAAAATTGAACTTTTTGGCAACAATGCAAAACATTATGTTTGGCGTAAAAGCAACACAGCTCATCACCCTGAACACACCATCCCCACTGTCAAACATATCCAGGTGTTAGAATGGCCAAGTCAAAGTCCAGACCTGAATCCAATCGAGAATCTGTGGAAAGAACTGAAAACTGCTGTTCACAAATGCTCTCCATCCAACCTCACTGAGCTCGAGCTGTTTTGCAAGGAGGAATGGGAAAAAATGTCAGTCTCTCGATGTGCAAAACTGATAGAGACATACCCCAAGCGACTTACAGCTGTAATCGCAGCAAAAGGTGGCGCTACAAAGTATTAACTTAAGGGGGCTGAATAATTTTGCACGCCCAATTTTTCAGTTTTTGATTTGTTAAAAAAGTTTTAAATATCCAATAAATGTCGTTCCACTTCATGATTGTGTCCCACTTGTTGTTGATTCTTCACAAAAAAATACAGTTTTATATCATTGTGTTTGAAGCCTGAAATGTGGCAAAAGGTCGCAAAGTTCAAGGGGGCCGAATACTTTCGCATGGCACTGTATATTATGGCGAGACGTTGTCTTGTTATCACTTTATGAAAAAAGTACAAGCTGACCTAGATATTATAGAAAAGGGAAGTGCATCTCAGTTGCTAACAGTGGTGAGAAAATAAACTGCCTTGTCCCTATGGAAACTGGAAGGACTCAACATAACCACACTCTGCTGGCACCTAATTGTCATCCAAACACATGTACTGACCAGGAGAAGCTTCAAATAAATAATCTCAATTAAGGTCAACCCAACCTCCGCTGCAGTAGTTTGAATGAGACATGACAGCCTGTTGATTGATGTTGATAAGGTGTAGACAGACAGGAAAGTGGCATATTTCCAGAAAGGGAACCAGCTCTTATCTGAACTGTTAATGAGGAAAATAAAAGGTTATCAGGAAGCTGAAAGGAACAGGGAAATGATTTCCTCATTTGCAGACCTATTTGTAGCAGCACCTTCCATGTTAAACCTGTCAGCGTGGCTGTGAATATATCATCTCCAGAGTAGATGTACCATCTAATGGAGACAGTATCAGACCAACGGTATGTTCTGAGCAGACGTAGCAGACATCTTTCATCTATTCAAACATTAAATTATTTTAGGATCTGGCTGATTGTGATCGGTGTAAATTAGAGAAAAAAAAGTCTCTGCCTTTGTCCACCTTAGTTAAGATATAAAAACCATACTACAATAGCTATATGCATGCTGAACACCAGAGAGGGAGATTGCCAACTTATTAAGAGGACAGAAATAAAAAACATCAGATGATGGGTTGCCATTGGCAACAAGTCTCCGGCCACATCTCCATATTTTCTGCATTGCATTCATGCTATAACGTGCTCACATCAGAAGGTTATGCTACATGTGAACAAGAAAGGGAAGGTAACCTCCCTAAATGACTACCGCCCCATAGCACTCACTTCAGTAACCATGAAGTGCTTTGATAGGCTGGTCATGGCTCACATCAACACCATCGTCCTGGAAACCCTAGACCCACTCCAATTCGCAATACCGCCCCAACAGATCCCCAAATGACACATTCTCAATCGCACTCCACGCTGCCCTTTCCCACCTGGACAAAAGGAACACCTATGTGAGAATGCTGATCATTGATTACAGCTCAGCGTTCAACACCATAGTGCCCACAAAGCTCATCACTAAGCTAAGGACCCTGGGACTGAACATCTCCCTCTGCAACTGGATCCTGGACCTCCTAACGGGCTGCCGCCATGTTGTAAGGGTAGGCACAACACATCTGCCACGCTGATCCTCAACATGGGGGCCCCTAAGGGGTGCGTGCTTAGTCCCCTCCTGTACTTCCTGTTCACCATCATGAAGTTTGTTGACGACACAACAGTGGTTAGCTTGGTCACCGACAACGATGAAACAGCCTATAGGGAGGAGGTCAAAGATCTGGCAGTCTGGTTTCAGGACAACAACCTCTCCCTCAACTTGAGCAAGACATAGGAGCTGATCGTGGACTACAGGAAAAGGATGGCCGAACAGGCCCCCATTCACATCGATGGGGCTGTAGTAGAGTGGGTTGAGAGTTAAGTTCCTTGATGTCCACATTCCCATCAAACTATCATGGTCAAAACACACCAAGACAGTCAAGAAGAGGGCACAACAACACCTTTTCCCCCTCAAGAGACTGAAAATATTTGTCACGGGTCCCCAGATCCTCTAAAAGTTCTACAGCTGCACAATCGAGAGTATCCTGACAGGTTGTATCACCGCCTGGTATGGCAACTGCTCGGCGCTACAGATGGTAGTGCGTACGGCCCAGTACATCACTGGGGCCAAGCTTCCTGACAGGACCTATATACTAGGCTGTGTCAGAGGAAGGCACTAAAAAATTGTCAAAGTCTCCAGTCACCCCAGTCATAGACTGTTCTCTCTGCTACCGCACAGCAAGCGGTACCGGAGTGCCAAGTCTAGAACCAAAAGGCTCTTTAACAGCTTCTACCCCCAAGCCATAAGACTGCTGAACAATTAATCAACTGGCCACCCGTAGTATTTACATTGACCCCCCCCACTCGCTGTTTATTATCTATGCATAGTCAATTTACCCCTGTACAAATTATCTCGACTAACCTGTATCCCTGCACATTAACTTGGTACCGGTACCCCCTGTATATAGCCTCGTCATTATTATTTTATTGTGTTACTTTTTATTCTGTTTCTTAAAACTGCATTGTTGGTTAAGGGCTTGTAAGTAAGAATTGTACGTATTGTATTTGGCGCATGTGACAAATAAAATTGTATTTGATATAACACAATGTTGAAGAGTGTATGAAAAATATGGCTTGGTTGTAGAGTCGAAGGACCATTAAAATAGAGGAAAAGTTAGGTGCTGGTATCAGGCCGGTAGTAACCACTACAGAATGTCTGTCCACAGCAATGAGGAGTCACAATGTCAAAGGAAGGGGGTTTAATTGACAGCAAGGATCCACACAAACACACATACAGACACAGACACACATACAGACACAGACACACATACAGACACAGACACACACAGACACACATACAGACACAGACACACATACAGACACAGACACACATACAGACACACGGCTGACGTCAATGAATAACTTTAGACAGTGGTTCTACAAGGGTAGAAGAGAAAGGACATATTATACAGTAGTACACAATAATATGTAAAAGAGGTAAGGCTATACACAGACACACCTTGACTTGTCTTAACTGAATGATAATGCAGCATATAAGAATATGATTGACAATAGCAGGATAAAGCTGCAGTATTTACTGCTACATAATACAGATCCAACATGCTCACATAGACTGTAAATATAATGTGGCCCGAGAGTACACGTGACCATCGCATGGTGAGAACAGTCTGTCCACTTGTCTTCACCGCAACTCACTGGCTGGAGGTGGGACTGTGAAAAACACAAGAGTGATTGACTGAGGAGCTGCGGGATTCTAATGGGACAAACCAGGGGTGCGTAGAGACATACCATAACTGACTGTGTGCCGTTTTGTTTTACAGTGTGAACGTTACAGAGAGGTGAAGACACTGGTTGTAAAGACATCCAGATGTGTGAAAGCTCCCACAGAGACCCTGTGACGCTGTGGTCTCTCTCTGAATGGCTGGGGAATGGATTCTTAAGGATGTCTCTGAATCGCTAACCGGTTATTGCATATCTTCCTGTTTTATTATGCACAAAGACTGGCCAACAAATCAATTGTATCACTTGCTGACCAACTACAAAGGGACATTCTTGTGTCGTTTTCCAATCGATAGTAATCAGTCAACATCAATAGTAGCTACCTACTGGGGTCTGTTTAGGGAGACATCATGTTTAAATGGGAAAAATACACTGGTCGTGACAACGGTAGTTGATCTGATCACAAGCGAAGCGAAGGCCCACAATGACTCATGTTCAACCATAAACAGCCAGACCACAGACAGATGCTGATGGAGCAGCCAGTGCAGTAACTGTTTCTGGTGGAGCCATGCCAAACGGCCTGTCACGATAAGCCCTAACCAGAGTTCATCTGGGGACCTTAAAGTTGTATAATACCTTTCCAATCCAGGATGCAAGCAGGGCCAATTGCCACTGCAATGTAAACACAAGCACACACACACACACACACAGACACACACACACACCCACACACACACACACAGCTGTACCTGGGGTTCATCTTCCTGTTTGAATATCCCAAAAGTACACACCCATGGTTTTATTGATGTTCAGCATCCAATGCAGCGATGAACTTGATGTGACACCTAACCTTTTCTTTGTACTACAACATGTGTGGTTGACTGTGAAACAGTTCCCTTTTCATATCCTCCTTTCCTGTGAACACACCAAGATGACCTGATCCCTGCTAAGCCGCTGTGACCATTCCGTTCCCCACCTCAGCGAAGAATAGGACATACAGTGGGGCAAAAAAGTATTTAGTCAGCCACCAATTGTGCAAGTTCTCCCACTTAAAAAGATGAGAGAGGCCTGTAATTTTCATCATAGGTACACTTCAACTATGACAGACAAAATGAGAAGAAAAAAAATCCAGAAAATCACATTGTAGGATCTTTTATGAATTTATTTGCAAATTATGGTGGAAAATAAGTATTTGGTCAATAAAAAATCTCAATACTTTGTTATATACCCTTTGTTGGCAATGACAGAGGTCAAATGTTTTCAGTAAGTCTTCACAAGGTTTTCACACACTGTTGCTGGTATTTTGGCCCATTCCTCCATGCAGATCTCCTCTAGAGCAGTGATGTTTTGGGGCTGTTGCTGGGCAACACAGACTTTCAACTCCCTCCAAAGATTTTCTATGGGGTTGAAATCTGGAGACTGGCTAGGCCACTCCAGGACCTTGAAATGCTTCTTATGAAGCCACTCCTTTGTTGCCCGGGCAGTGTGTTTGGGATCATTGTCATGCTGAAAGACCCAGCCAGGTTTCATCTTCAATGCCCTTGCTGATGGAAGGAGGTTTTCACTCAAAATCTCACGATACATGGCCACATTCATTCTTTCCTTTACACGGATCAGTCGTCCTGGACCCTTTGCATAAAAACAGCCCCAAAGCATGATGTTTCCACCCCATGCTTCACAGTAGGTATGGTGTTCTTTGGATGCAACTCAGCATTCTTTGTCCTCCAAACACAACGAGTTGAGTTTTTACCAAAAAGTTATATTTTGGTTTCATCTGACCATATGACATTCTCCCAATCTTCTTCTGGATCATCCAAATGCTCTCTAGCAAACTTCAGACGGGTCTGGACATGTACTGACTTAAGCAGGGGGACACATCTGGCACTGCAGGATTTGAGTCTCTGGCGGCGTAGTGTGTTACTGATGGTAGGCTTTGTTACTTTGGTCCCAGCTTTCTGCAGGTCATTCACTAGGTCCCCCCATGTGGTTCTAGGATTTTTGCTCACCGTTCTTGTGATCATTTTGACCCCACGGGGTGAGATCTTGCATGGAGCCCCAGATCAAGGGAGATTATCAGTGGTCTTGTATTTCTTCCATTTCCTAATAATTGCTCCCACAATTTCTTCAAACCAAGCTGCTTACCTATTGCAGATTCAGTCTTCCCAGCCTGGTGCAGGTAAACCATATTGTTTCTGGTGTCCTTTGACAGCTCTTTGGTCTTGGCCATAGTGGAGTTTGGAGTGTGACTGTTTGAGGTTGTGGACAGGTGTCTTTTATACTGATAACAAGTTCAAACAGGTGCCATTAATACAGGTAACGAGTGGAGGACAGAGGAGTCTCTAAAATAAGAAGTTACAGGTCTGTGAGAGCCAGAAATCTTGCTTTTTGTAGGTGACCAAATACTTATTTCCCATCATAATTTGCAAATAAATTCATCAAAAATCCTACAATGTGATTTTCTGGATTTTTTTTTCTCATTTTGTCTGTCATAGTTGAAGTGTACCTATGAAGAAAATTACAGGCCTCTCTCATCTTTTTAAGTGTGAGAACTTGCACAATTGGTGGCTGATTAAATACTTTTTTGCCCCACTGTAGCTCCCAAATATCTACCATAACTTCATTTCTTCTCATTTAGGATGTATCTCATTTTGATCTTCTGACACAAACATGTTTAAAAAATGCAGTAGCCCAAAGTGAATGTTACTTCCTTTCTGTTCTGTGTACATAGCCCAATCCCACAATAATAACATCTCTGTTGAGCTTCCTCAGCCTCTCTTCCTGTTTTCTATTTCCTTCACATCAACAGAGGACTGTATTATACATAATGGGAGGAGAGGAACATAGGGCAATTACACATTAGAACATAGTGGGGAGGGCCTGGCAGGCTGAAGGGCAGGAGGGCACATCAGGATACAGCCAAGTTGTTTGTAGCAGGGACACAGAGTGAGGCCGCTCAAACACCAAATGTCAAACACTATATTAGCTCCCCGATAAGCTGTCAGATGCCCTAACGAGCCACGATATTGCTGGTCTCCTTCTCGCAGCCCTGCACACACACCACAACCTGGCCACACCGCACCTCACCCAGATCACAGGCAGGAGCAAGGAGGCTTGCTGCGCAATCATTCCAGTTGCTGAATAATACAAAGCAAACAGTGACCTACTTTTTCAAGCAGGGAACATGAGAGAGAGAAAACACGAAGTGGAGTCTGGGGAAAGGAGCTGGATTGAGGAAGTGGAGAGAGGACCTAGAGTGCATTGACAAGGGAGAGGGCGGGTTTGCTGTGTTGGCGCTGACAGGCTGGTACAGTAGAGGGTGTGAAAGGCTTAGTATACACCCTCTGTCTAAATGGAGCTCACCAGGCGGGGTCTACACCAGGAGCTCCCATGAGAAGTGGGACTCCAGTCCAGTAGGCTGTTGTGTACCAGCCACAGCTTGTTGGCTTCTGTAATGTGATTAAACACACAGGCACAAGAATACCATAACTAGCCCCTATCCTGAAGGCCTCCGGGCACAAGGAATGCATTTCATAGAAAGAGGGCCTCACACATGTGTCATATCATCAATCTGGGCAATGTAGGCCAACGCCTTCTGATGCTACTCTTTCGCAGAATGTTCTATCCATTTTCTCTTTTGTTTTTGTTTCTTTTGACCCCTGTTTTGTGGTCTCAGTTGTCTCCTATTGTCTACTTGTTGCCAGGGTGTACCCTGTGAAGTGAAATGACAAGCAGATGCATGTCAAAATGTTCCAACAAAGATATATGGTAACTATAACCACACAGACACACACAGACACACACACCACACACACCACACACACACACACACACACACGCACACCAAAACCAAATATGGCATGGTTGTGGTTAAAATACAAACAGATTTGAGGAAGGACATAACAAGCAAATCAAGAGCTGGAGTTATTTACAAATCTTTAGTATTTATTGCCAAGTGGTTAGGTATGAAGTTTTACTTATACATCACTGTAAAGATGTATTTTACCGCAGTCGATCTTCGTTTTATGCACTCTCCCACTCAGTTTGACTTAAGAGGCTTGTGCAAACTAGACAGAACAGAAGGGAAAATGAAAAATGCACATCCGTACGCAGAACTAAATGTAGGGCAGGCCATGTCCCTGCTGTTGTGATCCCTGTTCTGAGGTCTCACTCTGTATAAAAATAGAGGGAATGTACAGACTGGATGTGGAGTGGGTGAACTGTGATAGGCCACTGTGTCATCGGTCTGTCACTGTCAAAGCCCCCTGCTACTGTCCTCATAGTAAAGGGAAACCCTAGCGGGCCTATCCCTAACCTCCTCAAATATAATACTATATCAGGGCCAGGAGTTTTTCCTGCTCAAGACTCATGTCACATTTGAGAGATACTGTACCTGCTAGAGATATTGTAACTGGTAGAGATACTGTACCTGCTAGTGATACTGTAGCTGGTAGAGATACTGTACCTGCTAGAGATACTGTACCTGCTAGAGATACTGTACCTGCTAGAGATATTGTAACTGGTAGAGATACTGTACCTGCTAGAGATACTGTACCTGGTAGAGATACTGTACCTGCTAGAGATACTGTACCTGCTAGAGATACTGTACCTGCTAGAGATATTGTAACTGGTAGAGATACTGTACCTGCTAGAGATACTGTAGCTGGTAGAGATACTGTACCTGCTAGAGATACTGTATCTGCTAGAGATACTGTACCTGCTAGAGATACTGTACCTGCTAGAGATACTGTACCTGCTAGAGATATTGTAACTGGTAGAGATACTGTACCTGCTAGAGATACTGTACCTGCTAGAGATACTGTACCTGCTAGAGATATTGTAACTGGTAGAGATACTGTACCTGCTAGAGATACTGTACCTGCTAGAGATATTGTAACTGGTAGAGATACTGTACCTGCTAGAGATACTGTACCTGCTAGAGATATTGTAACTGGTAGAGATACTGTACCTGCTAGAGATACTGTACCTGCTAGAGATACTGTACCTGCTAGATATACTGTAGCTGGTAGGGTAAGTAGGCTATCCTTCACAAATAATTCGATCACAAAATGGTACATCCTGTTCTGACCTGACAATCCTCAGACATCTTCCCAGGTGATATTATAAATGTTATAGTGTGCCAGCGTTGTTGTCTTCTTCAAATCCTTTTCTCTATTCACAAAGATGTAAGACACCTCAGACTATAGACTGGAGATGATCGTCTCAACTCACTAACCAAGGGACCAGCTGCTGAATAAGATGACCACCAGACTAGGTCTGAACCATGGAGGAATAGGGCCTAGTGTGCCACTGAGGGAAATACAAGTCAAGGACAAGTTTCATTAGTCACATGCACCGAATACAACAGGTGTAGCCCTTACCGTGAAATGCTTACTTACAAACCCTAAACCAACAGTGCAGTTCAAGAAATAGAGTAAAAAAAATATTTTCTATATAAACTAAAGTAAAAAAATCCAATCAATCAAAATGTAACACAAATAATGTACGTAGTGTACATACTGTAACAATAACGAGGCTATATACGGGGGGTACCGGTACCGAGTCAATGTTCGGGGATACAGGTTAGTCAAGGTCATTTGTGACTAAGCATAGATAGATAAACAGCGAGTAGAAGCAGTGGAAAAACAAAGGGGCAATGTAAATAGTCCGGGTGGCCGTTTAAAAACTGATTCAGAACACTGCCCTGTGTGTGGTGGGAGCTCAAGGGCTCTCTAGGGCAGACTGTGAATATCATTCAAATACACTGTTACCCAATGACGAAAGGGGGGCATGAGTGAAAAGGTTTGGGAACCACTGACCTAATGCACTGTAACATTAATGAACATAATTGCAAAGATGGAAGCAAAGTGCATGGTACAAAGCACAGGTTCTAAGAAGTCCACTCAACACTGTTCACACCAGCTGTTCAGTGCTGTTCATTCACATCCCAGGTTGCAAACATATTGATCCTGATACTTTGCCACATTTTATAATCTACCCACTGTGACTATTGCAAGGTTTTCTGATAAGGCAGAGGGTATAATTATTGAATGGCACCTAGTTGTTTACAGTCAGGCACAGCCAGGTGTGGTCTAAACTCTCCTGCTATAAAAGGTACAGTGATATGATATGGCTTTACTGAGATAAGGACGGGTAGCCCTGGAGACATGATGGCACAAACTCCATGCGGCCATGTAACCCTGTGGTGAACACGTCAACTGAGGAATAATAGGATGTTTTCTGTGTGGGAAAAGCCTCTACCTTCTCCATGCAGTGTTCTGAATCAGTTCATGGAGGGCATTGATTCTACACTGAAGAACAATATAAATTCAACATGCAAGTTTAGGAAATCAGTCAACTGAAATATATTCATTAGGCACTAATCTATGGATTTCACATGACTGGGAATACAGATATTCAAATACAGATATATTGGTCACAGATTCCTTTAAAAAAAAGGCAGGGGTGTGAATCTGAAAACCAGTCAGTTATCTGGTGTGACCACCATTTGCCTTATGCAGTCCGACACATCTCCTTCACATTAAGTGGATCAGGCTGTTGATTGTGGCCTGTGGAATGTTGTCCCACTCCTCGCCAATGGCTGTGTGAAGTTGCTGGGGGGATTGGAACACGCTGTCATACGAGTCAATCCAGGGCATCCCAAACATGCTCAATGGGTGACATGTCTGGTAAGTATGCAGGCTATGGAAGAACTGGGATATTTTCAGCTTCCAGTAATTGTGTACAGACCATTGCAACATGGGGCCATGCATTAGTGTGATGGCGGCGGATGAATGGCACGACAATGGGCCTCAAGATCTCATCACGGTATCTCTGTGCTTTTAAATGGCTATTGATAAAATGCAATTGTGTTCGTTGTCCGTAGCTTATGCCTGCACGTACCATAACCCCACTGCCACCATGGGGCACTCTGTTCACAACGTTGACATCAGCAAACCACTCGCCCACATGACACTATATACACTGTATGCCATCTGCCCGGTGAAGAGCACACTTATCCAGCGTGTCAGTGGACATCGAAGGTAAGCATTTGCCCACTGAAGTCGGTTATGACGCCAAACTGCAGTCAGGTCAAGACCCTGGTGAAGATGGCGAGCATGCAGATGAGCCTCCCTGAGACGGTTTCTGACAGTTTGTGCAGACATTATGTAAACCAATAGTTACATCAGCTGTTCGGGTGGCTGGTCTCAGAAGAAGTCGGATGGGGAGGTCCTGGGCTGGCGTGGTTACACGTGGTCTGCATTTGTGAGGCCAGTTGGACAAACTACCAAATTTTCTAAAATGACATTGGAGGCGGTTTATGGTAGAGAAATTAGCATTCAATTATCTGGCAACAGGTCTGGTGTACAATCCTACAGTCCGCATGCAAATTGCCCGCTCCCTCAAAACTTGAGATATCTGTGGCGTTGTGTTGTGTGGACAAAACTGCACATTTTTTTGTGACATTTTATTGTCCCCAGCACAAGTTGCACCTGTGTAATGATCATGCTGTTTAATCAGCTTCTTGATATGCCACACCTGTCAGGTGGATGGATTATCTTGGCAAAGGAGAAATGCTCACTAACGGGGATGTAAACAAATTTGTGCACAAAATTTGAGAGAAATAGGGTTTTTTGTGCGTATGGAACATTTCTGGGATCTTTTATTTCAACTCATGAAACATGGATCAGCACTTTACACGTTTTGTTTATATTTTTCTTCGGTATATTTACTATCTGGCAGATTGTTATCAAGATCATTCACCAACCAGCCAGAGTGTAGAACAATTGTTTTTCCAATTCCACCTCATCTACAGTGTGAAACATGGGAGACTAAGAGTGCTACCTTGGCGTTAACTCCAAGAGGCTGTTGCAGTGTAAAATAGGTCTTACTGTTTCCTTGGGAACAGTAGACAGGCTTTCCATCTGTAAGGCCTGTCAGAAGCAGAGTGGTGGGGGAATAAAACTGATGACCAATTAGAACACTGAAGGACGGGTGGCTTTGTGCCTCTCAGACGCCCTGCACAAATGACCCAGCATATAGCCTTTTCAATCACTTTACTGAAGAATGCAATTCAAACGCATGCAGAGAATTAGACACAAAATATTAACCATTGGAGCTTTTGACGGCTTTTACCGTGCACAAGCATATCCAAATATTTCAGTACCACTTTTTCTGAACCACCTGTGCATAATGAATGCTCTATTTTATTCTATCACCTCATGCACACTTGCCATAATAATTCACTGCAACTGGCTCCTTGAACCAGCCCATATGAAGGGGATGCAACAACTGCAGTACATTTACCCACAGGTTGAGTTGAACATGACAAAACTCGCTATGAGCGTACGTAACAGTTTATAATCGCATCACACACAGGTCGCTCATAAAATAGCTACCAATATTTCTCTAGTCTACAGAGGCACAATTTGTCCAGGTAAAACAATAATAAAAAGTACAATGATGACATATTTTGAAAATATTCTAATGAGAGTAGCTACTATACTTGAGAGGTAGCCTAACTAACAACACAAAGACAGTTGTGAAAGCATCCTCCAGTAATTAACCCAGCAGGAAACAGCTCTCACAACAGGAGAGGAGGCAAAATCAGCAATATCTCCCACTGCTCTTTTTAGGTTGTGTGACTTTATGTAATTCGAACCAGAAGCAATTACAGCTAATGAGATCTGTCATCCCCTACCACCAAACAGTCTTTCATTGAGTCATTACAAAAAGCATCCACAAATATCCAACTAAACAGGTATTTTGGTCAGGTTCTTGATTTGAAGTGAAATACATTAGATCGATCAGGATGCAGGGGCAAGATCTGCAACACTGCTGCCAATCCAAAAAATGACTAGCGGGAACCTCTTGTTAACTTTCTCATAATGTGTCTCTACCCGCATGGTGAGACATTGCTGTCCTCAGTACACCAACACAAGCTTTCACCCACAGCACCTTGCACCTGCAGCACCTGTCAGGAGTCATTTAGTCTCAGTCAAAACACCACTTTCTAACCTTGGTATGCACTGTACTGTTCTTATGGTACAGATTCCAGCCTGTACTTGTGCATGGGCAAATACACTGAGTGTACAAAACATGAAGGACACCTGCTCTTTCCATGACATAGATTGGCCAGGTGAATCCAGGTGAAAGCTATGATCTCTTGTTGATGTCACTTGTTAAATCTACTTCAATCAGTGTAGATGAAGTTTAAAGAAGGATTTGTAAGCCTTGAGACAATTGAGACATGCATTGTGTATATGTGCCATTCAGAGGGTGAATGGGCAAGACAAACATTTTAAGTGCCTTTGAACGGGGTATGGTAGTAGGTGCCAGGCGTACTGGTTTGTGTCAATAACTTCAACTCTGCAACTCAATATGAGGAAAGGGTTCATGTTTTGTACACTCAGTGTATTTGTGAATGGGCCAAGACATGGGGTGCTGCTGGTTAGTGGTCAGTGTTGATGTTATGAAAGGGATGTTTCTGGCCACAGGGGACTATGTGTCCCCTCCCTCCGACAGTCCTCTCTGGCTGTTGCCTGTTCTCCCCCTCCCTCCGACAGTCCTCTCTGGCTGTTGCCTGTTCTCCCCCTCTGACAGTCCTCTCTGGCTGTTGCTTGTTCTCCCCCTCCCTCCGACAGTCCTCTCTGGCTGTTGCCTGTAGTTCTCATGCCGTGGCTAGAGGAGTGGACACAGCCCCTATACTTCTGCCCGACCCAGAGATGAAAGCTCCAGGCCTTTCTGCTGCACACACTCACTGAGGGCTAGGTGTGCGTGTGTGTTGAACATGTGTAAGGAGCTAACATGATTGAGAGTAGTGAGAAAATAAATGGTGGGGAATAGCCATGATTTGGGCATTCTAAACCACTTCTTCACCCATGACACGGTCCTCTTTCTCTCTAAAAGATAACTAATATCTTACAAGGGTTTTGTGTGACATTGGAGTTATTTGAATTATTGCCCTAACAAACGGAGTAGTGATACTTTGAATTGACATGGTTATGGTTCCCAAAAGTAAATAAAAACAGGATGTTTTATTGTCACATGATGTTTTACAGGGTCAAGTATAGTAGTACGGCACCCCTGGAGCAAATTAGGGGACACTGGGAAACATTCCAAAAGGTCATTATACTGAACAAAAATATAAACGCAGTGTTGGTACCATATTTCATGAGCTGAAATAAAAGATCCCAGAAATGTTCCATATGCACAAAAAGCTTATTTCTCTCAAATGTTGTGCACAAATTAGTTTACATCCCTGTTAGTGAGTATTTCTCCTTTGCCAAGATAATCCATCCTGAGAGATGTGGGATTTCAAGAAGCTGATTAGACAGCACAATTCCTGGAAGGCATCACCTCATGTTTCAGCATGTAAATGCACAGCCCATGTCACAATGATCTTTACACAATTCCTGGAAGCTGAATATGTCCCAGTTCTTCCATGGCCTGAATACTCACCAGACATGTCACCCATTGAGCATGTTTGGGATGCTCTGGATCAACGTGTATGACAGTGTGTTCCAGTTCCCGCCCAAATCCAGATACTGACTGGTTTTCTGATCCACACCCCTCCCTTTTTTAAAAAGCTATCTGTGACCAACATGTGCAAATCTGTATTCCCAGTCATGTGAAATCTACAGGTTAGGGCCTAATGAATTTATTTCAATTGACTGATTTCCTTATATGACCTGTAACATCTTCCAAAAAGATTGCAAGAGGTTGTTCTGTGTTTTACACAGTGGTACCTTTACATTTTCAGAGTATTCGTGGTTTCTCACTGTTGTTACTCTGATAGTCACGGACCCAATGCATTCTGGAGCATTACAAAAGAGCTATGAAGCATCACAATCAAAACGTTATAAGAGCCTGACTAACATGAAGGCCCATGTGGAGCTCATGTGATGTTTTCAGACCGTGATGACCCAGAAGCACTGCTTGACCAACAGCCTTCCAGTAGAGCGCAGGATGCTGCAGAGCGCATGTCAGAACCCAGTCAACCATGCTCTCCATTACTGAGAGAGGACCAGAATGACTCAGCCAGTAAAGCACTACAATGTGGAGTCAGTCAAAACATGGTAACAAACCTCCTCATACTTCACATTTCTAGTGTAAAGGGGTCCACTATAACATGGTTGGTCTAATACAGAGTATACACTCAATATATTACTCAAGGCCCTTAGGCTCATTGAGGGATGGTCATTGAGTTCTCTTAGTGCCCATCTCTGGGTGTTGTGAGGTGCGTATTTAAGCTCAAAGATGTATGTAATCCTGCATCTAGGGCTTTAGGATTCTGTCCAGGTCAGTTGGAGAGCCGCCTTTTTACCCAGGGCCCGTAAGACAAGATCAGCGGCAGCCATCTACTCTAATCTCCAAACCGGTTTCTGGCAGGGTTCTTCAGAGGGCTTGATGACCGAGCACACCCACACAAACTCTCCATCTCTCCACTGCATCTCTACCCACTCACCGATCTCTCTCTCTTTCTCATGGGTGAAAGACATGTATCGAGGACCTAAATACAATTTTGAGATTAGGCTGAGATACATGTTATTGGCACTTTCACTGTGGGTGATGTGTTCTAAGCACGGTCTATATGCTGTCATTCGGGTGTATGTGAGTGTGTGTGCATGGGTTTGAGAAAGACAGAGTGCACACAGCATAATAGATATTGTGAATCTCTGCACATGGATGTAGGTCAGATAGGCGTTTGTGTACCTTGCTTTGCACTGCCACCATGTGGTACAGGGAGGAACTGCAGCCCGATAGACCCTGTGCTGTGAGGTTGCCCTCAAATCAGGGAGAAGTGGTTCCAAAGAAAGTTGACGTTCTCTAATGACAAGACCAAACAAAAAACTTAAATGCCAAAACCAGTTAGCATGAACTTATCCTCATAATAGCTTAAATCATATATGTAATGTAATCTCAACAACATCCATTTGAACAACCAACCAGTCTTGACCAGTTGGTTCTCTGATCTTGGAGCTCTCTGAATGCTGTCTCTCGCTGTGAATTCCAGAGAATTACATGGCGCTCACAAAAGGGATTATTGTTCTGCATTTGTTACTTCACAACAAGAACCCCAAGTGAATAATTGTATTGTATTTTAAAATAGCAGGATCACAATGAAAACTCCATGAAGCTGATAGATGTGTTTGGAATGGTAGAAGCACTAACAGTACATCGTTAGTCTGAACACGGGATGTGATTATTTGTTTAATTAATCCTATCACACTTTGTTCATAACCATTGGGCATAACATGGATTTGACTAGAAATCCACAGAGCTGTTTATTATGGAGCAGGATGAGAAGGTATCAGAGGATTGGAACCGGCAGACACAAGAGAACCATTGACACGTTTCTTTTCCTGGTCAAAGCCATGTGTAAGTCAGGCTTAAAATGGTTGTTGGTCCCAGGGATCTTTGCCATTTACTGGCTAACTTGTTCTGAAAGAAATGCTCACATGTATGTTGGCTTTTTCAGGAAATGCTTGCTCTCTTTTTGGGCAGACACACGAACATATGTTAATAAAATCCATATAAATAAATCTGACTTCCAGGATCTATTTTTCAGACGACTTCCCTCCATCAATCAAATCCCATATCCATCCCCCAACTAAAATGACAGTGGATCACATGTTCAATAAAGCAGTTGCTCCAAGCTCCTGGTTTCTATGGAAACGCCACCTACACAGCCAGCTGAAGCAACAGAGATGTGTTCATTAAACTGTAACTCTGTGGCTTTGAATGCCCTTGGTGCCCACCTGTCTCTGCACTAACTGTGTTTACCAACACCACCAACCTAGAATGCTAATTAAAAAAGGAGCACTATACAGTAGATGATTATCACCATGGCAATAATATACAGACTATTACACCTGATTGGATTTCAGTTGAATTACTGGGGCAGCTCTGTGTCAAAGACATTCATAACTGCACTCCCCCTTTTGCATATTTCTGAATTCTCTCTTTCCTTAGGAGGCAGAACCAGGGATGTGATCTCTGGTCTGGTGCTCATGCTCATTAAACAACCTAGCAAAACTAGGACAGGCCTATGGTATAACATTTGTTCTGACATAAAATGAAAAAGTAACTTTGTGTCAATCCTTGAGAGATACTACTCTTCTTAAAAAATATATTTTATGGAGTTATCAAAATGTTAATTTATTGGTTTATTCAGATCCCGATCATCTTTTGCCAAAGCAGCAGCTATTCTTCCTGGGGTCCACACCTAGTTACTTAGAGCTTAGGGGTATCAGGCCTATTCTGGCTTCTGGTAGGCCTTGTTTGCATTACCTGAAATGAAACCACTGACGTACAACTGGACAATCAAGAAATGCAACTCCCAACACAACAGCCATTACCCTCCTAAAATAATTGGGTCACATTTGATAAGACAACATTCCAGGTTCGTGAAATGCAGCTTATCCTCTTTTTCATTGAATTATCATTGATCTTTAAGGTTATGAGTCCCAAAAAGACCAAACTGACTTGTTTTGTTCTGAGCTCTCAGTAGACTATGTTTACAAAAGTGAAGTTTTGCATCACAAGGACATATCTAAGCTCATTGTTCTTCTTTTCATTATCATTTCATTAGTTCGTAAACAGCATCTGTTAACACTGCCTACTAAATTACAAGCGTTACAGGTGAGGAAACACTGCGGTCCCAGCAGCCTAAACGATCACATTCTTGTTACGGCAACGAGCAATCTTTTTACAGCAATGAGTGCTTTTACCAGTTGGTAGTAAGAACATGAAGCCCATATCTTCATGTTGTTTTTGACCACTGCTTTTCAAGACAAACCATGTTTTTTGAGACAGCTAATCATTTGAGATTAGTAGCGCTATTTGTGTGAAAACGTGAGTAGCTAATAGAGGTTCACTCACATCGTTGAACCAACTATTCCTTTCAGTGTGTTTCACCATAAATAAGTTCAGTAGTGTTAGCCTGAGTGCCCGTCGGTTTGTGCTCTTACCAACTACATTGCTGACATTGGCTTTACAAAGTTTGGCATGACAATTATTGACGAGTTGGCATGATAGCACAAAAAGACTGGCACTCAGGCTATAGTAGTGTAATGTAAACAGTAACAGTCTTCTAGAATCCCTGTGGTGTTCTATGTAGAATCATCCATAGATTAATCTCCATTTGTCTGTTTTATCATGCAAATCAGTCTTAGCATGAGGTCACTAATAAGAGTGTTGCAGAGATGGCTGTCCTTCTGGAAGGTTCTCCCATCTCCACAAACTCTGGAGCTCTGTCAGTGACCATCGAATGACCAAGGGCCTCCTCCCCCGATTGCTCAGTTTAACCAGGCGGCCAGCTCTAGGAAGAGTGTTGGTGGTTCAAAACTTCTTCCATTTAAGAATGATGGAGGCCAATGTGTTCTTGAACACCTTCAATGCTGCAGAAATGTTTTGGTTCCCTTCCCCAGCTCTGTACCTGGACACAATTCTGTCTCGAGCCTCTACGGACAATTCCTTTGACCTCTTGGCTTGGTTTTTGCTCTGACATGCACTGTCAACTGTGGGACCTTATATAGACAGGTGTGTGTCTTTCCAATTAATGGCCTTTCAATTGAATTTACTGCAGGTGGACTCAAGTCAAGTTGTAGAAACATCAAGGACTATCAAAAAAACAGTATCCACCTGAGCTCAATTTTGATTGTCATGACAAAGGGTCTGAATACTTAAGTAAAGAAGGGGTCGTTTTTGGCTTTGTCATTATGGGGTAGTGTGTGTAGATTGATGAGGGGGATTTTATTTTAATTTAAAAAAAATAGCTTTGCTATTAGGATGAAAGACAAGCATAGAGTTATTTAGCATGCGTGTCATGACTGCATTAATCGTTGCTTGTGAAGTCATACAAATCTGACAGGAGCATTCTAGGGGTATGCCCAATCAGAAAGAAAGTAAAGCTAAACTGAATCTCACACACACAATACCAAGCAGGAATTCTAACAAACCCCGTCTATGACAATGCAACAATGTCATGACAAATAGAGTATGACAGAATCATACTAATGAGTGAAACATTTTAGTCCAGCATGCAAATGTTGCTTGTTTTACATGTCACATGATATACAGTGTACATATCATTAGGAACATTTGCTCCTTCCACTACAGACTGACCAGGTGAATCCAGATGAAAGCTACAATTCCTTAATTGATGTCACTTGTCATCTACTTCAAATCAGTGTAGATGAAAGGGGGGGGGGGGTGACAGGTTAAAGAATATTTTTTAAGCCTGGGGTCAATTGTGACACAGATTGTGTGTGTGCCATTGAGGGTGAATGGGCAAGACAAAATAATTAGTACCTTTGAACAGGTTATGGTAATAAGTGCTAGGTGCACCGGTTTGTCAAGAACTGCAACGCTGCTGGGTTTTTCATGCTCAATATCCCATGTGTATCAAGAATAGTCCACCACCAAAAGGACATCCAGCCAACTTGGCAACTGTGGGAAGCATTGGAGTCAACATAGGCCAAATCGAATCAAATTGTATTGGTCACATACACATTTAGCAGATGTGATTGCGGGTGTAGCGAAATGCTTGTGGAATCCCTGTGCAACGCGTTCGACACCTTGTAGAGTCTATCCTGGACGAATTGAGCCTGTTCTGAGAGCAAAGTCCTGAGTGGGGAGGGTTCCGCCACTCAATATTAGGAAGGTGATCTTATGTTTTGTGCACAGTTTATGTGATGTGAAGGCAGGTTTGCCTTACCATGCCAATTACTGCCCCGCTGTGGTCAATTGGGGCACTGTCAAAATCCTAATTCACAGAAAGATTAAGGGCTAAAAGGAACGGGTGGCCGCGGTCTGTTAGCAATCACCTGCTAGGTGTTGTTGAACGGCAGCTATTCAACATGTATAATTGAAGGAGGATAATCTGGCCAGAGGCAATAGAATGGCACACACTGCTTCTAGGTAGTCTGCCATCAGCTGCTCTAGCATGTTGTCTCTGAAACATCTGGGAATTAAATGCGTACTGAGAGCAGAAGATCTGATCACTGTTGTGGTGAAACCATTGGACAAGTAAAATAGAGAGTGAAAGGTTTTAAATTAATTTATATAAAATAAAAAAACTCATTTATCCACTGAAGTGGAACAAATATCCATCACTTGTATCTTCTTTAGTTTGAAACATATACAATCTGAAGACAGACTCGTCAGGTTGTCGGAACAGAATAAAATAATCAAGCAAAGGGTCTTTCCACACCAAAGTCACCACAGCCAAGGATAACGAGAAAAAAATTAACATTTTACCAAGTGCAGATCTGGTCTGGTTTTAAACAGCACTTTTCTTCTGTTAAATGTACAGTTAAAGCTAGAATCCTTAGTTGCTACATCCATTTTCTGACTTAAATGAATGATATACCCATCTAATCTTGAATAATAACTTGTGATATCATGGATAGTCAGTCCTGGCATCCATAGATCCACCTGTCAATCAGAGTGGTTACATTTCTCCAGGCCCATCACTCAGCTTTTGACCAAAAACAGAGGTGGAGTGACCCCTTTGGTATAGTTTCAACTAAGGATTCATGCGTTAACGGCTCGGGTACTTTTCTGTAGTCTGTTACATGAAAGCTCGATGAGGCATCTGATCAACTACACATGGAATTAGTTTATATCTTACTGGTTATCTGTGCAAGTATGAAAATATGTAACAAAGCAAATTGATTTGGATATGACAGAACGTGGATTTGACAGGGGGGGGGGGGGGGGGGGAGACACACTCCATTGATAGAATTGTAAAAAAGAAACGACACTGAACAGAAAAAAAGTCCACATACAAAGTAACAGCGAGGATGTTGAAGTTCAGGTGGAGTGATTGAAATGTCAGACCCCACTGCTGTAATGTCAGACCCCACTGCTGTAATGTCAGACCCCACTGCTGTAATGTCAGACCCCACTGCTGTAATGTCAGGCCCCACTGCTGTAATGTCAGACCCCACTGCTGTAATGTCAGACCCCACTGCTGTAATGTCAGACCCCACTGCTGTAATGTCAGACCCCACTGCTGTAATGTCAGACCCCACTGCTGTAATGTCAGACCCCACTGCTGTAATGTCAGACCCCACTGCTGTAATGTCAGACCCCACTGCTGTAATGTCAGACCCCACTGCTGTAATGTCAGACCCCACTGCTGTAATGTCAGACCCCACTGCTGTAATGTCAGACCCCACTGCTGTAATGTCAGACCCCACTGCTGTAATGTCAGACCCCACTGCTGTAATGCTTTCTTTATTTCAATTATTACCACTTTATTTTACCTATATAAATGAAAATACACCCAAAACAGATCCTATGGTCCACATATGAACAACAAAATACTGCATTACTACTTACAGCAGCAATAAGGCTAGGTCAGTATATGAAAGGCTAGCTGCCAAAGGTCCAGGAATTGGCACCGACTGTTTTGATCCCTTTTTCTGAATGCACTCATTGATATTTCATGTCTGCGTCAAATGCTTGTCATGCTGCTAGTTGGTCATCCCATGGGTCCGTTGAGTGGTGCCCTTGACCGTGGCCCCCAATCTGCACCGAGGTAGATGAGACAGAGGTGCCGTGCGACCGCCGGGCTAACATGGGCCTCAGTCAAACTGCTCGCTGCAGGTGGTCAAAGTTCAGCTCATCATGTTAAAGGTTAATTGTTGTTAAGGCTTCCTGTGGTCTTGGAGTAGTCGTCATCCTCCTCCTCCTCCGTGGCGATGTCTCACAGGGGGACCTTCAAATTAGAGTTCTTCTTTGTCCTAGTTGTCCTTTTTTCAAATCTCAACTAAATGTTCTCTTCAGTCTTTTAAACGGGTGGTCATATTTTCCAATCCTCTACGATGATTAAACCAACTGAAAATCTTCTCCTTTTGGCACCTTGGGAGTCAATGGAAGGGAGAAATAAATGGTAGGAAAGGAGAAAAAAAAAACGACTGTGGTGATGATGCAGAAGACTAGTTGTGGTGGCTGGCTTGGTCATTGGCTGCCGACGAGTCTGTATCTGCTGCGCGGGTGGCGCTGTCCCCTTCCTCTGTTTTGATGCGCTTAACGTTGGGCTGATCGCTGGCCACCTGGGCTCCGTTCTGTCGTTTGGTCGGGAGGGAGGCTGAAGCGGAGGCGTGAGTGGCCAGCAAGTGGAGAGGACTCGCAACAGCTGTGGCTGAACATGGGGAGGAAAATGAGGAAACAAATTGAAATATTTCAGTGCCGGAATTGATGGAATACTCTGCTAAGTAATCTAACATCTTAGAACATATGCCAATAAAAAGTGTACTTTTCCAAACAGTGTAGGAAACTCCAGCCAGACAGGGATTCATATGGCCCTTCGAGATACACAAACACACTGCAAAGCAGCACTGACAAGTACGCTGCATGAATTCTAGTTAATTAAACAAACAGGGACTACTCACAACAGTGGTAGGCTACAAATGGGGCCAGAGCAGTGGCAGGCTACAGATGGGGCCAGAGCAGTGGCAGGCTACAGATGGGGCCAGAGAAGTGGCAGGCTACAGATGGGGCCAGAGCATTGGCAGGCTACAGATGGGGCCAGAGCAGTGGTAGACTACAGATGGGGTCAGAGCAGTGGTAGACTACAGATGGGGTCAGAGCAGAGGTAGACTACAGATGGGGTGAGAGCAGAGGTAGACTACAGATGGGGTCAGAGCAGTGGTAGACTACAGATGGGGTCAGAGCAGTGGTAGACTACAGATGGGGTCAGAGCAGTGGTAGACTACAGATGGGGTCAGAGCAGTGGTAGACTACAGATGGGGTCAGAGCAGTGGTAGACTACAGATGGGGTCAGAGCAGTGGTAGACTACAGATGCGGATAAAGAGCTTTGACAGGATCCATTCTAAGTCAGTGTCTCACCTGCAGCAGCCTGCATTGGCATCAGGTGGGTGCCGTTCTGTGTGATGGTCTTTTTTGGGAGCTGGTGCTGGCCCAGGGACTGCTGCACAAAGGTTAGCGTCTGTAAGGGCGTGGCCGACTGGGTCGTCTGGATGATGCGACTGCCACCGCCTATAGAGGCGTGGGAGATGGTTGGAACAGATTCTACTTTTACTAGAGACAAACATAGAAAAAAAGAAGAGAGATGTCAATGACTTCTAATAACATAACACCAAACGAGCACTACAATAACTGAGCAACATGAGATACATTTACTAAGACAACACATATATACACAGACACAGATGCTTTGGTCAACGGTAAAACAGACCTACGTATACCTGGCTGAAACCACACACACACTACACCATCCTCCTTCCCTGCCCTCACCTTTGGCCTCTGAGTAGTCTCCGTTCTCCTGGGGCTCAGCCTGGAGGGTGACCATGGTGGGGGTGGCCACTGTGTAGGTGTTGGCGGTGCTGAGCCCGGACACGCTGGTGACAGACATGGCAGGGATCTGGTGGACGACGTGCACCGTCTGCATGACGGGCTGCTGGTTCTGGTTGGTGCTGGTAGTCACAGGCGTGGCCATGGCATAGGTCACCGGCTTTAGGGTCTGAGGTAACTGACGCTGAACCGTGATGAGCACCGGCTGGCTGTTGAGAGGGGAGCCTGGAAAAACAACAGCTTTCTTTTTTTAACGGAGGATTCACATGTGACGACTGCACATTTGTACATAGGATTGGTGAAGAGTACAACAAAGTCTGAATGTTTTATGTCACCTCCCACTGATAACCTGAATGACCCTAGAAAGTTTTGGAAGGCTATTAAGTCTATGTCTGGAAACAGTAATGTTAATGAATTAACGTCATGTGTTTTGAAGGACTCTGTCATATACAGCAACAAAACTGAAATGCTGAATTGTGTCAATGAGCACTTCGTATCATCTGGTAGGCTGTTTGATTCAGTGTCCTCTGTCTCTGTACAACCCTGTGTGGATGAACCAGTGAGAGCTGGTCAAACATTTAGCTTTTTGCCATTCTCAGTGCAGGAGGTACATAAAGCCCTGAAATCCTTAGATCAGAGAAAGCCTGCAGGTCCTGATCTTTTGGATCCCTGCTTTTAAATCTGGCAGCTGATTTCATAGCTGAACCCTTTACATATCTGTTCAATCTAACCCTGGAATGTAATGAAATTCTAAAAATCAGCATTTGTCCTACCACTTTTAAAATAATTATAGGTCAATCTCAAGCTGTCACCCCTGGTGAAAATACTTGAAACCCTTGTGCGTGAACAGCTAAGAGTTTATTATTTACTAACTATTTTATCAATGTACCAATCGGGCTTCAGGAAGAAGCATAGCACAATTACAGCAGCGATGAAGGTTATAAATGATATCACTGAAGCACTTGACAAAAAACAACACTGTGTCTCACTTTGTATTTATCTCTCTAAGGCTTTTGATACAGTTGATCATGCTATATTAAAAAGGCAGAGATTGTCGAGTGTAGGTCTTTCAGAGCATGCAGTTGCATGGTTTGCTAACTATCCGTCTGATAGTGCACTCAATTTGATGGGCTTATGTCTGTTAAATTGTCTGTCTTTAATGGTGTGCCCCAAGGCTCTGTATTTGGTCCTCTCTTATTCACTATTTATATAAATGATTTAGACAAAAATGTCCAAAATGCGCAACTTCATTTTTATGCTGATGATATTGTTATACCTCATCTCTAACAAAAGATTTCCAGAACTTGCAAACTGCTTTTTATACTGTTCAACATACCTTGTGTCAATTGAAGCTTATCCTCAATACTGACAAAACTAAACTAATGGTGTTTTCTAAAGCAAGAAATAGACCTCTGAACCTTTCACCTATTACTACCTGTCAGGGCAAGGAGATTGAGGTTGTAACCTCTTAGAAATATCTTGCCATTTTAATTGATGACGGCCTCTTTTAAATTGCATATTCAACAACTTAAAAAATTGAAGCTGAAATTGGGATTTTATTTTAGGAATAAGGCCTGGTTTTTCTTTTAAAGCCAGAAGGAGGCTAGTAATCAGCTACATTTATGCCTTTACTAGACTATGGGGATATTTTATATATGAAGGCTTCCGCTCAGCGTTTGAGATCAATTGACACCCTTTTCCATGGCACTTTGAGATGTATTTTAAACTGCAAAACCCTTACGCACCACTGCACTTTGTATACCAGGGTTGGCTGGCCTTCTCTAGTCACTGGTATAATTTTATTTACAAAGCCATTTTTGGTTTACTACCTTCTTATTTGGCCATTTTTATTGTTCAGAAATGTGGTGGGTACTCTCTTTGTTCGCTGGACTTTATCCTTCTAACTGTTCCAAATGCCCCAACTGAATTTGGTAAAAGGGCTTTTATGTACTCTGCGCCATCGTCTTGGAATGCCTTACAATGCCTTTTAAACTGGAAGAACTTGTCCCGATTGGGATTTTTAAATCACTGATGAATGATCTTGAGACTGACTCCCTGACCTGTCAATGTTTTTCATTTGCAGTTTTTGATTTTGTTATACTCTTGTGAATTCTATGGTTTTTACTAGATTACTTGTAGTTTTTCATGTTGTTTGTCTGTAATTTTTGTAATGGCTTGGTGCTGCCTATCTTGGCCAGGATGCTCTTGAAAAAGAGATTTAAATCTCAAAGAGCCCTTCCTGGTTAAATAAATTGGACAAAAATGGGCGTCTCTCACCTGGTGTACTCTGTGCAAAGCGGGCCTCCTGGATGACAGCTAGTTTGGGCTGGACTGCTGTGGCAGGGGGCGGGGCCGGAGGAGCGGGCTCTGGTTCCATGGGGACAGGGGAACCCTCTCGGGATAGGCTGTCAGGGGTCTGCACCCCACTCGAGTGGGCCGAGAGCACCCCAGAGTGATTAGGGGAGACTGGGGCACTCCTGTGAAAGGGAAAAACGGATAGGCTTTAAAAATACCGTAGATTTACATATGCATTGAAATTTACCACCCTAGTCACAGTCCACCAGTCACACTTTCCCAATTGGAATATTATAGTGACCACATATGGCCACAAGGTGATGGCACAAACATGCCAAGCTAACAGTAAAGCTGAGGTGTCCAACCTTTTATATCAAGAGAGATACTTTAAATTATGAAACATATCACAAAATACTTCTTTTTTTTCTAGCTTCAAATACACAGTATTTTCCCAAATTCAGTACCGTTATATTTTTCCAGATTTGCCCGCTGTTTTGTTGATTGACTGTATTTTAACCCAATGACCACTGATCGCCTTAATCTAACTGGGTAGATAGCCAATGAGCTGAGGTAAACGGCAATATGTAATGTTTATGTGTTGGAAGACCAACCCATGTAGTAAACTCCCGCGTAAAGAGGGTCATTCGCCATTGAAGTTTCATACCGGAAGGAGCAATGCATGTTGCGCACAGCATTGTTTTGGTAAAGCGCATATTCAGCTGTTTATATATCAATCAGTATGGCGACTAAGTCAGGGAAAGCTAAATCTAAGTCTAGATATACAGATGTACACACAATTTAGAAGAAATTGATCGAGGACGACTCATTTAGCAATTCCCAAATGGAGGAATATTATTTGAACGGAGAGGACATCGTTTTGGACTGGTAAGTTCTTCTCATGCTAATGCCGTTGTTTGAAATGAATAATATAAAATATTATTTGTGAAATGAAATAGCCTATTTGAGGCTGTTGAGGGGAGGGCAGGCCCACAACAATGTCCAAAGTGAAATGGAGACAGTAGATACAGCTGGTCTGTTATAATATGATAAAGACAGTAGATCTAGCAGGTCTATAATAATATATTCAACCTTATGTTCCCAGTACTCATATATATATATACACACAGTGCCTTGCGAAAGTATTCGGGCCCCCTTGAACTTTGAGACCTTTTGCCACATTTCAGGCTTCAAACATAAAGACATAAAACTGTATTTTTTTGTGAAGAATCAACAACAAGTGGGACACAATCATGAAGTGGAACGACATTTATTGGATATTTAAAACTTTTTTAACAAATCAAAAACTGAAAAATTGGGCGTGCAAAATTATTCAGCCCCCTTAAGTTAATACTTTGTAGCGCCACCTTTTGCTGCAAATACAGCTGTAAGTCGCTTGGGGTATGTCTATCAGTTTTGCACATCGAGAGACTGACATTTTTTCCCATTCATCCTTGCAAAACAGCTCGAGCTCAGGGAGGTTGGATGGAGAGCATTTGTGAACAGCAGTTTTCAGTTCTTTCCACAGATTCTCGATTGGATTCAGGTCTGGACTTTGACTTGGCCATTCTAACACCTGGATATGTTTATTTTTGAACCATTCCATTGTAGATGTTGCTTTATGTTTTGGATCATTGTCTTGTTGGAAGACAAATCTCCGTCCCAGTCTCAGGTCTTTTGCAGACTCCATCAGGTTTTCTTCCAGAATGGTCCTGTATTTGGCTCCATCCATCTTCCCATCAATTTGAACCATCTTCCCTTTCCCAGCTGAAGAAAAGCAGGCCCAAACCATGATGCTGCCACCACCATGTTTGACAGTGGGGATGTTGTGTTCAGGGTGATGAGCAGTGTTGCTTTTACGCCAAACATAACATTTTGCATTGTTGCCAAAAAGTTCAATTTTGGTTTCATCTGACCAGAGCACCTTCTTCCACATGTTTGGTGTGTCTCCCAGGTGGCTTGTGGCAAACTTTAAACAACACTTTTTATGGATATCTTGAAGAAATGGCTTTCTTCTTGCCACTTTTCCATAAAGGCCAGATTTGTGCAATATACGACTGATTGTTGTCCTATGGACAGAGTCTCCCACCTCAGCTGTAGATCTCTGCAGTTCATCCAGAGTGATCATGGGCCTCTTGGCTGCATCTCTGATCAGTCTTCTCCTTGTATGAGCTGAAAGTTTAGAGGGACGGCCAGGTCTTGGTAGATTTGCAGTGGTCTGATACTCCTTCCATTTCAATATTATCGCTTGCACAGTGCTCCTTGGGATGTTTAAAGCTTGGGAAATCTTTTTGTATCCAAATCCGGCTTTAAACTTCTTCACAACAGTATCTCGGACCTGCCTGGTGTGTTCCTTGTTCTTCATGATGCTCTCTGCGCTTTTAACGGACCTCTGAGACTATCACAGTGCAGGTGCATTTATATGGAGACTTGATTACACACAGGTGGATTGTATTTATCATCATTAGTCATTTAGGTCAACATTGGATCATTCAGAGATCCTCACTGAACTTCTGGAGAGAGTTTGCTGCACTGAAAGTAAAGGGGCTGAATAATTTTGCACACCCAATTTTTCAGTTTTTGATTTGTTAAAAAAGTTTGAAATATCCAATAAATGTCGTTCCACTTCATGATTGTGTCCCACTTGTTGTTGATTCTTACAGTTTTATATCTTTATGTTTGAAGCCTGAAATGTGGCAAAAGGTCGCAAAGTTCAAGGGGGCCGAATACTTTCGGAAGGCACTGTATATGTTTATTACACCTGTTGATACAGGGCTCATATGTGAAACTATTCTAACTGAACATTTTCTTTCACAGTGCCACTGACTCCGAATGGGAGCCCCCAGTGCCAAGGTGTCCATCCCCCACTGAAGTTGGTTCATCCAGCTCCTGCCACAAGTGGTGTTCATCTGCCCAAATGTATTTCTCCAGGCATGGATGTGCTATGGCACCTGGCATCAGCAGCATAATATTGTGTAGAGGACTGAGGGTCTTCCAAATATTGAAAGTTATTTTGTAAATGTATATTTTCATTTTCATGTTTTTTCTCCATTTTTTGGGGGTGGGGGGGGGGTGTTAGAATACCATTTTGGTATTTTGTATATAGTTATCCATTCAAAATGTATAACTTCACCAATTTGGCCACTTGGGTACATTTGGGCTACTTGTGTGGGACACCTGGGTGACTTCATGATAAATGTCATGTAGCACACTCATTTTGGAAGTTATCATTCTGAAACTTTGCACAAGTACTGTTGCCCTCTTATGTTTTTCACTGAAATTGTCCCTATCATCCTATCTGAATGTTTGTTTTATCTTGTTCATTTTAAAGATACAACAATAAATAGAAAAAATAACTGTTTTTCTTCATTGTATTATCTAAACCAGATCTATTGTGTTATATTCTCATACATTAAATTCACATTTACACAAACTTCAGAGTGTTTTCTTTCAAATGGTACCAAGAATATGCATATCCTTAGTTCTGTGCCTGAGCTACAGGCTGTTAGATTTGGGTATGTCTTCAGGCGGAAATAAAAAAAATAGGGGGTAGCTCTAAGAGGTTTTAAGAACAAATTCTTATTTTCAATGACAGCCTAGGAACAGTGGATTAACTGCCTTGTTCAGGAGCAGAACGACAGATTTTTACCTTGTCAGCTCAGGGATTCGATCTAGCAACCTTTCGGTTACTGGCCCAACTCTAACCACCTACCTGCCGCCCCCCACATGACTGGCTCAACTGTTCTGGGAACTATGCTTCATAATGTAAAATAATGTGACAGGTTAAATTAAGAACACGATGTGCTTCATCTCCTAACATATTACACAAGCTGACTGCAGGTATTTACTTAAAAAGTAACAAAATATTGAAAAAAATATTGAAAAACTTAAAAGAAATAGTCAATGGTATTGACTGTATTGAAAAACCATGCCTTGGCTGTTTCCAAATACCCCGGTATATGGTATGCCGCCCAAGCCTACTGTCTCCCCAGAAGACAGTTATCATTCTGTCTTACTGGCTACACAAAGTGAATGGAAGAGAAATGTGTGCACTACACAGACAGACAGGGGAACTATTGCTGGAAATTAATTGGCAGAGTGTTACATTTGGCATTTTTAGGCCAACTGGAGCTAACTAGGGATGGGATAATGTCAATGTGGATTTCTGGATAGATGGGCTGCGAGCGACCGGATGGAGACCCCTGCAGTAAAGCATGCAGCGAGCTCATCGTGTGACTGAAACCTGAGAGAGTGAGTAGGTCCATACCTGGAGGAGAGGGGTCCGAGGGGGGTCCTGAAGCAGGGCACACCCCGCGGCCTTCGTTTCCTGAAGGCTTGCTCCATGAGCTTGCCCTCTGAGGACGGGTCTATCCTCCAGAACGAGCCCTTGCCCGGTTCCTCCTGCGATCTGGCTACTTTAATAAAGTAGCGGTTCAGTGACAGATTGTGACGGATCGAGTTCTACAACAGAATACGCCGTCGTGTTAGTACGAACACACTGCAGCCACGGCTGTTATTCACATCCCAGTTCATCAATGGCACATGCTCAAAAACAACAAGGAAACAGATGGGATAAGCCATGTACCGCCCTTCAGTTTGAAGCCAAAGTGAATGTGTACTTTTACAAGGTTGCATATTAGTCAAAGCACATCTTAATATACAGTGCCTTCAGAAAGTATTCATACCCCTTGACTTATTCCACATTTTGTTGTGTTACAGCTTGATTTCAAAATGTATTTAAAAAGTCTCACTCATCTACACACAATATACCTGTTTTTAGAAATCTTTGCTAACCGATTGAAAATTAAATAGTAGTCTAATTTACATAATTATTCACAAGCGAGTCAATACTTTGTAGAAACACCTTTGGCAGCAATTAGGAATGTGAGTCTTTCTGGGTACGTCTCTAAGAGCTTTCCACACCTGGATTGTGCAACACTTGCCCATTATTCTTTTCAAAATTCTTCAAGCTCTGTCAAAATTGGTTGTTGATCATTGCTAGACAACCATTTTCAGGTCTTGGCATAGATTTTCAAGCAGATTTAAGTCAAAACTGTAACTCCGCCACATTCACAGACTACTTGGTAGGCAACTCCAGTGAAGATTTGGCCTTGTGTTTTAGATTACTATCCTGCTGAAAGGTGAATTCATCTCCCAGTGTCAGAGAGAAACAGGTTTTCCTCTAGGACCCTCAACCTCAAAACCAGTTCCACTGTATTTTTTCCATTGTTCCTCTCTAATCAGAGGCTGATTTAGACCTGGGACACCAGGTGTGTGCAATTCATTATCAGGTAGAACTGTAAACCAGCAGGCTCTGGACCTCATACGGTAAGAGTACCCCTGCTCTAGGATTATGCCTGTGTTTAGCTCCATTCCATTTATTCCCCAGTTCTAACAATTACAAGCATACCCATAACATAATGCAGCCACCACTATGCTTGAAAATATGGAGTGTGGTACTCAGTAATGTGTTGTATTGGATTTGCCCCAAACACGTTTAAAAAAGTTAATTGCTTTGCCAAGTATTACTTTAGTGCCTAGTTGCAAACATGATGCATGTTTAGGTATATTTTTATTCTGTACAGACTTGTTTTCCCTATGTCAATTAAGTTAGTATTGTGGATGTTGATCCATGTTGAAACAAGAAAATGTGGGGGGGAAAATCGAGGGGCTATGCTCTGGTATTTCAAATAAAACCATGTGGTGGAATCCTAATGCTATTCAAAACAGGTTCAGATCTTTTCCCTCACATGCACCATTTTCATTGAAATGATTTGTATTGAAAGACGCCATTTCTCACCTGCCAGCCTTTGTCTGCAGTCCTGTAGTAGGGGTAGTTTTTGGTGATGTGAGTGTATATTCCGTTTAGCGTGAGCTGCTTGTCCTGTGCCATTGTAATGGCTTGGACTATCAGTTGTGCATAGGAGTATGGCGGTTTGGAATCATCCTAAAGGGAAGAAGAGGAAGGAAGAAAGGGTGTCATTTACTAGGTAGCATAGCACATATTGTGAGCAATGGCACTGGAGGGAATAGTAGCCGTTTCACGGGCTCCTGGCCAATTGAACTATTTTGTGTTTTTGGGTGTTGATCTTAACTTTCTTTGTACATAATGTTTACACCATCGTTTCCGATGACCGAAAAGAGCTTCTGGAAACCAGAAAAGCCATCACCAACCTCGATTTGGATGAGGACTTTTGCGGCAATGAGTCGAAGGACATATTGATTATCCCAGACCAGGCCCAAATCCCTGACACTGAGTAGGCGGCGCTACTGGCTAATGTGCACTGGACGAGCTCTGTTTGAGACTATCCCATCAACGTGATCTGAAGAACTGTAATACCCTGTTTCTCTGAGTCGTGGTGGAACAAGGAAAATATTAATCTAGCTTGTTTTTCAATACATCGGCATGACAGAACAGCATTGGTGAAGCTCAGGGGAGGGGGTGTGCGTCTCGTCGAGGTTCTGCTCACGTTAGAATACCTTATGATAAGCTGTACACCATACTATTTACCAAGAGAGTTATCATTATATTTTTCTACCACCATAAACCGATGCTGGCAATAAGACTTACACAGCTCATTGAGCCCAGACCATAAGCAAACAAGAAAATGCTCACCCAGAGGTGGCATTCCTAGTGGCCGTAATATTAATGCAGGAAACTGAAATACGTTTTACCTCATTTGTACCAGCATGTCACCAGCATGTCACCTGTGCAACTAGATGTGTCACCTAACATGTCACCTTTACTCCAAACACAGAAATGCATACACATCTCTCTCTCCATTTAGCAAATCTGACCATAACTCTATCCTCTTGATTCCTGCTCACAAGCAAAAACTCAAAACAGGAAGTAGCAGTGACTAACACAAGTGACCAGAAGTGGTCCGGTGAAGCGGATGCTAAGCTACAGGACTGTTTTGAAGGCACAGACTGGAATATGTACCGGGATTCATCCGAGGGCATCAGTCACTGGCTTCATTAATAAGTGCATCGACAACCTCCCGAGGGACTGCAGTTGAAAATTAGCCGGCTGGCTAAAACCGGCACTTTTACTGAAATGTTGATTAATGTGCACTGTCCCTGTAAAAATAAAACAAACTCAAACGACGTGCCCACAGTGACCGTACGTACATATCCCAACCAGAAACCATGGCTTACAGGCAACATCAGCACTGAGCTAAACGTTAGAGTTGCTGCTTTCATGGAGCGGGACAAACCCAAATGCGTTTAAGAAATTTCACTACACCCTCCGACGAACCATCGAACAAGCAAAGCATCAATACTGAACTAAGATCAAATCCTACTACACCAGCTCTGACACACGGATGTGGCAGGGCTTACAAACTATCACAGGTAACAAAGGGAAACCCAGCCATGAGCTGCCCAGTGATGAGCCTACCAGAAGAGCTAAATGCCTTCTATGCTCGCTTTGAGGCAAGATACACTGAACCATGCGTGAGAGCACCAGCTGTTCCAAATGACTGTGTGATCACACTCTCCATAGCCAATGTGAGTAAGACCTTTAAACAGGTAAACATTCACAAGGCCAGACAGATTACCAGGACATGTCCTCAGAGCATGAGCTGCCAAGCAGGAAAGGGTCTTCACTGATATTTTCAACCTCTCCCTGTAATACATACATGTTTCAAGCAGACAACAATTCTGCCCTACCAAGCCAAAAGGCAGTAACTGCTGATTTGGTAAAAAATGAGTTAGTCATTTTTTGCTACATTAAATACATGCTTAATCATCCTGCCTCTATTGTATTGTGTTTTTGAGACAATGGGGGTCATGTTAGCAGTAACTGCATAACGTTACTGTGAAACCAACATAAATAAAAAATATAAAACATTTCTCAGTTCCACGCTATGAGCAGTTACTGCCTTTTTGCTTGGTAGGGCAGCATAGTCCCTGTGCCCAAGAATACCAAGGTAACCTGTCTAAATGACGATCTCCCCGTAGAACTCACATCTGTAGCCATCAAATGCTTTGAAATGCTGGTCATGACTCACATCATCATCTCAGAAACCCTGGACACACTCCAATTCACAGGACAAGGACAACCGTTCCCTCAACGTCTAAGACAAATGAGTTGATCATGGACTAGAGGAAACGTAGAGGTGAGCACACCCCCATTCACATCGACAGGGCTGTGGTGGAGTGGATTGAGAGGTTCAAGTTCATCTGTATCCACATCACAAAGGATCAATCATGGTCCAAACACACCAACAGTCGTGAAGAGGGCACGCCAACGCCTCTTCCCCCTCAGGAGGCGGAAAAGATTTGACATGGGCCCTCAGATCCTCTAAAAGTTCTACAGCTGCACCACCGACAGCATCTTGACTCACGTGGGGCCTTTATACCAGGCAGTGTCAGAGGAAGGCCCAAAACATTGTTAAAGACAGCCACCCACCCAAGCCACAGACTTGTTCGCTTTGCTACTGCATGGCAAGCAGTACCAATGCAGAAAGTCTGAAATCAACAGGACCCTGAACAGCTTCTACCCTCAAGACATAAGACATCTAAACAAGACTGCTAAATAGCTACCAGGACTAGCTGCATTTACCCTTTTTTGCACTTAGTCAAACTTTTTTTGCACATCTGCTGCTGCCCGTTATCTATCCTGTTGCCAAGTCACTTTATCCCTATCGGTATGTACATTACATAGCTCCCTCAATTACCTCGTACGACTCGGTACAGGTACTCCCTATATGTATAGCCATGCTATTTCTAATTCACTGGGTTTTTATTCTTCGTGTCTCTCAATTTTGTATATTATTTTTCATCTCATCTTTAACTCTGCATTGTTGGAAAATAATCCATAAGTAAGCATTTCACTGTTAGTCTACGAAGCATGTGACAAATTACATTTGATGACAACCATGGGTTTGTTTTGTCACATGCATCAGTTAAAATGCCAAAACAGGCAGACACATGACTACCTTTCTTCTCCAATTAATTAAAGTGTGCACTTATTTAAAAAAGGGCAATCTGCAGTTGCAGTACCCATTGATTCTTGAAGAATACAACTTATAAATGCCTCGAGCTTAGTTCAACTGTCATATCCCATCCAAACTCATTTTACTCCAATGATTGTAAACAAAGTAGTGTTGAGCAAATAACCAAAACATCAGATATGTTTTTTTTTTAAAACCAATAGAGATAAATCAGATCACGTCCAAACTGTGTGATATAGTAGAGTTGTAGTTTCCTACATAGATTAGCGCAGTAATTAACCAACATGACCATAAACAATTTCGCACCTACTTGTCCAGTCTGTGTGGGGCACACAGAGGGAGAGAAGAGACAGAAGACATGTGAGTGAGAGGCATAGGGAGCAGTTGCTTTGGGAGGTATTTCTACCTGAAAATACATGCTAAGTGATTGATTGTTGATACTGAGCAGTTGTAAAAGTATGCCTTATTTACTCAAGAACGATTAAAATACTGATTTGGTCAGACAGCAGCTCTAGAGATGATGATGACTTGGAATTAAATAATAAAAAGTCAAATAAAACTAAATGTAATATACCCAACAACTGAAATGTAAAAATATTTCTAAAGTAAAGTAAATAAATGATGGTTAATAAGTGCAGTAATGGGCAGTCACTATCATCATGGGACTTTTGTTAAATGTTTTATTCAGTGTTGGTACATCATTCAATCCACATAATACAATTTCATTAAATGCACTATGCGTTATGACAATCACGATTCTTTTTTAATAATAGAACCAAAACGACCCAAAAAGCACTAATCACCCAGCACTAGAGTTGCAAAGCGAAGGAAACTTTCCATGGGAAGACAAGCAAAATTCCCCAAATTCCTGGGCTTAAATTATTATTTTTAAAGTTAGCTTATAACAATGAACCTTTTTGTGGGATACACATAAGGCAATTCTAGGTATTGTGGCATATTTTGGTTAAACTATCCCCAATTCAATGGAGTTGCAACCCTCTGCATTCTTGCATCACATGTACAGCTGATTCTCAAGATCTTGCACACTAATGAGATGCTATTGAATATATTTTATATGACATGCATGATTTTTTGTTAACTAGTAAATGGTAGTCTACAACAAAGTGTTTAAATCATTTCTAACTTGATAACAATTTCTGCTAGTTAGTTTTTGCTACCGTGTGGGTTTTAGCTGGCTTGAGCCTGCTAACTGAGGAGTGTTAATTCACCTGTTTCCATGTACGTTTCATTTTAAAACATTTATCTTACAAAGGAGTTGTTAAATCTAAGTATTTATCTGTACATGGAATTGTATTTGTTGTTTTTTTACTCATTTCCCCCCCGAATCTTTACAGGAAAATGCCACGGGCACTATCTGACATGTGGAGACATTTCACTGCAGCTAATGTAGAAGGAAAAGCTGTGTACATTTGCCAAATCGTATGTGAAGAAGGCACCAAAGAAGCAGAATCATCTGGCCAAGTTCATAAAATTTCCTTAGTAATCACAAGCAACCTCTGACAAAAGTCCATCTACTTCTATTCGAGATGAAAATTATGAATCAGACACCTTAACACAATTCCTCCTGGAGTCAGAAGTTTTTTTTACTCAATGGAGGAACATAGTCAGAGAAATGCTGATTAATGTCTTGCTCGAGCTGTGTATGCAACTGGTGCTCACAGGCAATGTGTAATGGAAGAGATTTCTGAATGTTTTTCACCCAGCATACACCCCTCCAACAAGACATGCTTTATCTACTCAATTGCTGGATGTAGAGATCAGAGTTCAAGTGAAGGTCAAGCAAATCATAGAGAAAGCAGACTATTGCAATCTCTGATGGGTGGTCGAATGTTTGTGGGCAAGGAATAATTAACTACATCTCCACCCCTCAACCAGTATTCTACAATAGCACAGACACAAGGGACAACAGGCACACCGGTATCTACATTGCAGATGAGTTAAAGGCAGTCATCAATGACCTTGGACCACAGAAGGAATTTGCACTGGTGACAGACAATGCTGCAAACATGAAGGCTGCTTGGTCTAAAGTGGAGAGTCCTACCCTCACATCACACCCACTGGCTGTGCTGCTCATGCATTGAATCTGCTCTTCAAGGACATCATAGCACTGAAAACAATGGATACACACTACAAGAGAGCCAAGGAAATGGTTAGGTATGTGAAGGGTCATCAAGTTATAGAAGCAATCTACCTCACCAAGCTAAGTGAGAAGAATAAGAGCACCACATTGAAGCTTCCTGGCAACATCTGTTGGGGTTTTGTTGTCATCGTGTTTGACATGTTTGTCTCCTGGAGGGGAAGGAGTCTCTCCAAGAATATATCAGTCTGCCGACAGGCAGCCCCTTCAAGAGGACCCTCCTGGGTAATGTATTTTGGGAGAGAGTGTTAAGCAGCCTGAAACCTAAAACAGTAGCCATTGCACAGATTGAGGGAGACAACGCCATCCTGTCTGATGGTCAGACTCAGCTTGCAGATCTAAGGGAAGAAATCCATACTGCCCTGCCCACTTCACTGTTTCTCCAAGCAGAGGAAACTGCAGTTCTGAAATACATCAGAAAGCGTCAAGACTTCTGCCTAAAGCCCATACACACCACAGCATACATTGGACCCCAAGTATGCTGGCAAGAGCATCCTGTCGGGGACAGAGATCAACAAGGCCTATGGTGTCATCACTAGTGTCTCACCACCTTGGCCTTGATGAGGGCAAGGTTATTTGCAGTCTGGTGAAGTAAACTTCCAAGCAAGGGCTTTGGAATGGAGATGCAATATGGCAGTCATGCCAACATATCTCACCAGTCCCCTGGTGGAAAGGACTTTGTGGATATGAGGCTCTTTTCCCTGTTGCCTCCATCATCCTCCAAATCCCACCAACATCAGCCATCTTAGATCGCAACTGGTCTTTGTTTGAGAACACACACACACACCAAAGCATGCAACAGGCTGACCAATACAAGGGTTTAAAAAAATTGGTGACCATCCAGGCAAATTTGAGGCTTTTTGAGCCTGGCAACAAGTCATCCTCAACAGGGTTGGAAAGTGACAGTAAAGATGAGGCCTCAGAGTCTGATGTTGAAGAGGTGGACATGGAGGAGATCCAGGGAGAAGACATGGAAGCATGAGAGGAAGACAATCAATGCTTTAGTTTCTAGACTATAATTTTACAGATGTATGTTGAAAACATTTTTTGGGGAGATGCGATGGATCATTGGGGATCATTCAATATTCCCTTTCTTTTGTTGTTCAGTGAAATCCTCCCATGTGAAGAGTCAACTTATTTCATTAAAGTTCAATTCATAAGTCTCTCTCTATTGGAAGGATTTAACCATTTGCAATTATGTCTACTTAGGATAAGGTAAAAGGTTTATGTTTCTGTCTCCATATGATATGGTAGATATATCCAAGGCAAAAAAAAACATTTAAATGGTACTGATATTAATTTGCATAGATATCCGTTAATTACCACATATTCCCATTAATTCCCACAGAAAGTTTCCACCTCTGAATATTCCCCAAAATGTTCAACCCTACTCAGCACTAAAACAAAGTAAATGTAAACAAACACTGTACACCCTCATGACATTAAAGCTATATTGATATCATGGTTGGTAAATTCTTGCATCCATAGCTCCATCTATGAATTTGAGAGAGGTTACATTTCTTCAGCTCCATCCCTCAGCTTTTTACCAAAACAGTGGCGGGGATAACATTTTATGGTTTCAACTGCTGATTGCCACTAAATGAAAAATGCACATTTCACAGACACAGATGAATTTAAGCCTTAGACTAAAAGCATGTTCAATGGAGATTCTCTGTATGTGGTGCTCACCTTGGGGCTGTCCCCTCCGGAGGCCTCCTTGTCGTTCTCTGACTGGGAGTTGTCGTTTATGAGCTGTAGCTCTGCAGAGCTGACGATGCGACCCATCCTGTAGCCGGACAAGCCCGCTCCCCTGGGACTGGAGGGGCACGAGTTGGCAGCACTGTGGGGAAGAAGAGGACCAGACTGTTAGTCACCAAGTCAGCATGATGACAAACACAGTACATATAAAATTATCTGACTAAGAATAATAATAACTTTTAGGCTACAAACAAAACTGCCTAATTGATCCACTGAAATCAAGCAATGGTTTACAATTAGCCAAGCTATTCTGAGGAATAGGGGGCCCCACGAAAATAAATATCTTGACTCAGCTTATCTGTACCCTTTCCTGCAGTAGCCTGCAGTAAGACTGGTACACACCACCTATGCAAATACTCACATGATCTAACTCACATTGAAAGGAGAGCAAAACCGTTTCATGAGGCATTAAGTTGAGTTAAAACAGCAGAAAAAGCTTAAGGATTTGTCATTAGCTGAAGCAAACAAATAATCTGGAGATAAACACTGATGATTGGCTAGAATCAAATGAAAACAATATTATTTTTTCCATTCTTCAATGTATCTGGAGCAGTTCCATCATCGGTGCAATGCGCCGTAGCTGATTGGCAGATGTGCTAGTAGGAATTCATGGGTGATTCGCACTAGAGGTCGACCGATTAATCGTAATGGCAAATTAAATTAGGGCCGATTTCAAGTGTTCATAACAATCTTAACATAATCACTAGTTAACTACACATGGTTGATGATATTACTAGTTTAAACTAGCTTGTCCTGCGTTGCATATAATCAATGCGGTGCCTGAAATTGTGTCACTTCTCTTGCGTTCTGTGCAAGCAGAGTCAGGGTATATGCAGCCGTTTGGGCCGCCTGGCTCGTTGCGAACTGTGTGAAGACCATTTCTTCCTAACAAAGACCTTAATTAATTTGCCAGAAATATACAATTATGACATAACATTGAAGATTGTGCAATGTAACAGTAATATTTAGACTTAAGGTTGCCACATGTTTGATAAAACGCAGTACGGTTCCGTATTTCAGTGAAAGAATAAACATTTTGTTTTCGAAATGATAGTTTCCGGATATGACCACATTAATGACCTAAGGCTCGTATTTCTGTGTGCTTATTATATTATAATTAAGTCTTTGATTAGATATTTGATAGAGCAGTCTGAGCGGTGGTAGGCAGCAGCAGGCTCGTAAGCATTCATTCAAACCACACTTTTCTCCATTTGCCAGCAGCTTTTCGCAATGCTTGAAGCACAGCGCTGTTTATGACTTCAAGCCTATCAACTCCTGAGATTAGGCTGGCAATACTAAAGTGCCTAAAATAACATCCAATAGACAAAGGTCTATGAAATACAAATGGTAAGGAGAGAAACAGTCCTATAATAACTACAACCTAAAACTTCTTAACTGGGAATATTGAAGACTCAATATTTCCAGTTAAGAAGTTTTAGGTTGTAGTTATTAGATGCTAAAAGGAACCACCAGCTTTCATATGTTCTAGAACTTAAAACGTTAGATCTTTTTTACATGGCACATATTGCACTTTTACTTTCTTCACCAACACTGTTTTTGCATTATTTAAACCAAATTGAACATGTTTCATTATTTATTTGAGACTAAATTGATTTAATTGAAGTAATTGTCATTATTACAAATAAAATAAATAAATAATAATAATAAAAAAAAAAAAAAAGGCCGATTAAAATCGGTATCGGCTTTTTTGGTCCTCCAATAATCGGTATCATAATCAGTCGACATCTAGTACAGAACTCATCTAGCACTCTGACTTCTGGCAGAAAGCCAATATAAGATACCGGATGGCTTCATCACCTCATGTGCGGCGCCACACAACAGACTCGCCGATCGATATAGAATGCTGTGGACTCACCACATGGCTTTCTCCAATTGTGCTATTTACAAACAAACACATGACTGGCTCAACTGTTCTGGGGAACTACGGTAAGCTACATCACGTAAAATAATGTGACAGGTGAAATGAAGAATGCGATATGCTTTATCTCGTAATGTATTGCACAAGTTGACTGCAGGTATTAACATAAAAAGTAGCTACAAATATTCAAATTCACTGAAAGTTCAAAGAAATAGTTGACGGTTTTGAAAAATCCTCCCGTGGCTTCTTCCAAATATCCCGTTATACAGTATACCACCCAAGCCTACAGGGCACTTGACTTGTAATTAACCATTGCTATGGAAAAAACAAATGCTATTTGTTCAATATTAGTAGTACAGTAATACTCCTGTAATTTTTGTAAAGCTTGATGGAAGTTAGAGGTAGCCTAAATATTCATAATTATATATATATATATATATTTTTTTTTAACATATTTTTTTTTTTTTTTTAATTCAGGAAAAAATTCACTTACTGTGTGACAAACGGCTGTGACTTAAACTAGATAAACTGCCCAGAGTTTTAGTCGACTAATAATAACTAACAAAGGATGAAATGATTCAAATGTGACTGAGAATAAAAAGGTATTAAAATTTAAAAAGCTGTCAAAATTAACATTGCTAGAAGCCATGTATTTTTCAGACAACACGCACACAGCAGCTAAGTGAAGACTGCCACAGGCTGCACACAGATAGCTTTCTTGTGTGTACTTGTTAAGCCTATGTTGGACAGATTGTGTAGGTTAGGAGGTGACCTAAGCTGCAACCTGAGCCTGGTTCACAGCTTCCCCTAGAGTTCAATAAACAAACATTAGCCACCAGGCCAGTATGATAATAAGGCATCTCAAGGTTAACCTGAGGCCCAGGCCTACTGTTACTGTACCTGATGGTGCCGGTGGGTGAGGGCAGGGGGCTCATGAGGTGGGCGATGTTGTCTGGAATGTTTATGGTGAGTGGAGAGATGTGGACTGGTTTTACTGGAGACTCAGGCGCCTCACGCTTCTCCCTCTTTCCACTGGACAGGGCTGTGAATGTGATCTTGATGTTTGTGCTGGGAAACCTGAAAATGCACCTGCAGAGAAAAAGAGACAAAAAGGTTCAAATTCACCTACCACACAATGTAATGCAACCTTCCAGTCTATGTGGACTCTGAGCAGCCATACACTACATGTTAATGTTCTTAAATGTATATAAACTGTAAAAAGTATTTTGTATGTAATGTCTTTCGTTATACACTACATTATATGGACACCTGCTCATCGAACATCTTATTCCAAAATCATGGACATTAATATGGAGCTGGTTCCCCTTTTGCTGCTATAACAGCCTCCACTCTTCTGGAAAGGCTTTCCACTAGATGTTAGAACATTGTTGCGGGGACTTCTTCCATTCAGCCACAAGAGCATTTGTGAGGTTGGGCACTGATGTTGGGTGATTAGGTCTGGCTCGCAGTCGGCATTCCAATTCATCCCAAAGGTGTTTGATGGGGTTGAGGTCAAGGTTCTGTAAAGGCCAGTCAAGTTCTTCCACATCGATCGACAAATAATTTCTATATGGACCTTGCATTGTCATGCTGAAACAGGAAAGGGTCTTCCCCAAACTGTTGCCACAAAGACGGAAGCACAGAAGTCTAGAATGTCATTGTATGCTGTAACGTTAAGATCTCCCGTCACTGGAACTAAGGGGCCTAGCCCGAACCATGAAAAACAGCCCAAGACCATTATTCCTCCACCAAAGTTTAAAGTTGTCACTATGCATTGGGGCAGGTAGTGTTCTCCTGGCATCAACCAAACCCAGATTTGTCCGTCGGACTGTGGTGAAGTGTGATTCATCACTCCAGAGAACGAGTTTCCACTGCTCCAGAGTACAATGGCGGCGAGCTTCACACCACTCCAGCTGACACTTGGCATTGCGCATGGTGATCTTAGGCTTGTGTAAGGCTGCTCGGTCATGGAAACACATTTTATGAAGCTCCTGACAAACGGTTCTTGTGCTGACGTTGCTTCCAGAGGCTCAGGCTAAATATAGGCTGTGGTAGCCTAATCAAACACACATTTTCATTGTGGGGTAACCAAAAAGCAGTGTGAATGCCTAGAATGGAGATGTCCATATACAATCAGTGCAGGATCAGGCTCCATCACCTCACCCCAGAGAGAGATGGAGGCCCAGATTGTTATGCCAGCCCTGCTTTCTTTTGGTCGGGATGCCAGGTCCTGCAGCACTTGTTGCCAAGCCCCAACAGAGCTGGCATAGAGCACATTCAGAGAGGACAGTGTCCCTGACACCCAAGTCTCAAATTAGCATTGCTACCCAGAGGGTGAAAAACTGCTGGGAACCAGCCTTGTGAAGCCAGACACTTCAATTATGCATATGCACTCCAACACCCTTTCAGGACCAATGTAACACACCTGTCAACAAAGAGCATGGGAAACTAAATTACTTGATGAAATAGGGGGATGTTGATGACCTCATTATGCAGACCACACGTAGCTAGTGTCTAGTGGGAAAACATGCTTTTTCAAAACTAGTTACCAGCAAACTCAGGGATGCAAACTTGTGAGGGCCCAAAAAGGTGACAATTTGTTTTTGCACTGAAACATGCAAAACATCCTTGCTAGGGAGAAATGCAGGTTAACTAATTAAAACAAAGAAAATGATCTGTCTCAGTGTCAAATAAAGTGGTTAATGTGAACCTAACTCCCAGCTTAAAAATTTAAAAGAAAGAAATCCAATATTATTTGTTGCCTAGACTTCACTGCAAATGACACTCAAGTTGAGAAAAAAAAACAATAAACTAATATTGCAGTTAGCCATGACAGCCTTTATAATATAATGCTTGTGACCACACACACACACACACACACACACATATTGCACATGGGAAAAATACATTTTAAAGTAGAAATAGAATGAAACAGGCATTCTGTTTTTGCTCTATTATAGTGGTCACAATAGACATTGATCAAGTGCACAAGGCTACATGTGTGCAAAAATAACGTTCACCGAGTTAAATTATAATCCCCCTCACATGTGTTACTGTCAAATTCAACACAACAAAAACAATATCTTTGGGCCGCACTGCACATTATTACATTGTACACGTTCTGCCTGTGGGACATCTGTTCTACAATGTGCCAGCAAAAGTGAGAAAGAGGGAAAGTGTGTGGCGTTCCTTTCACCTCTACAGTGGTATCCAGCTTAAGCCAGGACCAGCTACACAACCTGAATGTACTTGTTTAACAAGCAATGCCTAATTTTCACCCAATTCTCTCATTCTGAAAATTAACTATTGTTTTCCCTCTACAGTATGTGGTTAGTTCTTTAGCTAGTTAACATTTCACATAGATTGCCAGGGTCCAGTAAGCAACTAACGCGTTATATCTTGAGGAACGGCAAGGAGTCGTACACCAGTTAATACTATAGAGAATTGGTTAGGTTACTAACGTTAGCTCAGTTGATATTGTAAAGTTAGCTGGCTACTTCATTAGCAAGCTAATTTTCACACCATAAAATCAATAATTTGATCAGATAAGTTGGCTAATGTCGCTCAACATTTCTCTGGCTAGCCAACTGAGAATTCAATCCAGCTAGCAAGATACTTAACAATGCTAATACTTGTTCCACCACACTTTCTCCCTCAACACAAACTTTCCAAATGCCATTAGTTTTTCGGTTACAGCTCATGAAGTACGCTTCATCACCCGTCTCCATGGTCAGGCTTCTCATCTAACGTTAACTCTTCGTTATCGTTCAAGGGATGCACTGCTGTAACTGGCAAGCTGCCTTTCCAGAGCACTTGCTGATGCAAACACCAATTATCCCGGAGCTAGCCAGTTGAAGAGTTCCATCAGCCACTCCTGGGCTACAATCACCGATCCAGACCCAGGCCTTCATGACTGGAATCCCGACATTATCTGCCCGAGGGAGTTATTCAACTGGCCCCTATCTGAACAGGTCTATCGAACAATCTTCTTGGGCCACTATAACTACAACTATATTGACAATTGGATTGGTCCCATCTAACACACGGAACCCACTAATCTACCAACGGAAACGCACGGGGTGGCTAAAAACTGACCATCTTCTGCTAGCTTACTACCCATGGCTCGGCTAGCTGTCTGAATCACTGTGACCCCAACCAACCTCACTACTCACTGGAACCTTATGATCACTCGGCAAAGCATGCCTCTCCATAATGTCAATATGCCTTGTCCACTGCTGTTCTGGTTAGTGTTTATTGGCTTATTTCACTGTAGAGCCTCTAGCCCTGCTCATTATACCTTATCCAACTCTTCAGGTCCACCACCCACACATGCGATGACATCACCTGGTTTCAATGATGTTTCTAGAGACAATATCTCTTTCATCATCACTCAGGGGCGGCAGGGTAGCCTAGTGGTTAGAGCGTTGCACTAGTAACCGAAAGGTTGCAAGTTCAAATCCCCGAGCTGACAAGGTACAAAACCTGTCGTTCTGCCCATGAACAGGCAGTTAACCCACTGTTCCTAGGCCGTCATTGAAAATAAGAATTTGTTCTTAACTGACTTGCCTAGTTAAATAAAGGTCAAATAAAATTTTAAAAAATGCCTAGGTTTACCTCCACTGTATTCACATCCTACCATACCTTTGTCTGTACACTATACTTTGAATCCATTTTATCGCCCCCAGGAACCTGCTCCTTTTACTCTCTGTTCCGGACGTCCTAGACAACCAATTCTCATGGCTTTTAGCCGTACCCGTATCCTACTCCTCCGTTCATCTGCCGATGTAGAGATGAATCAAGGCCATGCAGTGCCTAGCTCCACTCCTATTCCCCAGGCGCTCTCTTTTGATGACTGATGTAACAGTAAAAGCCTTGGTTAAATGCATGTTAACATTAGAAGCCTCCTCCCTAAGTTTGTTTTATTCACCGCTTTAGCACACTCTGCCAACCCAGATGTCTTAGCCGTGTCTGAATCCTGGCTTAGGAAGACCACCAATAACTCTGAAATCTCCATCCCTAACGACAACATTGTCAGACAAGATAGAACAGCCAAAGGGGGCGGTGTTGCAATCTACTGCAGAGATAGCCTGCAGAGTTCTGTCCTGCTATCCAGGTCTGCACCCAAACAATTTGAACTTCTACTTTTAAAAAATCCACTTCTCTAAAAACAAGTCTCTCACCGTTGCCACCTGCTATAGACCACCCTTTGCCCCCCCCCAGCTGTGCTCTGGACACCATATGTGAACTGATTGCCCCCCATCTATCTTCAGAGCTCGTGCTGCTAGGTGACCTAAACTGTGACATGCTTAACACCCCATCTAAGCTTGATGCCCTCAATCTCACACAAATTATAAATGAACCTACCAGGACAACCCCAATGCCGTAAACACGGGCACCCTCATAGTTATCTGGTTATCCTGGAAGGATATCGACCTCATCCCGTCAGTAGAGGATGCCTGGTTATTTTTTTTTATCCCTTCCTCACCATCATTTAAGACATTTAGAACCAGGAACAGATATAGCCGTTGGTTCACTCCAGACCGGATTGCCCTTAACCAACACAAAAACATCCTGTGGCGTTCTGCATTAGCATCGAACAGCCCCCATGAAATGAAACTTTTTAGGGAAGTTAGGAAACAATATACACAGGCAGTTAGAAAAGCCAAGGCTAGCTTTATCAAGCAGAAATTTGCTTCCTGCAACAAACTCAAAAAAGTTCTGGGACATTGCAAAGTCCATGGAGAATAAGAACACCTCCTCCCAGCTGCCCACTGCACTGAGGATAGGAAACTCTGTCACCACCAATAAATCCACTAAATTGCTTGTTGAAATTCTCAATTATTCTATGGCTGGCCATGCTTTCCAACTGGCCACCCCTATCCTGGTCAACAGCACTGCCTCCAAAGCCCCACAGCAACTCGCCCAAGCCTTCCCCATTTCTCCTTCTCCCAAATCCAGTCAGCTGATGTTCTGAAAGAGCTGCAAAATCTGGACCCCCACATATCAGCCGGGTTAGACAATCTGGACCCTCCTTTTCTAAAAATGATCTGCCGAAATTGTTGCAACCCCTATTACTAGCCTGTTCAACCTCTCTTTTGTGTCATCTGAGATTCGCAAAGATTGGAAAGCAGCTGCGGTCATCCCCCTCTTCAAAAGGGGGGAGACACTCTTGACCCAAACTGCTACAGACCTATATCGATCCTACCCTTCCCTTTTAAGGTCTTCGAAGGCCAAGTCAACAAACAGATCACCGACCATTTCGAATCCCACTGTACCTTCTCCGCTATGCAATCTGGTTTCAGAGATGGTCATGGGTGCACCTCAGCCAGGCTCAAGGTTCTAAACGATATCTTAACCGCCATCGATAAGAAACAATACTGTGCAGCCGTATTCATTGATCTGGCCAAGGCTTTCGACTCTGTCAATCACCACATCATCATCGGCAGACTCAACAGCCTTGGTTTCTCAAATGATTGCCTTGCCTGGTTCACCAACTACTTCTCAGACAGAGTTCAGTGTGTCAAATCGGAGGGCCTGTTGTCCGGGCCTCTGGCCGTCTCTATGGGGGTGCCACAGGGTTCAATTCTTGGGCCGACTCTTTTCTCTGAAAATATCAATGATGTCGCTCTTGCTGCTGGTGAGTCCCTGATCCACCTCTACGCAGACGACACCATTCTGTATACTTCTGGCCCTTCTTTGGACACAACCCTCCAAACGAGCTTCAATGCAATACAACTCTCCTTCCGTGGCCTCCAACTGCTCTTAAATACAAGTAAAACTAAATGCACACTCTTCAACCGATCGCTGCCCGCACCTGTCCACCCGTACAGCATCACTACTCTGGACAGTTCTGACTTAGAATATGTGGACAACTACAAATACCTAGGTGTCTGGTTAGACTAAACTCTCCTTCCAGAATCACATAAAACATCTCCAATCCAAAATTAAATCTAGAATCTGCTTCCTATTTTGCAACAAAGCATCCTTCACTCATGCTGACAAACATACCCTCGTAAAACTGACCATCTTACCGATCCTCAACTTTGGCGATGTCATTTATAAAATAGCCTCCAACACCCTACTCAACCAATTGGATGCAGTCTATCACAGTGCCATCCGTTTTGTCTCCAAAGCCCCATATACTACCCACCACTGCGACCTGTACGCTCTCTTTGGCTGGCCATCGCTTCATACTCGTCGCCAAACCCACTGGCTCCAGGTCATCTACAAGACCCTGCTAGATAAAGTCCCGCCTTATCTCAGCTCGCTGCTCACCATAGCTGCACCCACCCGTAGCACACGTTCCAGCAGGTATATCTCACTTTTCACCCCCAAAG